>NC_140166.1:233322321-233362321 GCF_963971535.1 Notolepis coatsorum | reverse complement strand
GGCATGGCTGTAAGCCATGACGACAGTGCTGAGTAAAAACATACCCAACCAGGGTCTCCATAGCGCTTAACCCTGTGACACCCAGACCGACCTGGCATTTTTCCCCCTGAAAAAAGCCCAAGTCCCTCAGGGTACCAGAACAGCAGATCTGCATCCCCGGCGGACAACGGGTTCAACTGATCTGGACCAGCGTGACCAGAACCAGTCCCGTGCCCTAACCACGCCGACATGCCTACTCCAGGAGAAGGGCAGATATGCGTGTTGATCTTAACATGAAAAGAAGGCGCCACCCAGACGTTCGGACGAACCGCGCCTGGTGGCCCACCCCAAGGGCGTGAGACCCCACTACATATGTTCAGATCCATCCCGTCATCATCCCCCAGACATGAACGAGAATCCGTCGACAACCCACCCAGGTCATGGGATGTGGTCGTCGGAAGAGGAAAAACCCCCATCTCAGTTGCTTTATAAAAACGCTGTTTCAACCACAAGCAACCAAGGCGTGCCAGTCAATCGCCTGTTTACAGCGAGCTAGCACTATACGTGCGTCGGGACACACCCCCATCAATGAACAGGCTATTTAGACCTGTCATTGAATCCCCAAGGCGCCCAGGGGAACGACAAGAGGGGTGTGACACTCCCTAACTCCAACACTTCTGGAATAGAAAGAAGGAAGCATCAACAGTATGTATCCCAGTCTACACAGCCGGGGTAAAAAATGTTCACATTTTTACATCCCACCACCCTCCCATAGGAAAGAGACGGGGATCCCCAGAGAGACTTCCCACGCGAGCTGTACAGATTAAAAAGAATATATTGCACCTTGAGCCATGTAAAAAACTGGTTTTAGGGCCTCCGGGGAAGAGGCACTGAACCCATACACACTCAATAAACGAATTGAATCGAATATACATACAATAGAAAAGGACCCTTCTAGAGGGTCCACTCACTTTGACAATCTGAGGAGGAAGGCTCTGTACTCTGATGGAGGCTTCCTCACATGGAAGAAGGAGTCCGAACTCACAGAAGGCCTGAATAGGCGCTTGGTGAGGAGGAGCCCTGACCACCCCCCCTGAAAACAGATCCATCACATGGACCTGAACAGCACACGGAAGTCCTACCAACAGAGACGCGCACGGTGACGTACTCTATGGCGGGGGAATTCCTGCGGTGCACACGCCCAATATACCAGGCCGTGGGACCAGGAACTCCCTCCCCCCCCCCCCCCCCCCCCCCCCCCGTAACGTGCCGAACCGCCACGTGACGGGAACCTTGAAGGACAGGGGGTGTACCCCTGACCGACAGAACAATGGGGAGAGGAAAGGTTACCAGTTCACCCCTTTACGACCCCACACCCATGATACGACGTAACGACAAAAAGAGAATATGACACAGTCATAGTCAGCTCTATGAAGCGTTTCACAGCTCCACACAGCGCATGAGCTAACCTGCTATCTGATTTTTACTAAGGAAAAACACAGAATAGAGAGGGCTCTAAGAACCCCGGTCCAACATACACATGTGCTTCTGTGGCCAGTACAACCCAGTTGTAGGTCACATGACACACACAACCCATCATCACCTACAAAAAATGGCAAAAACACTCAACAGAGGAACGCCGTTTTTTTTCACAATGAGAGAATACATCATTCTTGATTAGTATCGACCACAGGCCTTGCTAAGCACACATGACAGCAACCAAACCAATTTCCCTTTAGGAAATAAGTTTCTCCAGCAGATTTAGCACAACCTCAGCAATCAAGCTAAGAGTTACATCGTATCCCTACCACACAAAAGACACAATTAATGCACAACATGTCTGATAGGAGGTGATAAAGTCCCCAGGGAACCGGGGGGGAAAACACAATCCTCCTATTTTACCCTCAATACGGCCAGTTAAAACAGGAAAACCTGTTAATGTGGGAACTCACTGTTCATTGTCATTACAGTCTGAGAAAGAACATTATTTTACTCACTTGTCACCAAGCATAGCTTCATAGGTTAGTTGCCTTAGTAGTGAGTACACGGTACACATAAACACCATGATGTTTCTCACACAACAACCAGATCAATACATCACGATCTGCACGGAGAAGCTAACTGCCAGTGACAAAAACAGCTCACACATAACCCGCAACGTATCCCAAATGCATTGCAACAACACACGTTTTGGGAAAAAACACCGTTATTCACAATACATTTAGCAAAGTAAAACCAGAAGACGTGTTATGAGGTCTGGCCAACCCCGTACCTACCCGGAACGCAGATCAGCGAAGTGCAGTCACAAGACACCGTAGAACACAGCCGTCCTGTGTTGTTCGATCCGGGCAGCGTCGCCGCTCCAACCAGTCGCTACAGTCCTCTTTGTTGACGCAATCCCCGTCCAGGTTCAGGGCAGGGTCGACGAACATCCCCTGTCAAGGATGACGTCGTGGTCAAGAGTGTAAAACATGTTAAAATCAAAGCACGTTCAACAGAATAGCATCAAGCTAACGGCTGCTCCAACCGTTCGGGTGCTATTGCTTCCGCTCGCGAGACGCCGATCTAACGACGCACGCGATCAGAAGCGAGCTCCCGGCGGCGCGCGAGAAGCTAAGCTACCCCGCGCCAGGCCACTGACCGGCTAACCGTAAGCTATGAACATGTAAACAATGACATAACACTCACCCAGACAGGCCGCCGTTCTGAACCTCTCCTCACTTTTTAAGAGAAAAGAGAAAACAAGACGTCAACACCGCTTCACAACGGTGACATTACCACGTCCGGCGGAATCAGCACAGTACCAACTGGCCTGTATAGCTGACTTTGAACATGAATCTGCCGCTATCGCACATTACATGCACATATCCCCTCGTGAAGGAATACTCTCATTTGGATATGAAAGATGGGGTCTTAACACGGTGACAGAGAGAATCCACTCGTCCAGAACACACAGGGATCACCAGTGTTAATGGTCGCGGCCCACTAGTTAAAACTATAATGGTCTTCAGACCAAGGTCTTCTGTCGCCTAGGAGGCTGAACAAAGGACCCTAGCCTGGGGCCGGTTTCCATAAACTTTGTCAAGTACAGATGTGGGACTGGAAAACGAGGCGTCTACCGCCGGTAGCAAGCTAGATGACGCTAGATGACGTCTTTTTACGCTGCTCTGCCTGGTTCAACCAGTAGGGGGAGTCGAGTTACACGGTGGAGAGAGGGAGCTATTCTACAATCTGTGTGTGTGTGTGCATGCGACACTAGTCTTGGACATATTATTTTGCAATGTAATGCTTTTCTGTAGATTATTTGACTGTCATTGGTACAGTAATGGTGTGGTATTTTCGATTAACGTGCGTTTTTTATGGATAATCATCTAGATACTCAGATACAGTGCAGTATTATTCTTTACGAGACAACCCAACGTGCTGGCACGGAAGACCCGCCCTACTCTGCCTCTGATTCGCAGAATGTGGCTCTAGTTAGGCTCTGGTTGGGGGAAATGTAACTGGCCCGGCGTCGATTATTGTGATCAGGCTGTCCTGTGGATTTCAGCTGTCGCTGTATTGAATTTACTGGTAAATTAAATTAGGTTTAACGTTAGTTTGTTTACTACAGTTATGTAGTCAACTAAGGTAACGTTACAGTAGCAACTGCTCAAATAAAGCTGTATCCACATTGCTGTCAAGTTAATGTTATGGTCTCTCGAAAATTGAATGCGACCTCAAGGCTTTTCAACACTGGCCGCGTAATATTAGTTAACGTTCATTTAGCAGTATGTAATGTGTAACGTTTAATCAACGTGAAATGGCCCTGAATACATCATATAATGTGTTTCCCAGCTGCTTATATTGTAAGTGTATGCCCAAAAATATATATCACTGAATTGAAAATGGGGGACCCTGATGTAAACAAGACTAAAGTCTTTCTCTGGTCTGTGCATCCCCTTAACAATTGTGTGTATTGAGCTGTACTGTCATTCTGCAATCTGTTAATGACATTTACATATCTGTAGATACTATATCTATATCTGTACATCCCTTACCTACTCTTACTAGTTACGCTGCTGGCCAGTATGACTTACTACCATATAGTGTCTTTATACCTGTATCACTGTACATGTTAATACTATATCTCTTACCTACTCTTACTAGTTACACTGCTGGTCAGTATGACTTACTACCATAGTGTCTTTATACCTGTATCACTGTACATATGAATACTATATCTCTTACCTACTCTTACTAGTTACACTGCTGGTCAGTATGACTTACTAGTTACTACCATAGTGTCTTTATACCTGTATCACTGTACATATTAATACTATAACTATATCTGTACATATCTCTTACCTACTCTTACTAGTTACACTGCTGGCCAGTATGACTTACTACCATAGTGTCTTTATACCTGTATCACTGTACATATTAATACTATATCTATATCTGTACATATCTCTTACCTACTCTTACTAGTTACACTGCTGGTCAGTATGACTTACTACCATAGTGTCTTTATACCTGTATCACTGTACATATTAATACTATATCTATATCTGTACATATCTCTTACTAGGGACACTGTACATTGGAATACTGACATACATTTGCCATGGAAACTGTACATTGGAGGAGGTTGGGTAGGTGGGGTGGGGTTGGGTGGGGCTGTACATTGGAATACTGACAAAGCCATGCTTGGTCTTTATTGTACAACTGGGTTAGGACATTTGTAGGGGCCAGTTTTGAATTGCAGTCTCCCGTAGGTGTTCTTTGAGAGTGTTTTTGAAGGTGGGTAGTGATTTACATTCCTTTACAGCTTTGGGTAGGGCGTTCCACATTGTTGTGGCATAATTGCGAAACGTGTTTAGTCCCTTGTTTGAGCCGAATCTGGGTTTTACATGATTTGTGGAGCTCCCTCTGGTGTTGTGATCGTGGTATTCACTGACCTTTGGGAAGTATTTTGACATGTACATGGGTACCTTGGTCGTGTAGTGTATCTTGTAGACCAGGCCCATTGCAAGTTGCTGTACTCTGTTGTCTACTCTAAGCCATCCTAGGTTGGCAAAGTGTGCAGGGGTGAGGTGGGTTCTAGGAGTCAGGTCAAGCAGTAGTCTGACTAGTTTGTTTTGAGATGTTTGTAATTTGGTTTTTAGTGCCTTTGAGGTGCTTTGGTACCATGAGGTGCAAGCATAGTCGTACTGTAGTACCCTTGAATGAGTTCTCCTGCCAGAGTCTTCAGGGTATTCTTGTTTACCAGGGAGGAGATCCGGTACAAGAATCGAGTTCGTTGATTGACTTTTTTTTATTACATTGGATGCCATTTTGTCACATCTGGACATTAATAAATACAAAAGTGTATTGTTATTGTTGTCATGTATTGTTGTCATGAACTGAATAGATTCCAGAAGTCATAATCCACTTAGTCCTGCTCCCAAAACTATTTTGAATATGTTGTAAAATAAATGCAACTACTGCAGAAGTAGGAATATCATTAGAATACAGTACAGAATGAATGAATGAATGAAAACTTTATTTAACAGATTGCAGAATGGGTACAATACAGTACGGCTCAATACATACAATTGTTAAGGGGATGCAGACCTGAGAAAGACGTTTGTCTTGTTTCCATCAGGGTCCCCCATTTTCAATTCATATAGACATTTATGACATACACAACATACATGACATTTATGGCATAGGGACATATAGGTATTTAGTACTGATACAGTACTAAAAACTACAGTATGTATTACTATCTACTACTACAGTACTACCTATGCTGCTATGTCTATACTACTATGTATCACAAACAGTACTGTATTTGCAAATCTGGTATGTCATAAATGTATAGATGTAGCAGTACTGTCTATCTGTATGTCGTGTATGTCATATATGTTACGATGAATTGAAAATGGGGGACCCTGATGTAAACAACCAGTATGGCCACTACAATACTGTAACAAAAATGAGCAGAAGTATTTCAATTATTAGACGGAATGCCTATTTTTTAACAGACACAGCTACTGTACCAAGCAAGTCATACAATCACTAGTTTTGTCACATCTGGACTACTGTCCAGCAATCTAAAAAATAGTAAGATAAAATAGACAGAGTAAAATAGTGCAGTGCAATAAAATAGTAGAATAGAATAGATACAACTTATTTTTTTACAATGAGAATTTTATTACCATTGCAGAATGGGTAAACTACAGTCAATACACACAATTGTTAAGGGGATGCAGACCAGAGAGAGACGTTTGTACATTGCAAAGTTCATCCTTCCTCTGCAGAGTTCAAATAAAGCTGACTTGACCTGACTTGAAAAAAACAGTGTTGAGACAACCCCCCCCCCCCCCCCCCCCCCCACCATCAATGTACAGCCCCCCACCCCACCTACCCACCTATTAACACCTCATCAAGGAGAGGGGGCAGGGAGGTGTCAAATGCATCTGAGTACGGTCACAGTTCCATCCTAGAGGCTAATCTTTCCTGTGACAAAATGGCATCCAATGTAATATATTCCATAGTATATTCCACTACAATGGGTACAATACTGACCAGAGAAAGACTTTCGTCTTGTTTACATCTACTATTTTTATTATTGTCTATTTAAAACTTAAAAAAAGGGGTGAAACGATACAGCATTCACTTTACGGCCTATAGGGATATTTTATTTCAATTATCTGTTAGAAAAGAGAAATATTAAGCCCTGTGCAAGGAATAATATGAAAATGTGCCATTGAATAGCCTGTAGCTAGATATGACATTTGTACATGACATGTTTGTCCTCCATAGATACAGTAATTGAATGGAAATTGTATTAACAGATTGCAAAATGGGTACAATACAGTACAGCTCAATACACACAATTGTTAAGGGGGTGCAGACCAGAGAAAGACTTTCGTCTTGTTTACATCAGGGTCCCCCATTTTCAATTCATAATGACAACAGTACCGATAGGAGATAAGATAAAAAACTGAAGAATATTGATCAGGCCAGAGTTACATTATTATTTCAGGTGTATTCTCATCAGAAGCCATGGAGAACTATAAGTCTTTAGAGGCATACCGCTTCTTTGTGTTCCACCGGAAACTGACAAGGTGCACCTTGTTGCGGGCGGATGTCAGACCATCCTACAGAGTGAATGATGATCCACATCATCCTTGGGTGGCCTTAGATGGCACGGGAAAGGTGGTTGCAGGTCACTGTGACTGTATGGCAGGGTGAGTTAAATAAAAAATAAATAATAAAAAGAATGTTGCCACAAATGTACCAGTGTTACCCATCCAACAGGAGCAACAGGCGGCCAGCAGCACAAGCACTCCAGTCTACTGCTTGTGTAAAACAACAACAGAATCAGAGAGCATGGTTGGCTGTGACACCTGTGATGACTGGTTCCATCCCAGGTGTCTAAACCTCAAAAGGCTACCGAAAAGCAAGACATGGTATTGCCCGGAATGCAGAAAAAAGAAAAAGAAGTCTAACCCTAACTAAGTTGCTGTACTCTGTCGTCTACTCTAAGCCATCCTATATTGTCAAAGTGGGCAGGGGTGAGGTGCGTTCTAGGAGTAAGGTCAAGCAGTAGTCTGACCAGTTTGTTTTGTGATGTTTGTAATTTAGTTTTTAGCCCTTTTGAAGTTTTATGTTATGGCTTCCTTCTTGGAGAAAATGTAGGTCTGCCAATGCTGCTGTTATGCATTGTTGTGCATGTTGAAACTTGAAATAGCACTTTTGTATTTTTGTATATAAAAAAAATAAGCATTTTTTACATGCATTGTTGTGCATGTTGAAATTGTAGGCCTGCCAATGCTGCTGTTATGCATATGTTATGCATGTTTAAACTTGAAATAGCACTTTTGTATTTTTGTATATAAAAAAAATAAGCATTTTTTACATGCATTGTTGTGCATGTTGAAATTGTAGGCCTGCCAATGCTGCTGTTATGCATATGTTATGCATGTTTAAACTTGAAATAGCACTTTTGTATTTTTGTATCTAAAAAAAATAACCATTTTTTACATGCATTGTTGTGAAATAGCACTCAGTCACAGAAAGTTAATGTGACAATACATTTTTTGTATTTTTGTATCTAAAAAAAAGCAATAGCAGAAGTTAGTTTTGCATTTTCTTTACTTGCATTGTTGTGCATGCTGAAATAGCACTCACAGATAAAACTGCAATAGAAGAACAGAACATTTCATTCTTATTTGTATATTTGAACAATAAAGCAAGGTTATTCTTTCAAAATGATGTTTGCTATAGTTGTTGTGCCCCTGGTATGTGGTTGACAAACATTGACAAACATATTTACAATTAGCATTTTATAAAGTAGAACTGTAATGTGTACTTTCTCAGTCAGTGCTAAGTGCAGTCATCTTATGCAGCATCACTTTTCACATCAAAACAAAAGTAGAACTGTAATGTGAGACGGGGAAACTTTGTTTTGAATACTGGGGGGATGATTGAGAATATGTGGTCCCTGTCCTGCCATTTAATCAAGAAGTCAAGCTTGACGTACATCAGGTCTATCCAGGTCCAGAACACTTTGATGACTGTTGCCTTTGACACACCTCTGATGTGGGAAATGAGGTCAAAGGACATGTCGTGACGCAGTTTGACAAGGGTGATAAATAGCTGATCTATGGGTGAGATTATGATGCTCCTTGTCTTCTCTGTGTGACAGTAAGAAAACAAGTTCTGAAGCACTGGCCAGGTAACACCTGTCATCATTTTGCATTTGGTGTTGTTGCTGTCCGACTCGACCTTGGTTCTCTGTTGGTCACCATCCTCCTTGGCTGCATCCCTCTCCTCTCTGAGAGACTGCATCTCGTCAAACAGAGACTGCTCGGTGATGGGAGGTGTGGCTGCTTCCTCAACTTGGGCTGCTGCCTCAACTTGGATGTCTTGGCTGCAACGTTTAGTCCTCTTGTGGGGAGTCACTTTAAATGAAATAAAAACCATACTAATAAGAAACTGCAATTTAGGAACCCATTGATTTTGGCACATAACTGAAAACTAGATGATATCACTTACCATGGTATGAAGAGGAGTTCCTTTTTGCATGCCGCTCATGGCGACTGATGTTCGTTGACGTAGATGGTGTAGACTGTGATGTTGAAGGGAATACAGATGGAATGTAGTCTGGGTGTGTTTGGTCATTGACCTTTGCACCTGAATGAATGAATGAATGAATGAATGAAAACGTTATTAACAGATTGCAGAATGGATACAATACAGTACGGCACAATTGTTAAGGGGATGCAGACCAGAGAGACTTTCGTCTTGTTTACATCAGGGTCCCCCATTTTCAATTCATAGTGACATACATTTGTGACATACTCAACATACATGACATCATGACATTTATGGCATAGGGACATACATGACATACAGGTATATAGTACTGTTACATTTGTGACATAATATGATATGCAAATATACAGTACTGTTACCCCATAGATCCTGACAGAGAGTATATACATATGACATGTATATTACAAGCAATACGACTATTCAATAACAAGTCCTTAGAGCAAGGACAACAACACTGAATGTGATTGATAAATAGTATACTAGTAACATATAAAAATGAAAAAGGCATGTAGGCTACACTGAGAATGGACTATTATGGGGAAGTAGCTAGCAGAGACTGCTAGCTAATCAATCAATCAGCTAGCAGCTAACATCTGCTGTTTACAGCCTCACAGCCAATACAACTTAATTTACTATATAAATATGTGTTCCTTATTCTCACCTGTTATGAAATGGGTAGAGCAGACATACGTAGAATTTGACTTGGGGGACCAGGGTCTGCTTTGGTCGACTCTCCCGTCTGCTCTACCCAGTCAAAGGAAGTTGACTTCGAGAATATACAGTACTGTTTACAGTATGTGTACAAGGGAAGACTACTCGAAATGTGTTGTTTTCTTTGTGCATTAAGCCAGTCAATTTGCTCTTTGTATGGGATTATAACGGAGTTGTTCTTGTTTGTGTGCTCCCCTCGCATTTGACGATCAATTGGACTTGAAAACAGCAGTGACCACCACTCGTTAGATCATATGAAACAGTAGCCCCTGTCACGTCACGTAAGCGGCAGATAAAACAGTGAAGATCAGATCATTTGACTTACCACTTAATCCAACGTTCATTCCCCACAAGCGTCTCCGGTGACCCGAACACCAGCCAGTATTTACCCTGGTCGATTTGGTCGTCCACTCCTGCACTGTTCCCGGCACACGCTGCCGATTAAGGGCACGTACTTGGTCCTCAATAATGGACATTAGTGGACAAACCACTAAAACAATGGGGTTTACGTGCCATTTGGAATAGCCATAGGTCTTTGCTGTAGCCGGTATTTTTGTATTTCCGATTCACATTTAGGAGGCATAGCAAGTTCGGTTGTCTCGAAGGAAGGATATAATTCCAACTTGACTTTGACTTTGCGCCTCCTGGCGGCACAAAACAGAAACCGCACCCACCCTAATAAAACCATTTGACGAGAGCCGTTAACGGGCGGCAGAGGGCGTTGAAACGGCGGTAGGAGGGACCTCAATTTGCAATGCTGTAACTGTAGCCCCCATAGCACTAACAGACAAGTGGAGCCCGCCAGCAAACACTACTCACCCAACCTGGAACGCACCGCTTCTCACAACAGCGGCATGTCCGACAGTTCAGCTGTGGCCTGACAGGTTTCACCCCAACAAACACAGCAAGGAACTGCAGTTGAGAAGCATGCAGCGGCGTGCTCCCAATACGAAAACCGGTGGAGGGTTTTTAGAAAGATCATCATCTTCTAGACACTCCAGTACGAAGACAATATCGCCGTATTTTCTCGAAAATAGTGAGAGAGAAAATAAAGATATGATGTCAACGTATCCTTGTTTCCCAAGCCGTTCCTAATCCAATTTCGTCCATCATGGTGTCAAGTGTGGGGATCTACCGAGGCACTTCTTCCTTGTGGTGAAAGCGAGAAGGAGGAGAGCAGGTGACCACACACCTGCTTATGAAGGTAAGCTGATGAGGGGTGTGGTCAGACTAATACTGGTATTAGAGGTACATTTGTGGTTTATTCAGTACGCGTGCACGTACGCGAGATAGTGCAGTAGTGATGCCAAGCTAAGCCACTAACGATACAGAACTGGTTAAAACTGAACTGGTTCAAACAGAACTGGTTAAAACCGAACTGGTTCAAACTGAACTGGTTAAAACAGAACTGGTTAAAACAGAACTGGTTCAAACTGAACTGGTTAAGTCAGAACTGGTTAAAACAGAACTGGTTAAAACAGAACTGGTTCAAACAGAACTGGTTCAAACTGAACTGGTTAAGACCGAACTGGTTCAAACTGAACTGGTTAAGACAGAACTGGTTCAAACAGAACTGGTTCAAACTGAACTGGTTAAGACAGAACTGGTTCAAACTGAACTGGTTAAGACAGAACTGGTTCAAACTGAACTGGTTCAAACAGAACTGATTCAAACTGAACTGGTTAAGACAGAACTGGTTCAAACTGAACTGGTTAAGACAGAACTGGTTCAAACTGAACTGGTTAAGATAGAACTGGTTCAAACTGAACTGGTTAAGACAGAACTGGTTCAAACAGAACTCTACAGCATCGTTGCCAGCAGCAGACTAGAAAACATATCAACAAGACGATTTGAAAGATGAGAACAATAAACATGATATTTAAAACTCTCTGCTGCTGAATAAACAAAATAACCTTTAGCGTTGGATCAAAGACGTCCGCCATGCAGGCGGGATTATGCTGCTCTTCTCCTCCTCACCCACTCCTCTTTCCTCCCCTCTTCTCTTCTCTTATTGTTTTGTTCCAGTTTGTCCAACTCTCTGTTTATCTCCCCTCTCACTTCAAGTTTATTCATCACATCCCTGACTGACGGGAGTGACAGGCTTCTGTTCTGCGCTCCTCAGCCTCCCAGCAACAACAACAACAACAACACAGTAGAACAGACAGTAAGAACAGTGTCAACAATAAAGACTATTTAAAATAGCAGCAACACAGTAGAACAGACAGTAAGAACAGTGTCAACAATAAAGACTATTTAAAATAGCAGCAACACAGTAGAACAGACAGTGAGAACAGTGTCAACAATAACAACTATTTAAAATAGCAGCAACACAGTAGAACAGACAGTGAGAACAGTGTCAACAATAACAACTATTTAAAATAGCAGCAACACAGTAGAACAGACAGTGAGAACAGTGTCAACAATAACAACTATTTAAAATAGCAGCAACACAGTAGAACAGACAGTAAGAACAGTGTCAACAATAAAGACTATTTAAAATAGCAGCAACACAGTAGAACAGACAGTAAGAACAGTGTCAACAATAACAACTATTTAAAATAGCAGCAACACAGTAGAACAGACAGTGAGAACAGTGTCAACAATAACAACTATTTAAAATAGCAGCAACACAGTAGAACAGACAGTAAGAACAGTGTCAACAATAAAGACTATTTAAAATAGCAGCAACACAGTAGAACAGACAGTGAGAACAGTGTCAACAATAACAACTATTTAAAATAGCAGCAACACAGTAGAACAGACAGTAAGAACAGTGTCGGTAGGTAGGTAGGTAGGTATTTATTTAGACAACAAAACATATACAGATCATTACATCACATATATGCTTTTGTCAAGGATAGGAACGAAAAAGCCAATGACTTATTTACATCGTTGTCCCTGGAAGTCAAGGATGCTTGATACATACACATACTGTACAACTCATTACAGAAAATCATTCACAATTATTACATTTGATAGCAATAATGGCACAATCATTGATTAACACAAACATGCGCATTTGTTGAGACATGTTAAACTAGCCTTGAGCCTGTGTGTCTCAGAGCACACCGAGGGCGGGGGGTGGTGGTGGGGGGGGGGGGGAGGGAGGACGGGGAGAATTTCCGGACTCGACTCTGACTACAGTTGCCGTCAGCTAGGACCGGCGGGGGGAGGAGCTGGGAGATGACTACCGTTGCCGTCATAGGGGGTGGGATTTTGGCGATGAGACAGTCACTTTGGCACCCCTCCAGCACTTGCGTGGGAGAGGGAATTGGGTGTAGGGATGGGGGGGGGGGGGGGGGGGACCGCTACCAATCTTATCTTCTCCAGACAGCCCTGCTCTTCTCCGGGAGGCTTCGTCCATGGTACGCAGTGTACCAACCCTTACTCCCGACTTGACCTTGTTGCTTTCACTCTCTGCAGCAGACGGAGATGGGGGGGGGGGGGGGGTGCAGCAGGCAGCAGGCAGCAGTGACCAATTTGCTGCTCCAAATGCTGCTCCAATTTAGTTTAATCACGATATATCACGATCTTAATTTCCTGTGCGATGTCCAGAATGGTCCAGAATGGATGTCCAGAATGGTCAACAATACAAACTATTTAAAATAGCAGCAACACAGTAGAACAGACACTAATAAGAATAGTGTAAACAATAAAGACTATTTAAAATAGCAGCAGCAACACAGTAGTATAGACCTATGTTTACTCTATTTCATTAGCACTAAAAGTTTCATTATTGTATCAGAAACTTCAGAATGTTATCTTTCAAAAGAGACCAGGCTCATGCATGTGCTATAAGTATAAATTATAAAGATCAGCTTTGCAAAAAAAAAGTATGCAGTCCTCAAGTTCAAGTAAAAAAAATTGCCAGTTTTCTGGGCGCCAGGTAAGAGGTTAATGCATACAAGAATATTGATGAATGTATACAAGAATATTGATCAATGTATACAGAGAGATGATGATGAATGTATTCATGGATATTGAATCATGTACATGATCTGCCGACAGGAATGCTGTGTGGGAAATAGCAGACCTCTCAGGGATATTAGCTGCCACCAGGAACGCTGTGTGCTAAATATAAGCGCTCTGTGAGAACAGATCACGGAGAGATTAAAAGAGGTCAGGGCGTTAGACGCACCGAGGCCCCTGTACACAGTTGAGTCCATTAGGAGAGGTGTAAGAGCGACGGTCAGGCTGCGGTCAATCCATTTAGGCCTGCCGCCAGCGACCTCGTTAACCCGCCCGCTACACCTGCTGGGCGGCGGCAGTAGCTACAGTAAGTACTTTCACTCTAGTGCTGTTCTTATTAAAGGGCCACGCCACCGATTTATCCTGTCCTTCTGTTGTGATAAACAAGACGAAGGTCTTTCTCTGGTCTGCATCCCCTTAACAAGTGTGTGTATTGAGCCGTACTGTATAGTACCCATTCTGCAATCTGTTAATAAAATGTTCAATCAATCAATCAATCAATCAATCAATCAATCAATCAATCAATCAGCTCAGCTGCATCGCCTGCCTCAAGTAACTCTGCACTGAAAACGAAAAAAGTTTTTTCACAGGAAATTCACTGTATTATTTTACAGATTACTTTCGTTTTTCTACTTTAAGTGTAAATGCCATAAAAATACAGTAAATTACTTTTTATCAAAAAATATTAACCATTAAATAAAGGTTGCAATCTGTAAATGTATCATGTAGGACGTCACCCACAGTGGACAGACCTCTAGTGAACTACAGACACAGAGGAGAGCAGACCTCTAGTGAACTACAGACACAGAGCAGACCTCTAGTGAACTACAGACACAGAGGAGAGCAGACCTCTAGTGAACTACAGACACAGAGGAGAGTAGACCTCTAGTGAACTACAGACACAGAGGAGAGTAGACCTCTAGTGAACTACAGACACAAAGCAGACCTCTAGTGAACTACAGACACAGAGCAGACCTCTAGTGAACTACAGACACAGAGGAGAGCAGACCTCTAGTGAACTACAGACACAGAGCAGACCTCTAGTGAACTACAGACACAGAGGAGACCTCTAGTGAACTACAGACACAGAGGAGACCTCTAGTGAACTACAGACACAGAGCAGACCTCTAGTGAACTACAGACACAGAGGAGACCTCTAGTGAACTACAGACACAGAGGAGACCTCTAGTGAACTACAGACACAGAGGAGACCTCTAGTGAACTACAGACACAGAGGAGAGGAGACCTCTAGTGAACTACAGACACAGAGCAGACCTCTAGTGAACTACAGACACAGAGGAGAGCAGACCTCTAGTGAACTACAGACACAGAGCAGACCTCTAGTGAACTACAGACACAGAGGAGACCTCTAGTGAACTACAGACACAGAGCAGACCTCTAGTGAACTACAGACACAAAGCAGACCTCTAGTGAACTACAGACACAGAGCAGACCTCTAGTGAACTACAGACACAGAGGAGAGCAGACCTCTAGTGAACTACAGACACAGAGCAGACCTCTAGTGAACTACAGACAGAGAGGAGAGCAGACCTCTAGTGAACTACAGACACAGAGGAGACCTCTAGTGAACTACAGACACAGAGCAGACCTCTAGTGAACTACAGACACAGAGCAGACCTCTAGTGAACTACAGACACAGAGGAGACCTCTAGTGAACTACAGACACAGAGGAGAGTAGACCTCTAGTGAACTACAGACACAGAGGAGAGCAGACCTCTAGTGAACTACAGACACAAAGCAGACCTCTAGTGAACTACAGACACAGAGCAGACCTCTAGTGAACTACAGACACAGAGCAGACCTCTAGTGAACTACAGACACAGAGGAGAGTAGACCTCTAGTGAACTACAGACACAAAGCAGACCTCTAGTGAACTACAGACACAGAGCAGACCTCTAGTGAACTACAGACACAGAGCAGACCTTTAGTGAACTACAGACACAGAGCAGACCTCTAGTGAACTACAGACACAGAGGAGAGCAGACCTCTAGTGAACTACAGAAACAGAGGAGAGCAGACCTCTAGTGAACTACAGACACAGAGGAGACCTCTAGTGAACTACAGACACAGAGGAGAGCAGACCTCTAGTGAACTACAGACACAGAGGAGACCTCTAGTGAACTACAGACACAGAGGAGACCTCTAGTGAACTACAGACACAGAGGAGAGCAGACCTCTAGTGAATTACAGACACAGAGGAGAGCAGACCTCTAGTGAACTACAGACACAGAGGAGAGCAGACCTCTAGTGAACTACAGACACAGAGGAGAGCAGACCTCTAGTGAACTACAGACACAGAGGAGACCTCTAGTGAACTACAGACACAGAGCAGACCTCTAGTGAACTACAGACACAGAGGAGAGCAGACCTCTAGTGAACTACAGACACAGAGGAGAGCAGACCTCTATTGAACTACAGACACAGAGCATACCTCTAGTGAACTACAGACACAGAGCAGACCTCTAGTGAACTACAGACACAGAGGAGAGCAGACCTCTAGTGAACTACAGACACAGAGGAGACCTCTAGTGAACTACAGACACAGAGCAGACCTCTAGTGAACTACAGACACAGAGGAGAGCAGACCTCTAGTGAACTACAGACACAGAGCAGACCTCTAGTGAACTACAGACACAGAGGAGACCTCTAGTGAACTACAGACACAGAGCAGACCTCTAGTGAACTACAGACACAGAGCAGACCTCTAGTGAACTACAGACACAGAGGAGACCTCTAGTGAACTACAGACACAGAGCAGACCTCTAGTGAACTACAGACACAGAGGAGAGCAGACCTCTAGTGAACTACAGACACAGAGGAGACCTCTAGTGAACTACAGACACAGAGCAGACCTCTAGTGAACTACAGACACAGAGGAGACCTCTAGTGAACTACAGACACAGAGCAGACCTCTAGTGAACTACAGACACAGAGCAGACCTCTAGTGAACTACAGACACAGAGGAGACCTCTAGTGAACTACAGACACAGAGGAGACCTCTAGTGAACTACAGACACAGAGCAGACCTCTAGTGAACTACAGACACAGAGCAGACCTCTAGTGAACTACAGACACAGAGGAGACCTCTAGTGAACTACAGACACAGAGCAGACCTCTAGTGAACTACAGACACAGAGGAGACCTCTAGTGAACTACAGACACAGAGGAGACCTCTAGTGAACTACAGACACAGAGGAGACCTCTAGTGAACTACAGACACAGAGCAGACCTCTAGTGAACTACAGACACAGAGCAGACCTCTAGTGAACTACAGACACAGAGGAGAGCAGACCTCTAGTGAACTACAGACACAGAGCAGACCTCTAGTGAACTACAGACACAGAGGAGACCTCTAGTGAACTACAGACACAGAGCAGACCTCTAGTGACCTACAGACACAGAGCAGACCTCTAGTGAACTACAGACACAGATCAGACCTCTAGTGAACTACAGACACAGAGGAGAGCAGACCTCTAGTGAACTACAGACACAGAGCAGACCTCTAGTGAACTACAGACACAGAGGAGAGCAGACCTCTAGTGAACTACAGACACAGAGGAGACCTCTAGTGAACTACAGACACAGAGCAGACCTCTAGTGAACTACAGACACAGAGCAGACCTCTAGTGAACTACAGACACAGAGGAGACCTCTAGTGAACTACAGACACAGAGCAGACCTCTAGTGAACTACAGACACAGAGGAGACCTCTAGTGAACTACAGACACAGAGCAGACCTCTAGTGAACTACAGACACAGAGGAGAGCAGACCTCTAGTGAACTACAGACACAGAGCAGACCTCTAGTGAACTACAGACAGAGAGGAGAGCAGCCCTCTAGTGAACTACAGACACAGAGCAGACCTCTAGTGAACTACAGACACAGAGGAGACCTCTAGTGAACTACAGACACAGAGGAGAGCAGACCTCTAGTGAACTACAGACACAGAGCAGACCTCTAGTGAACTACAGACACAGAGCAGACCTCTAGTGAACTACAGACACAGAGCAGACCTCTAGTGAACTACAGACACAGAGCAGACCTCTAGTGAACTACAGACACAGAGCAGACCTCTAGTGAACTACAGACACAGAGGAAAACAGACTTCTAATGAACAACAGAAACAGTTTTCCTCACGTATTTTTAACTGTAGTAGAGCCAATACGAGGAATCTTGAAGACATACAGTAGTTGAGGAAATAGAGTCGGTAGAGACAGATGGCTGTGTTCCAACAGCGGCTCAAGTTCCAACAGTTTGTGTACACTTGGAATTTGAATAATTCAAATGGGAACAGATGCACAACTAAGTGGTAATAACACACATAGCGTGTGGCATCATTATATCGGACAACATTTTTGTGGTAAACTGTTTAGTGGCAACACTGTTTTGTAACGGTGGGTGTAATGCCAACTGGTCAATAATAAAATAATAATAATAATAATAAATTCAATTTTGTACCGCACTATATATTTGTGAAAATCTCAAAGTGCTACAGGAGATAAATGAAAGTTAAATGAATAAAACAATTAAAATGAATAAAACAACCAATGAAATGGAAGAGCATAAACAAATAATAATAATAATAAAATGAATAGAGTAAAAATAAGAATAATTCAGGCAAAAGCCTTGGTAAAAAGACATGTTTTTAGGCCCCTTTTAAAAGCCTCGACGGATTGTGGTGCTCTCAGGTGGATGGGGAGAGCGCTCCACAGTCTGGGTGCGGCAGAGCAGAAGGCGCGATCGCCCCCATGGAGTGCAGCTTAGTCCTGGGGGCTTTGAGGAGGAAGGCTGTGCCTAATTCCTCAGTTGTTCCTCAGGTCTGATTCCCCACTCGACACAGACACCTTTCTGTGTGGAGTTTACATGTTCTCTCCCCGTGTTCGCGTGGGTTCCTCCAGGTACTCTGGTCTCCTCCCACACCATAAACACATGGTAGGCAGGGACTACAGATGATACAAAACTAGCTCATTAGCAAAAAAATTGGCACACTTACATTGATGTGGAAACTGAAGATGTTCATTAATGTGCACTGGGTCCCTGCTGGGTAAAACATAAAGAAACAAACAAATTTAAACCTCAGGACTCTCAGCTCGCTTTAAACAAAATGTCACTTTGAACAAAATGGAAATGTCACTTTAAAGGAATGAGGAATGTAAAGGTCACTGCCACACGACAGCGGGTTAACCCTTTCACTGCCACACTACAGAAGGTTAACCCTTTACTATCACACTACCGACGGTAACCGTCGGTCGTGTGATAGTAAAGGGTTAACCTTCTGTAGTGTGGCAGTGAAAGGGTTAACCCGCTGTCGTGCGGCAGTGAAAGGGTTGAGGAAATAACCGATGTGGTTCTTGTATAGTATAGTTTAGATATAGTAAGTATAGCATAATGACAGAGTTAAAACTGTATAGTGTATAGAGTAGTGTACTATTTTTATCATGCACATCTTATGTCTTCTTATTATCTGTTTTTTTATGTCTATTTTATTATTAGTATTATTGCACAATCGATGCGGGCTTGCCCACCCGCATTTCCCTGTATGCCCTGGTATGTATGTGACAAATAAACCTCTTGAATCTTGAATCTTGAATCTCTTTCTTCTAGAAAGCCACATTTTCAAAAGAATGTTTTCCTGTGACCTAAAAAATAATATTTAGCTGACCATGCACTAATAACGCTTTTCATCTTTTATTCAGGCTGCTAACCCATCAACCTACTTTATATTACAGGGACAGCCACAGCGGCTCAGGAGCTAGAGCGGTTGTCTGGTAATCGGACGGCTCCCGGTTAGATTCCCGCTGCTCCCGGCAGCGTGTCCAGTCCAGTCCAGTCCAGTCCAGTAATTCTTTATTTCGGGTTTTGCACACATAACAACGGTCATTCCATAAATCGGCAACGTTTTACCAGCTGCTATTGCAACATTGTCCAATTGTCCAAAAAGGGCTGAAGCACTAGGCTTGTCGGGCCCTACCCCTGAAGACTTAGGTTTCTTTATTATTATTATTATTATTATTTAGATACATAGTACATACATATAGTACACATTACAGTACATACATATAGTACACATTACAGTACACACATATAGTACACATTACAGTACATACATATAGTACACATTACAGTACATACATATAGTACACATTACAGTACATACATTTAGTACACATTACAGTACATACATATAGTACACATTACAGTACATACATATAGTACACATTACAGTACATACATTTAGTACACATTACAGTACATACATATAGTACACATTACAGTACATACATATAGTACACATTACAGTACATACATATAGTACACATTACAGTACATACATATAGTACACATTACAGTACATACATATAGTACACATTACAGTACATACATATAGTACACATTACAGTACATACATTTAGTACACATTACAGTACATACATATAGTACACATTACAGTACATACATATAGTACACATTACAGTACATACATATAGTACACATTACAGTACATACATATAGTACACATTACAGTACATACATATAGTACACATTACAGTACATACATATAGTACACATTACAGTACATACATATAGTACACATTACAGTACACACATATAGTACACATTACAGTACATACATATAGTACACATTACAGTACATACATATAGTACACATTACAGTACACACATATAGTACACATTACAGTACACACATATAGTACACATTACAGTACACACATATAGTACACATTACAGTACATACATATAGTACACATTACAGTACATACATATAGTACACATTACAGTACACACATATAGTACACATTACAGTACATACATATAGTACACATTACAGTACACACATATAGTACACATTACAGTACTGTACACACATCTTCTTCTAAATTCATGCTATATTATGTTATTATGTTATTTGATACTATCTTGTCTAGCACAGTCTCTGGAGCGTAACAGTAAGAAGCATTTTGTATGAAAGTATTCTGTACTTCTGTATGACAACTATTAAAGAACTTGAACTTGAACTTGAGTACACACATATAGTACACATTACAGTACATACATATAGTACACATTACAGTACACACATATAGTACACATTACAGTACACACATATAGTACACAAGTTTTCAAGTTTTCAAGTTTCTTTAATAGTTGTCATACAGAGGTACAGAATACTTTTGTACAAAATGCTTCTTACTGTTGCGCTCCAGAGACTGTGCATGACAAGATAAGTATGAAATAAAAACATAGTAAAGATTAGAAGTAAAAAAAGAGGTCACAGTGTTCAGTTTAGACATATGTACAATGTTCGTAGACGTAGTTACCATACAATATACAATACTGTGCAGTGTACTAATATACAATACTATATAGTGCAAGGCATAAATGGACGAGGTGCAGTTTAGGTACAATTCACAGTAGGTGTACGAGTTGTAGTGCAAATCCTTTATCAATAAATATAAAGTGTAAGTGTGTTTGTGTGATCTAAAGTGTGGAGAGTGGGTGCTGCAGTGTGTTGTTTGTTTGAGTGAGTGTGTGCGTGTGGGTGTGTGTGCTGTGTGCATTTGATGGTTGTTGCATAGTGATTATTGTTCGTTTAGCGATTATTGTTCGTTGTTCGTTTAGCAGCCTGATGGCCTGGGGATAGAAGCTCCTTCTGAGTCTTTCTGTGCTCGCCTTAAGACTTCGGTATCGCTTGCCTGACGGCAGCAGTTCAAAGAGGCAGTTGTTCGGGTGGCTCGAGTCCTTAATAATTCTCTTAGCCTTCCCCTTGCACCGCTTGTTGTAAATGTTCTGGAGGGTGGGAAGCCCCCCTTCAATTGTGCGTTCGGCTGAACGTGTCACTCTTTGTAGTCTGCTACGGTCTTGTGCAGTGCTATTCCCAAACCAGGAGGTGATGTTGCCGGTCAGGATGCTCTCTATTGTACATGAGTAGAAGTTCCTAAGGATCTTCTGACTGACTTGGAACTTCCTTAGGCGCCTGAGGAAGTAGAGGCGTTGTCGTGCCTTCTTCACAACACTGTCAATGTGTGTGGTCCATGTCAAGTCCTCGGATATGTGGGCTCCGAGGTACTTGAAACTGTTCACTCTCTCAACCGGTGCCCCGTCGATGCTGAGGGGGCTGTAGTCCTTGACCCCCGACCTCCTGAAGTCCACAATCATCTCTTTTGTTTTGCTGACGTTCAGGGAGAGGCAGTTCTCCTGGCACCACTGTGACAGGTTCTCTACCTCTTCCAGGTAGGCCCTTTCGTCGTTGGCAGAGATCAGGCCCACCACTACTGTGTCATCAGCAAATTTGATGATGGTGTTGTTGTTCCGCTGTGCTACGCAGTCATGTGTGTACAGGGAGTAGAGGAGGGGGCTCAGAACACAGCCCTGGGGGGCCCCTATGTTGAGCGTGATGGATGAGGAGGTGCAGTTGCCGGCTCTTACCACCTGGGGTCTGCCCGTCAGGAAGTCCAAGACCCACTGGCACAGGTCATAGTTCAAGCCCAGGTCCCTGAGCTTGGCTATGAGTTTGGAGGGGACTATGGTATTGAATGCTGAGCTGTAGTCGATGAACAGCATTCTCACATAGTTCCCCTGCCTCTTGTCCAGATGTGATGCTGCTGTACAGCATATAGTACAGTACACACATATAGTACACATTACAGTACACACATATAGTACACATTACAGTACACACATATAGTACACATTACAGTACATACATATAGTACACATTACAGTACATACATATAGTACACATGACAGTACATACATATAGTACACATTACAGTACATACATATAGTACACATTACAGTACATACATATAGTACACATTACAGTACATACATATAGTACACATTACAGTACATACATATAGTACACATTACAGTACACACATATAGTACACATTACAGTACATACATATAGTACACATTACAGTACACACATATAGTACACATTACAGTACATACATATAGTACACATTACAGTACATACATATAGTACACATGACAGTACACACATATAGTACACATTACAGTACACACATATAGTACACATTACAGTACATACATATAGTACACATTACAGTACATACATATAGTACACATTACAGTACACACATATAGTACACATTACAGTACATACATATAGTACACATTACAGTACATACATATAGTACACATTACAGTACATACATATAGTACACATTACAGTACATACATATAGTACACATTACAGTACATACATTTAGTACACATTACAGTACATACATATAGTACACATTACAGTACATACATATAGTACACATTACAGTACATACATATAGTACACATTACAGTACATACATATAGTACACATTACAGTACATACATATAGTACACATTACAGTACATACATTTAGTACACATTACAGTACATACATATAGTACACATTACAGTACATACATATAGTACACATTACAGTACATACATATAGTACACATTACAGTACATACATATAGTACACATTACAGTACATACATATAGTACACATTACAGTACATACATATAGTACACATTACAGTACACACATATAGTACACATTACAGTACATACATATAGTACACATTACAGTACATACATATAGTACACATTACAGTACATACATATAGTACACATTACAGTACATACATATAGTACACATTACAGTACATACATATAGTACACATTACAGTACACACATATAGTACACATTACAGTACACACATATAGTACACATTACAGTACACACATATAGTACACATTACAGTACATACATATAGTACACATTACAGTACATACATATAGTACACATTACAGTACACACATATAGTACACATTACAGTACACACATATAGTACACATTACAGTACACACATATAGTACACATTACAGTACATACATATAGTACACATTACAGTACACACATATAGTACACATTACAGTACACACATATAGTACACAAGTTTTCAAGTTTTCAAGTTTCTTTAATAGTTGTCATACAGAGGTACAGAATACTTTTGTACAAAATGCTTCTTACTGTTGCGCTCCAGAGACTGTGCATGACAAGATAAGTATGAAATAAAAACATAGTAAAGATTAGAAGTAAAAAAAGAGGTCACAGTGTTCAGTTTAGACATATGTACAATGTTCGTAGACGTAGTTACCATACAATATACAATACTGTGCAGTGTACTAATATACAATACTATATAGTGCAAGGCATAAATGGACGAGGTGCAGTTTAGGTACAATTCACAGTAGGTGTACGAGTTGTAGTGCAAATCCTTTATCAATAAATATAAAGTGTAAGTGTGTTTGTGTGATCTAAAGTGTGGAGAGTGGATGCTGCAGTGTGTTGTTTGTTTGAGTGAGTGTGTGCGTGTGGGTGTGTGTGCTGTGTGCATTTGATGGTTGTTGCATAGTGATTATTGTTCGTTTAGCGATTATTGTTCGTTGTTCGTTTAGCAGCCTGATGGCCTGGGGATAGAAGCTCCTTCTGAGTCTTTCTGTGCTCGCCTTAAGACTTCGGTATCGCTTGCCTGACGGCAGCAGTTCAAAGAGGCAGTTGTTCGGGTGGCTCGAGTCCTTAATAATTCTCTTAGCCTTCCCCTTGCACCGCTTGTTGTAAATGTTCTGGAGGGTGGGAAGCCCCCCTTCAATTGTGCGTTCGGCTGAACGTGTCACTCTTTGTAGTCTGCTACGGTCTTGTGCAGTGCTATTCCCAAACCAGGAGGTGATGTTGCCGGTCAGGATGCTCTCTATTGTACATGAGTAGAAGTTCCTAAGGATCTTCTGACTGACTTGGAACTTCCTTAGGCGCCTGAGGAAGTAGAGGCGTTGTCGTGCCTTCTTCACAACACTGTCAATGTGTGTGGTCCATGTCAAGTCCTCGGATATGTGGGCTCCGAGGTACTTGAAACTGTTCACTCTCTCAACCGGTGCCCCGTCGATGCTGAGGGGGCTGTAGTCCTTGACCCCCGACCTCCTGAAGTCCACAATCATCTCTTTTGTTTTGCTGACGTTCAGGGAGAGGCAGTTCTCCTGGCACCACTGTGACAGGTTCTCTACCTCTTCCAGGTAGGCCCTTTCGTCGTTGGCAGAGATCAGGCCCACCACTACTGTGTCATCAGCAAATTTGATGATGGTGTTGTTGTTCCGCTGTGCTACGCAGTCATGTGTGTACAGGGAGTAGAGGAGGGGGCTCAGAACACAGCCCTGGGGGGCCCCTATGTTGAGCGTGATGGATGAGGAGGTGCAGTTGCCGGCTCTTACCACCTGGGGTCTGCCCGTCAGGAAGTCCAAGACCCACTGGCACAGGTCATAGTTCAAGCCCAGGTCCCTGAGCTTGGCTATGAGTTTGGAGGGGACTATGGTATTGAATGCTGAGCTGTAGTCGATGAACAGCATTCTCACATAGTTCCCCTGCCTCTTGTCCAGATGTGATGCTGCTGTACAGCATATAGTACAGTACACACATATAGTACACATTACAGTACATACATATAGTACACATTACAGTACACACATATAGTACACATTACAGTACACACATATAGTACACATTACAGTACATACATATAGTACACATTACAGTACATACATATAGTACACATGACAGTACATACATATAGTACACATTACAGTACATACATATAGTACACATTACAGTACATACATATAGTACACATTACAGTACATACATATAGTACACATTACAGTACATACATATAGTACACATTACAGTACACACATATAGTACACATTACAGTACATACATATAGTACACATTACAGTACACACATATAGTACACATTACAGTACATACATATAGTACACATTACAGTACATACATATAGTACACATGACAGTACACACATATAGTACACATTACAGTACACACATATAGTACACATTACAGTACATACATATAGTACACATTACAGTACATACATATAGTACACATTACAGTACACACATATAGTACACATTACAGTACATACATATAGTACACATTACAGTACATACATATAGTACACATTACAGTACATACATATAGTACACATTACAGTACATACATATAGTACACATTACAGTACACACATATAGTACACATTACAGTACACACATATAGTACACATTACAGTACATACATATAGTACACATTACAGTACATACATATAGTACACATTACAGTACATACATATAGTACACATTACAGTACATACATATAGTACACATTACAGTACATACATATAGTACACATTACAGTACATACATATAGTACACATTACAGTACACACATATAGTACACATTACAGTACACACATATAGTACACATTACAGTACATACATATAGTACACATTACAGTACATACATATAGTACACATTACAGTACATACATATAGTACACATTACAGTACACACATATAGTACACATTACAGTACACACATATAGTACACATTACAGTACATACATATAGTACACATTACAGTACACACATATAGTACACATTACAGTACATACATATAGTACACATTACAGTACACACATATAGTACACATTACAGTACACACATATAGTACACATTACAGTACATACATATAGTACACATTACAGTACATACATATAGTACACATTACAGTACATACATATAGTACACATTACAGTACATACATATAGTACACATTACAGTACATACATATAGTACACATTACAGTACATACATATAGTACACATTACAGTACATACATATAGTACACATTACAGTACATACATATAGTACACATTACAGTACATACATATATTTACACATTACAGTATAGTATACCTGCAGTATATAATAGTATATAGTATATAATAGTGTATACAACACATATAATGTGATATGAGATATATAGTACATGATATATACAATATAATATAGTACCAATACAGTATTATATGTTTTTTTTATCCTCAGGCGAGACACTTAACCCCTAACTGCTCCTGACAGAGCAGACTGGCACCTTGCGATGTCGCCTCCGCTCTCTGTGAAGGTGTGGGTGAAGGTGTGGGTGAAGGTGTGGGTGAAGGTGTGGGTGAAGGTGTGGGTGAAGGTGTGGGTGAAGGTGTGGGTGAAGGTGTGGGTGAAGGTGTGGGTGAAGGTGTGGGTGAAGGTGAGTCATAAGTTGTAAAGTGCTTTGGATAAAAGCTTTTATTATATAAATGCAGTTCATTAACCACTTACTGTACATTACAGGACTCGTGAAGTAGTGATACAGTTCCTCGACTACAAAGGGGGGGGGGGGTTACAGGACCCATTCTATCAGCTACCCTGGGTTGATCACCTGAGTGCACATCAAATCTGCAATAAAATTCATTGAGCTTGTCAGGGAGTAGGGGGTCCGCATTCTGAGCTGACTGTTTATTCTTGTACCCAGTAATCATGTGTAGACCCTGCCAAACCCCTTTTGCGTCCCCAGCTTTCAATTTGTCCTCAAGACTATCTCTGTATGTAAAGGCCGAATGAGTGTTTTTTGTTATTTATTATTATTATTATTATTATTAGTATTATTATTATCATTATCATTATTTTTATCAATAGAAGGTTACAATTTATGGGAATGTAATGATTGAGGGGAATGTTATGATTGAGGGGAAGGTTATGATTCTGTGTAGCCTGTTGGGTGGACTCTGTGGCGCTGTGAGTGGATCACCTGCACCTGTCGGGTGATCGGGCACAGCGCAGCAGAGATCATTAGATAGGTGATAGGAATCAGCTGTTGGGCGGTAGCCGATGGGGAAACCATATGATTTTCTTACCGCTTCAGGACGCTTTCGGAAACTGTTTAGATTACACTTTAAGCAATTAGACCAGGTTATATGACGTTTTAGGATCACTGTGATCAACCCTCCCATGTAACCTACTTATTCTAATTAAATCGGGTCACCACATCGGTGTCTGATAACGGAGCTTAATGTGTGGAAAACAATTTCTTTGGACGTTGAGCGCGTATGGATTCACTCCCCGTCTACACCAAGAAGCGGCATTCTGGCATGTTGCCGCTACATTAAGTAAGAAAATCGCGTTTATTGAACCCCAACCAGCTTCAATAAAGTGAAAGAGGACTCGCGCAGATATTGACGCGACCCAAGGCAGAGGCGCGCGTCAATAAGCACAACACCAGAGGAGGACTCGCAAGAGGACTGACAACAAGGGGCCAGCATTGTTGTGAGAGACAATCAAAGATCAGCGATCAGCAGGAAGGAATCGATCCACATCAGCACAGTGAATGATCACAGCCCGAGGACATCGCTGCCTGTGATCAGCTACAGGATCGATCAACGAAAGCATCACCACCAAGAGGGGAGGATCTTCCCTCCCGGCTCGAGGACATCAAAGGGAACGTGCGTGAGTAGAATGTATGAATGGAATAGACACTACCACGTACGTGGCGCGCGCAAACGGCGCTGTGGAATATAAGCCAAATTATAAAACTGTCTTAAGAACTGGTGGATAAATATAGACAAGATGTCGGATATTGAAACAGAGAATATGGATTTGACACAAGCGGATATTGAGCTGAAACAACTAATGGCATCACGTAAAGCCAGGCTTGCAGCATGCACCCGCAAGAAAAATGAGATTATTCTGATGATGAAATCAAATGATGAACAAGGAGTAAGAACGGACATGGCACTGTTCAATAAGACACTCAGTGCTTTTAAGTCAGCAATTGAGTCTGTACAGCCGTATTTACAGGAAAGCGATGAGGATGAAACACAACGGTATAAACCAAGAATAGATGAATTCAATGCATTTATTAATGTGATGGAAAAATGGTTGATGGAAGGGAATAAGGAAAGGCAAACTCCAGCCCAAAGTCCAACTGGGTCTGGGATCCAAGAGTCTCCAGTAGAGACTCAAGATGAGCTGGAAAGGGACCTTCAGGCTACAATAGGCCCAGAGGATAGCGTTTCCAGGGCCCCATCAAGATCATCCAAATCATCCAAATCATCAAGTAAAAGCCAATCATCCAGGTTATCTGCCGCCCGTCGAAGGGCTGAAAACGAGAGGGCCACCATTCTGGCAAAGGCCGCTGCACTTTCAGCCAGACAAGCCATAAGCCTAAAGGAGGCTGAATTAGAGGTTGAAACAAATCTAAATAAAGCTAAAGCCATAGCTGAATTAAGTCTGCAGGCTAGCCTAAAGGAGGCTGAATTAGAGGTTGAAACAAATCTAAATAAAGCTAAAGCCATAGCTGAATTAAGTCTGCAGGAGGCTAAAGCCAAGGCTAAATTAAAGGCTGAGAAGGATAAACTCGACTTTGACACAGACATGGCTGTATCAGCGGCCAAACTCAAGATACTGGATGAGTATGAGACATTATCACAAACCAACTCATCTAGAACCACGAGGTATCCATCACAAATTAACCAGCCACCCTCTCAAGAGGACGGATATGTGTACAAGATGCAACCTAGAGATGGTATGAATGATTATGTTGACCAAGCACATGCTCTAGACACCTCAGAAGGACTACCGATATTGCAATCCACGGTAGAATATGCATCCATAAATGCTGTTCCAAAAACCCCTGTGCAAAGACAGCTCTTGGACCAGTATGCATGGGCGCACACACCACAACAACAACAACAACAACAACATCAGCAACAACAACGACAGCAGCAACAACAACAACAACAACAACAACAACAACAACAACAACAACAACAACCACAACAGCATCAACAACAGCAGCAGCAACAACAGCAACCACAACAACAACAACAACAACATCAGCAACAACAACAGCATCAACAACAGCAGCAGCAACAACAGCAACCACAACAACAACAACAACAACATCAGCAACAACAACAGCATCAACAACAGCAGCAGCAACAACAGCAACCACAACAGCAACCACAACAACAACAACAACATCAGCAACAACAACAACAACAACAACAACAACAACAACAACAACAACAGCAGCAACAGCAGCAACAACAACAACAACAACATCAGCAACAACAACAGCGACAACAACAACAACAGCAACAACAACAACAACAACAACAACAGCAACAACAACAACAGCAACAACCACAACAGCATCAACAACAGCAACAACCACAACAGCATCAACAGCAACAACAACAGCAACAACAACAACAACAACAACAACAACAACAACAACAACAACAACAACAACAGAGGCCTCCACAAGTAGTGAGACCCAAACAGCCATATATACAGCCACTACCACCTGTACAGTATCGACCACCACCATATGTGCTACCTCAGCCACAACCTTGGCAACAACCACATGCTCCATATCAGCATCAGAACCCTGTGCAGCTTCAGCTACAACCATCTGGAGCTACTGCAGGACAACAGGGTCAAACCCAAACAGACCAGGTTCTATCAAATGTCATGGCAAGGCAGAACGACATTGCAGATATACTTGTCTCACAGCAGAATCTGGCGCTACTCCCAACCAGGGAGATTCCCATGTTTAACGGAGATCCTATGAACTTTAGGTCATTCATGCGAGCCTTCGAGTATGGCATAGAAAATAGAACCACCAGCGAGCAAGATAGACTCTACTTTTTAGAACAATACACCACAGGGCAACCTAAAGATCTTGTGAGGAGCTGCCTACACATGCATCCACAGGATGGATATGTGGAAGCCAAAAGACTACTTAAAGAGAATTTCGGTGATGAAATAAGGATAACTAATGCTTATATAAAGAAGGCCTTGGACTGGTCCAGCATCAAACCGGAGGATAGTCAGGCTTTGCGCGCCTACGCCCTCTACCTGAGAGGATGCAGTAATGCAATGCAGGAGCTCCACTATATGGATGAGCTGGACAATCCATCTAACCTACGACTGATCTTATCCAAGATACCCTTTAGGATCAGAGAAAGGTGGAGGTCAACAGCCTACGACATCCAGGAGCGCACTGGGCAAAGAGCCAAATTCAAGGACCTTGTGGCTTACCTGGAAAAACAAGCCAAAATGGCCTCCGACCCATTGTTCGGTGATATTCAAGACTATGGTACTGACAGAGCTGCCCCAAGGTACCTCAAGACGGCAGCCTCTGGATGGCAAGCACGAGCAGGAGCATCAGCCGCACCGGTTAAAGAGAGAAAGGAGAGAAGCAGCTTTGCCACGACAGTGACACCGGCCACAAACATACCGTCAACCGTCGGTAATGTAGGATGCAAGGCAGATGGCTCCTTGCTTGTACTGTGCAGGCGATCACTCACTTGAAGCCTGCAGGAGGATAAGAGCTCAGAAACATCTAGACAAAATAGAGTTCTTAAAGGTGAAAGGACTTTGTTTTGGTTGTCTCACCAAGGGACATCTCAGTAGGCACTGTAGCCAGCGGATGAGGTGTCAGCATTGCCAGAAAGAACACCTGACTCTGCTACACATAGAGACAAATGACCAAGAAGGACCAGGCCATCAAAAGGGAACAGTCAGGTCTACGACATGGAAGGTGAAAACACCTCAACAGGTGAGGACACCAACCGTGACCAAGAAAACTGTGGGTAGTGCTCTGGTGAGGCTGGGTGAAGATAATGGGGCCGGTAAGGACTGTGCCTTAGCCATCGTGCCAGTTAAGGTGAAACAAGCTGACGGAAGTAGGTATATAACTACATATGCCTTCCTGGACCATGGCAGCTCGGCATCCTTTTGCACAGAGAGCCTCATGAGGAAGCTGAATGCTAAGGGCCGGAAAACCTCAATTCTCCTTACAACCATGGCACAAGAGAAACCAGTCCCGGCATATGAGATATCAGGCCTGGAGGTAGGCAACATCGATGACGACACATTTCTTGCACTGCCTACAATTTACATGCAACCAGCCATCCCTGTGTCAAAGGAAAACATCCTTACTCAAGAGGAATTGAAAAGATGGCCCTACCTGAAAGATGTTCACACCACTCAGATTGATGCAGAGGTGGAACTTCTGATTGGAGTCAATACCCCAAGAGCCATGGAACCTTGGCAGGTCATAAACAGTCAGGACGACGGGCCATATGCGGTGAGGACACTCTTGGGATGGGCGGTTTGTGGTCCACTTAACATCAACCCGGTGGATGAGATGGGAAGACCCAAAGCCACAGCAAATAGAATATCAATCGCGAAACTGGAGGACCTGCTTGTGGAACAATACAATCAGGACTTTTCTGAAAAGCACCATGATGAGCAGAATGAGCCATCGGTAGAGGACAAAAAGTTCATAAAAATCGCCACCAGTTCAATAACCTTAAAAGATGGTCATTATCACTTGCCACTCCCCTTTCGAAAGGGAGATGTGATGATGCCCAACAACAGACAGGTGGCGACACAACGAGCCATAGGCCTGCAAAAGAAGCTCAGGAAGAATGAGGAGTACCATGCAGAGTACAAAAGCTTCATGGAAGAGGTAATCAGCCAGGACTACGCAGAGAAGGTACCTCTTCAAGAGCTAAGCAAAAAAGATGGCCATGTCTGGTACATACCCCATCACGGGGTGTATCACAAAAGAAAGAAGAAATTACGAGTGGTGTTTGATTGCACATCATCATTCCAAGGCACATCACTCAATGATGAACTGCTTCAGGGTCCAGACCTGACAAACACACTAATAGGAGTGTTGTTAAGATTCCGTCAAGACCAAGTAGCCTTCATGGCAGACATACAAGGAATGTTCCATCAGGTCAGAGTCCATCCAGATCACATTGACTTTCTCCGATTCTTATGGTGGCCAGATGGCGATATCACCCGGCCGCTGGAAGAGTACAGGATGAAGGTACACCTGTTCGGTGCCGTATCTTCACCTAGTTGTTCCAACTTTGCTCTGAGACAGACAGCGGAGGATAACAGTGATCATTACGGCCAAGAAGTCACCGATACCATCAGGTCTAACTTTTACGTTGATGACTGCCTGAAGTCGGTGGAGACAGTGAGCCAAGCCGTCAAGTTGACAGAAGGACTCAGAGAAGCATGTGCAAGACGTGGATTCAGACTCACCAAATGGGTGAGCAACAGTAAAGAGGTGCTGGCTAGCCTCCCTGAAGAGGACAAGGCCAAGCAGAACGTTGAGTTGGATCTTGATTGGGAGAAACCACTCACTGAACGGGCTCTAGGCATCCAATGGAACCTTGAAAGTGACACATTCAATTTCCGAGTTACTATCAGGAATCGACCCCTAACCAGGAGAGGCATTCTTTCCATTGTATGTTCCATGTATGACCCACTTGGTTTCCTAGCTCCTTATGTGCTCACGGCAAAAATGATTCTTCAAGAGCTCTGCAGGAACAAGTGCGGATGGGATACAGATATCCCGGAGCCACTGGCAAAACGGTGGAAAGAGTGGTTTTCAGACCTGGACAAGCTGTCAGAGCTCAGGATAAACAGGTGCATGAAACCCGCCGGTTTTGGGAAACTGGAAGCTGTTCAACTCCACCACTTCTGCGATGCAAGCGAATCAGGATACGGCACAGTGAGTTACGCAAGGTACACAAATGACCAGGGCAAGATACACACGGCATTTGTGATGGGAAAAGCAAGGGTAGCCCCTCTGAAACAAGTAACAATCCCTCGGATGGAACTTGCCGCAGCTACTCTGGCTTCCCGTATGGACAGAATGCTCAGAAAAGAGCTACACCTGACACTGAAAGAGTCGGTACTATGGACAGACAGCCAGACAGTCCTAAAATATGTCTACAATGAGAAAAGACGATTTCGGACATTTGTGGCCAATCGCCTCGCCATTATTCAGGACCTCACCACGGCATCTCAATGGAGGTACGTGAGCTCGAAGGAGAACCCTGCAGATGAGGCATCAAGAGGTTTGGATGCTGACAGGATGCTCAGGTCAAAGCAATGGTTCAGTGGCCCAGAATTCCTACAGAAGGGAGAGGAGCACTGGCCGAATAGACCAGAGGAATTATATGGTTCGGTGCACCAAGATGACCCAGAAGTCAAGAAAGAGGTCTTTGTAAGTAGTGTTACGGTAGAAGAGGCGAACCCGACAAGTCAGCTGATTGGGCACTACTCAACCTGGAATAGGTTGACAAGAGCAGCTGCGTGGTTCCTAAGACTAAAACGACTACTTCGAGCCAGGCTCCAAAAGAAGGAGCCAGGCCCTAGCATGGATCAAGCCTCCACCGACTCCATAGTGCAAACTAGCCTGTCAGTAGAGGAACTGACTAAGGCCAGGCATGCGCTCATACGCTACTCTCAAGAGCAGCACTTCAAGGACGAGATAACATCCCTCAGGAAGGGAAAATCTGTGAAGCTATCCAGCTCCATTTTAAGACTGGATCCTCTCCTGGATGATGGATTGCTGAGAGTGGGAGGTAGGCTGAACAAAATGGCCATGCCAGTGGAAGAGAAACACCCACTGATCCTGCCCAAACACACTCGCATATCAGGCTTGATTGTGAGGCAGATCCATGAACAACTGCAACACTCTGGGAGAGGACACACCCTTTCCAGGCTAAGGGAGCGATACTGGCTACCCTGCGCTAATTCCATGACCAGGAAGGTCATTAGGGAGTGTGTAGTCTGTAGACGTGTACTAGCCAAGCCTGGTGTACAGAAAATGTCAGACCTACCCGTGGATCGGATAACGCCGGACCTCCCACCTTTTACTCATGTGGGTATTGATTATTTCGGCCCCATAGAGGTAAAGAGAGCACGGAGTACCGTCAAGAGATGGGGTGTCATTTTTACTTGCCTAGTGACACGGGCCGTTCATCTTGACGTAGCACACTTCCTCGACACTGCATCCTGTATAAACGCCATCAGAAGATTCATTTGCAGACGGGGTCCAGTACGCTCCATAAGGACGGATCAAGGGACCAATTTCGTTGGTGCCCAGAGAGAGCTAAACCAGGCCCTCAAGCAGCTGGACCAAACTAAAATTAGCACCATAATGGCGGACTCTGGAGTAAAGTGGATTTTCAATCCCCCCTCTGCGGCCCACTTCGGTGGGGTATGGGAGAGGTTGATCAAGTCGACAAAAAGGATCCTCCAGTCGGTCCTGAAGGAACAAAAGGTGGATGATGAGACTCTCCTCACAGCACTGTGTGAGGTGGAAGCCATTATGAACGATCGCCCACTTACCACGGTGTCCAACGACCCCAAAGATTTAGAACCCCTTACACCAAACCACCTACTCCTCTTGAAGGGACAACCTGTTATGCCTCCAGGTGTATTTGAGAAGGAGGATATGTACACCCGCAGAAGGTGGAAACAGGCACAATACCTGGCCGACATCTTCTGGAAACGCTGGGTGAGGGAGTGCTTGCCCATGATGCAGGAAAGATGTAAGTGGCAGACCCAGAAAGAGAACTTCGCCCCTGGTGACTTGGTGGTCATAGTGGACGACACAGCGCCCAGGAATTCCTGGCCGCTTGGACGGATCCTGGAAACCTTTCCGGATAACAAGGGCCTGGTACGAAGTGTCAGGGTGAAGACCAAGACCAATGTGCTACAGAGGCCAATCACGAAGCTTTGCCTACTACTGGAGTCAAAGGAGGATTGCCAGCTGTAATGAACACTCGCCCGACCATATTTTGTAATTGTGTAGGCACAATTAGGGGCCGGTGTAAAGGCCGAATGAGTGTTTTTTGTTATTTATTATTATTATTATTATTATTATTAGTATTATTATTATCATTATCATTATTTTTATCAATAGAAGGTTACAATTTATGGGAATGTAATGATTGAGGGGAATGTTATGATTGAGGGGAAGGTTATGATTCTGTGTAGCCTGTTGGGTGGACTCTGTGGCGCTGTGAGTGGATCACCTGCACCTGTCGGGTGATCGGGCACAGCGCAGCGGAGATCATTAGATAGGTGATAGGAATCAGCTGTTGGGCGGTAGCCGATGGGGAAACCATATGATTTTCTTACCGCTTCAGGACGCTTTCGGAAACTGTTTAGATTACACTTTAAGCAATTAGACCAGGTTATATGACGTTTTAGGATCACTGTGATCAACCCTCCCATGTAACCTACTTATTCTAATTAAATCGGGTCACCACATCGGTGTCTGATAACGGAGCTTAATGTGTGGAAAACTATTTCTTTGGACGTTGAGCGCGTATGGATTCACTCCCCGTCTACACCAAGAAGCGGCATTCTGGCATGTTGCCGCTACACTGTACTTAGCCTTAGCTGTTTTCACACTTTGTTCAAATTCATACCTTATTTATCACCCGCCAGAGCTCAAGAGGAGCCTTCCATTTAGTCAGATGTTGAGATATAAACGTATCTGTAATACAGATGAAATGTTTGATACACAAGCCAAGGAGCTTTGTCAAAAGTTTAGATCTAGAGGATATAGTGAGGCCCTTATTGAGAATTCTCTTAATAAAACTAAACAGATAAACAGACAATCCCTTTTTACACATAAAGACAAAGTAAAAAGCAACTCAGTAACATTGGTGTCCACCTTCAGCCCTATTTATAGAGATATGCGTGATATTGTGAACAAATACTGGTACATTTTAAAGTCAGATCCTAAGATCGGAGGTGTGTTCCAGGAACCACCCAAGTACTTCTACAAACGGCAACCTAACTTAAGGGAGTTAAAACAGATTTTCCCAAAAAATTTACCCATTTTATGGCTAATATTCCAAATGGCAATTTTCCATGTTTGTCTTGTAACCAATGTCATGGCTTGATTAAAGAGAGGTTTTATTTATCGCTGTTAGAGGCCGGATCACCTGTAATTCTGATTTTGTGGTTTACTTGCTTAAATGTCCTTGCAACCTTTACTATGTTGGAAAAACAAGAAGACGTTTTAAAAATGGAATTTCTGAGCACAAATGTTCTATAAGAAGAAATGACGAGAAGTCTTCAGTTGCAAGGCACTTTAATAAGTTAGGACATGATATCTCTGTCTTAAAATACATGGGTTTAACTTTAGAGCAAGTCTTGAGACCGCCAAGAGGCGGTGACAGAGACAGGCTCTTGCTACAAAGGGAACGCTTTTATATTCACTTTCTGGATTGTTTAGAGCCTAGAGGCCTCAATGAGGAAAATGTTTTGACCTGTTTCATTTGATTATTTCATTTCATTGGATTGTTGATTAATTATTTCTATTTTCATTTATCATTCTTTATATTTATAATTGAAATGGGATGGTGTCAAGAGAACAGCCTCTCCTTGAACGTCAGCAAAACAAAGGAGATGATTGTGGACTTTAGGAGGTCGGGGTCAGGGACTACAGCCCCCTCAGCATCGATGGGGCACCGGTTGAGAGAGTGAACAGTTTTAAGTACCTCGGAGTCCACATATCCGAGGACTTGACATGGACCACACACATTGACAGTGTTATCAAGAAGGCACGACAATGCCTCTACTTCCTTAGTTCAACGTGAGTCAGAAGATCCTCAAGAACTTCTACTCATGCACAATAGAGAGCATCCTGACAATCCTGGCAATATCACCTCCTGGTTAAGGAATAGCACTGCACAAGACCGTAGCAGACTACAGAGAGTGGCCCGTTCAGCCGAACGCACAATTGGAGGGGGGCTTCCCACTCTCCAAGGCATTTACAACAAGCGGTGCATGGGCAAGGCTAAGAGAATAATCAAAGACTCCAGCCACCCAAGCAACTGCCTCTTTGAACTGCTGCGGTCAGGCAAGCGATACCGGAGTCTCATGGCAAGCACAGAGAGACTCAGAAGGAGCTTCTATCCCCAGGCCATCAGGATGCTCAATGAACAATGATTGCTCAATGAACAATGATTGAACAATGAACAATAACAGGCCAGCAACACACCCACAGCACACACACAACAACAACAACACACTGTAGCACCCACTTTATCACACTTTACACTTTATATTTATGTTACTGGTAAGGGAATTGCACATCTCTCATTCCTTATTCCTTATTGTACCTCACCACCACAACGGTGGCACCACAAGCTAAGCTATACGTCACCATTTTTGTACCAGATGTACATACTGTATATAGAGGTATACTGAACAATTGTTGTTTACTTTACTTGACTTTCTATTTTATACTTATTATACTTATTTATACTATCTTATTATTATCTAGCACACTCTCAGGAGCGAAACAGAAAGAAACATTTCATGCAAAGTATTCTGTATTTCTGTATGACAAATAATAAAGAAACTTGAAACTTGAAACTTGAAACTTGAAAGACGGCTACTATGGGTCATGAGTGTTTATATTTCAGTAGTTTAAGATGTAGGCCTACTCTGTATAATATATATAGATATATGTTTTTGATTTACATGCTTCTGAAAAGGTTGTGCTTGTAAGTGGTATTTTGTACTCTTGTGCAGATCTCTTGTCTGAATGTGTTGTCACTTACTGTGTTGTCACTTCCTGTTTGACTTGTATAAACTTGATCACTTACCCTTCATGCTTCATGCAAGCCATTCTGAAGTAGGTGTGTTCACACCCAAACGTCATATGATTTCAGGCTGCCAATAAATGTGAAAAACCTGAACTTGTTTCCCTATTTTGTATAGTATCAGAGGTTACAGCACCCAGTGTCAAGTCTAGTGAGGTGAGCGCGTTCTACTACTTAAAATTTTATAAAAAATAATAATAAACCCAATCACGCAGATGTAGCTATAATGGAATAGACTGTATTAATATTCCATACGCCGTCTGCGTGTATCACTTCCGCAACGGATTTAGTTGGATTTCGGTTTCCGGGTTCGCCTGATTGGCCGCAACGTTGCTGCTGCGAATCAGAGCAATATTGTCGCGCCATCTTCTGAGTGCAGACGCGCTGCTGTTTAATCACTTTTCCCACTTCAATGACAGAGCTGCTGTTTAATGCTCACTTTTCCCACTTCAATGACAGAGCTGCTGTTTAATAATAGTGTCGCGTTGTGGAAAGCAGGATGAGAGAGCGTAGATTTCAGTGTGTATCATTTAATCATTTATCATTTAACATTTGACAGGCATACATTGTTGTCATACAGAAGTACAGAATACTTTTAGTGGAGATGGAGGTGAAGCCATGGAGGCCGCCGACCACGAAGAGCAGGTCGTCCAGCACCGCGATGCCAAAGTATCTGCGGGGGGTGAGCATGGCGGGCAAGGCGCTCCAGGAGTCAGTCAAGGGGCTGTAGGCCTCCACGCTATCCAGAGAGGAGGAATGAGAGGAATGTTTTAGTGTGTGGCTTAGGCAGGCAGGCAGACAGGCAGACACTGTATTAATCCACTTAGGGAAATGAGGGCATCACAGCAGCATTGCAAGTCAAATGATACATATCTATAGAAATATCTAGTATAAAGCATTTGTCTCCGTGTGCACCTACCGCATAGACTTGTCCTCCGTACGCAGCGACTCCCACTTCGCCACGCCTGCTGCTCATGGGGGCGATCAGAGTCCACTGGTCGGTGTCTGGGCTGTAGCACTCAGCTGTGAGCAGACACTCCTCCCTGTTGAAGCCACCACAGATGTAAACCTGTAATAAGAAAGACATATTCTAATTTAGTTTATATTCCATTTGATTTCATTCTACTTTAATTGTCTGTTAATGTTGATGCACCAAAGGACCCAGACACATCTTTTGTATGTGCAAGCTTACTTGGCAATAAAGACATTTATGATTTCTGATCTAACGTTCCTTGTGTTCATCTAGCACCGTGTGTCCCTCAGTTCCACCCACCTTGCCCTGGAGGGCTGCTGCCCCGGCCAAGCTCCTGTGCTCCAGCATGGGTGAGATCACTGTCCACTGGTTGGTTTCAGGCTCGTAGCGCTCGGCGGTGTTCAGATCCATGTGTCCGTCGTCCCCTCCCATGGCGTAGATACAGCCGTCCAACGCGACCACGCTGAGCTCACTGCGGCGTGAGTGCATGGGAGCCGCCTGCAGCCAGCTGCGAGTGACAGGGTTGAACCTGCTCACACTGCTGAGATACTCATAGTCAACCTGGCCGCCGACGCAGTAGACCAGACCGCGGAGATAAGCGGTGGCATGGAAGGCCCGGGGACTCTCCCCCTCAACGCTCACGTCCATCCATCCACCGGCTCGGATATTGTAAGCCTCCATGCCAATGGTCATGCTGCCGCCACCCCAGCCTCCGATGGCCAATAGGACCTCCTGGGGCAGGCGTGGACGGGTCAGGGGGTTTGGGAGCCTGTCGGAGCCAGGGGGTTCAGGACGCTGAGGATGAGGGGCCTGCAGTCGTGGCTGTCCCTCACCACAGGGTTG
>NC_140166.1:233266121-233319621 GCF_963971535.1 Notolepis coatsorum | reverse complement strand
CATATCTGACCACACCATATGCAACCATGTAAACCAGTCCCCTAGAAATAACCATGACACTTCCATAAACAAAAATGGAAAGGATTTATTACAGCTGTGTAGAGGACTGAGTCTCTACCTTGTCAATGGGCGTGTGAGAGGGGACTCACAAGGAAGGTACACTTACTGCTCACCCCTTGGCAGCAGCACAGTAGATTACATGATAACAGATCTGGATCCAGTATCCTTCAGTTCATTCACAGTCAAACCCCTGACCCCACTCTCCGACCACAGTCAGATCACTGCATACATGAAAAGAACTGAGTCGCTCAAAAATCCCCTACACAGCCCAGTAAACTATACAACATCCCCAAATACTACAGATGGTCCCAGAACAGCATGCAGGACTACCAGAGAGCCATCGCCAGTGATGAGACACAATCACTGTTAGATACGTTCCTAGCCATGCCATACTCTAACAGTGTTGAAGGAGTAAACCTAGCTGTAGAACACATCAATTATATATTTGAAAGAACTGCAACAAAGTCCAAATTAAAACTATCAGGTAACAAACAGAGAAAAACTAAAAAGGACCAATGGTTTGACAAAGAATGTAAAGCTCTTAGAACACAGCTAAGAAAAATATCAAACCAGAAACACATAAGCCCACAAAATGACACCCTACGCCTCCAATACTGTGAATCATTGAAACACTACAAAAAGACCATCAGAATTAAAAGGAACAATCACGTAAATAAACAATTGTGCAAAATAGAGGACTCTCTAAGCTCTAACTCCTTCTGGGACCACTGGAACTCATTGAATAAAGATAAGCCGGAAGAAATGGCTATCCAAGATGGGGATGTTTGGACAAACCACTTCACATCACTCTTTACAACTGTACCCCTAAATACAAAAACGGAAACCAGCCAGATATGTGAAAAATTACAAAAATGGGAAAATATCATAAAGGATAATCAAAACCCTTTAGACTTCCCAATCACAGAACAAGAGCTGAAATCAAAACTCCAGTGCCTTAAAGCTAGAAAGGCCTGTGGTACAGATGGCATATTAAATGAAATGATTAAACACAGCTCTGAAAAATTCCAATTGGCTATTTTAAAATTATTCAATTTGACACTAAATCTAGGCTATTTTCCTGATGTCTGGAATGAAGGACTCATAACCCCAATTTTCAAGAGTGGAGATAAACATGACCCAAAAAACTATAGGGGTATCTGTGTGACGAGTAATTTGGGCAAACTTCTATGTAGTATCATCAACACCAGACTCATAGAATTCCTTACAGAACACAGCGTTCTAAGTAAAAGCCAAATCGGATTCTTACCAAATTATCGAACCTCTGACCATATATACACTCTTAAAACCCTAATTGACATTCACGTAAAACAGAACAAAAACTAAATATATTCCTGCTTTGTCGATTTTGAAAAAGCCTTTGACTCAATTTGGCACAAAGGTCTTTTCTTCAAAATTCTAGAAAGTGGTGTTGGAGGAAATACATATGACTTGATCAAATCCATGTACACAAAAAACAGATGTGTTGTTAGAATTGGAAATAAAAGAACAAATTTCTTCACCCAGGGTCGCGGAGTCCGCCAGGGGTGCAATTTAAGCCCAACATTGTTCAATATATATATAAATGAATTAGCAAAGTTATTAGAACTTTCTACTGCACCCGGTCTGACTCTGCACGATACCAATGTAAAATTACTGATGTACGCAGATGATCTGGTTCTGCTGTCAGCCACTAAAGAGGGTCTACAACAGAACCTAGACATCCTCCACCAGTTCTGTCAGACATGGTCTCTGAACGTAAACATGAAGAAGACTAAAGTCATGATCTTTCAAAGGAGACACGAGTCTCAGAGTTCACATAATACATTTAAATTAGGCACACACATATTAGAAAAAGCTACCCATATTTGGGATTGAAAATAAATCATAATGGAAACTTCAATATGGCTGTGAATGAATTGAAGGAGAAGGGAAGAAGGGCTTTTTATGCCATCAAAAGGAAAATTCCAATTGACATCCCAATTAGGACCTGGCTCAAAATTCTAAATTCCGTAATAAATCCAATAATATTATATGGCAGTGAAGTGTGGGGTCCATTAACTAACCAAGATTTCCCAAAATGGGAAAAACACCCATTAGAAGTACTGCATGCAGAATTGTGCAAAAACCTACTTAAGGTCCACAGACACACTGCCAATAATGCATGCAGGGCAGAACTCGGCCAATACCCCCTAATCATTCAAATTCAAAAGCGAGCCATAAAATTTTACACACACCTCCAATCAAGTGACCCCCACTCCTACCACTACAAAGCCCTTCAGAGCCAAGAGATGAACCCAGATAAGAGTCCCCTCTGCCAGCTAGTCAGAAATCTCTGCCCACAAATGCCTCAGGACAGATACCAAAAAATCTGGCCCAACCAAATAACCTCAAAACAAAAAGAAAACTATATAGAATATTGGAACAAATCAACCAAATCTCAAAGTAAATTAGAATTCTATTTGACCCTAAACAGAGAGTACACGGTGGCAGAATACCTGACCACTGTGAATGATATAAAATTAAGAAAGACATTGACACGGTACAGACTGAGTGGACATAGTCTAGCCATAGAAACAGGCCGTCACAGGCAGAACTGGCTGCCCAGAGAGGCCAGGCTGTGTTCACTTTGTCATCAGGGGGATGTTGAGACAGAACCTCACTTCCTACTATACTGTGAGAAATACAAGGATCTAAGAGAAGTTTTCTTTTATAAAATAAATAAAATTGATCCACAGTTTATCCATCTCCCTGATAATCAAAAGCTGTTATATATATATGTGGGGAGAAAAGTCAGTGTACAGTATTAGCTGCAAAATATGTAGATGGTTGTCATACAATAAGAGAACAAGCCCTGTAAATACATGTATCTGGGTGGCTACATCTGTAAAATGACTACCCGATTGAATGATTATTTTGTAATTTAATATGTTTCTGTTGATTGTTTTACTTATTGCTAATATTATGGTATGTTTTATTGCTTAATAATATATATGTTATTGTTTGTATGTTGGACTTGCTTTGGCAATAAGTATGTTGATATTTCATGCCAATAAAGCCTATTTGAATTTGAATTTGAATTTGAGAGAGAGAGAGAGAGAGAGAGAGAGAGAGAGAGAGAGAGAGAGAGAGAGAGAGAGAGAGAGAGAGAGAGAGAGAGAGAGAGAGAGAGAGAGAGACAGAGTGTGTGTGACTGATTTGGTTACTGTGCTTGGTTGCACATGGCAAGTCATATCTATTATGTTATATAAAGATCTCTGTCTCCTCCTCCTCCTCGCTCCCTCCTTTTCTCTCTCTCTCCATATTTCCCCCCTTCTCTCTCTTTCTTCCTCTCTGCCATTGTTAAATTACAGCTATATAACAAATACAGACACACACACGTACAGACACACACACACACACACACACACACACACACACACACACACACACACACACACACACACACACACACACACACACACACACACACACACACATCAGTACTCCTGTAATCTAACTTGTATACTGTACGCCTAACTGTTTATCTAAATACCTTCTGTCGGCTGGTACCTCCGCTGTGTAACATTAGCGATGGTCCTTATCATCCAATAACCACATTCAGGGTTGTCATATAATTGGATGTTAGTAATGTAATGCACTCCAAAGAGCTGTGGCCGCGGTGTGGAGCATTGTGGGTAGTCAGACTTGTTTTATTGCCCTGTGTCTATATATTATAAAGCCATAATTGTGGATCGCCCCATTTATCTCACTCCTCCGCTGGAGTGGCCGTCTCTAGACCCTATGGTGCACGTTCCAGTGGATGGGTTACATCTAAAGCACCTATAGGCGACAGCCGTCTACATCACTCAGTGGGGACAGGCACAGCGAGCTCCACAGGGCGCTTCTTTTCTTAACCCTTTCACTGCCACACGACAGAAGGTTAACCCTTTACTCTTTTTTTCTTGTGATATATTTTTTTTCTTGTGCCGTCGTCTTTAATTTTCTGTTCATACTATGTTTTTAACTATGTTCTATTTTTATCTTATTTGTATTCTGTATATATATATATTTATTTTACTAATAATTCTTTTATTTTTTAACTATGTTTTAACGCTGTAACACTTTGGGATCCCAGCGAACAAAAAGTGCAATACAAATTCAATTTATTATTATTATTATTATTATTATTATTATTATTATTATTATTATTATTATTATTATTATTATTATTATTATTATTACTAGTGTGATAGTAAAGGGTTAACCTTCTGTCATGTGGCAGTGAAAGGGTTAACCGGCTGTTCTGTGGCAGTGAAAGGGTTAATTCTGTGTTGCCGCGGTGAAAGGGTTAACCGTTTTGGTAGTGCGGCGGTGAGAGGGTTAAGGCAGGCCTTTTAGTTCATATACATGTCTGCTTCCTTAAATATCTACAAATTGTTCAACTTAATACGTTTATAATATAAGCCTAATGTTATGTATAAAAGGTAAGAGCAATTGTTGGAGCCACAGTGTTGTGTCCGGTGGTTAGCAGATTAAAGAGGTTTACTCATCACATACATACCAGGGCATACAGTGAAATGCGCTATACTTACTATATCTAAACTATACTATACAAGAACCACATCGGTTCTTTCCTTAAAGTGACCTTTCCATTTGGTTTAAAGTGATTTTGTTTACAGCTATAGTTTAAAGCGATTGCAGCATGTGTGTGTGTGTGTGTGTGTGTGTGTGTGTGTGTGTGTGTGTGTGTGTGTGTGTGTGTGTGTGTGTGTGTGTGTGTGTGTGTGTGTGTGTGTGTGTGTACTTGTGTGTGGAGAGTTCAATGTTCATTGTTCTGATGGCCTGCAGGGGGAAGAAGCTGAGCCTTAGTCTCTCTGTTCTTGTGGCGTGTGTACGGTACACAAAAACCACGGTTCGGTACGGACCTCGGTTTTGAAGTCAAGGTTCGCTACGGGTTTTCGGTACAATGGGGGAAAACGTTAGGCTTTCCATGTTCCACTCAGGGGTGATGTAGTGTGCGCAGTAACTAACTGTACGTGTAGGGCTGTCAACGAATATTCTATATTGAAATGAATAATAGACTTGTAAAAAAAAGAAAATAATAATAATAATAATTATATTAGATTGTGAAAAAAACAGCCCCCGGTGGGCGGTCGTTAGTGGTTAACGTACCGTTGTATTCGTTCGGTACACCACACAGCCGTTCGGTACGGTACGGTACACTACACAGCCGTTCGGTACGGTACGGTACACACAGCCAGCCGTTCGGTACGGTACAGATATGTGGACCTTTACACCCCTAGTGTGTACGTAGGCGCCTGCCTGACCGCAGCAGCTTGAACAGGCTGTTGTTGGGGTGGTGAGGGTCCTTCATTATTCTGTCTCAGGGGGTCTGGTGGTTAGAACCTCACAGCTCTGTTCTGTTCTCTCAGGAGGTCTGGTGGTTAGAACCTCACAGCTCTGTTCTCTCAGGAGGTCTGGTGGTTAGAACCTCACAGCTCTGTTCTCTCAGGAGGTCTGGTGGTTAGAACCTCACAGCTCTGTTCTGTTCTCTCAGGAGGTCTGGTGGTTAGAACCTCACAGCTCTGTTCTGTTCTCTCAGGAGGTCTGGTGGTTAGAACCTCACAGCTCTGTTCTCTCAGGAGGTCTGGTGGTTAGAACCTCACAGCTCTGTTCTGTTCTCTCAGGAGGTCTGGTGGTTAGAACCTCACAGCTCTGTTCTCTCAGGAGGTCTGGTGGTTAGAACCTCACAGCTCTGTTCTCTCAGGAGGTCTGGTGGTTAGAACCTCACAGTTCTGTTCTCTCAGGAGGTCTGGTGGTTAGAACCTCACAGCTCTGTTCTCTCAGGAGGTCTGGTGGTTAGAACCTCACAGCTCTGTTCTGTTCTCTCAGGAGGTCTGGTGGTTAGAACCTCACAGCTCTGTTCTGTTCTCTCAGGAGGTCTGGTGGTTAGAACCTCACAGCTCTGTTCTCTCAGGAGGTCTGGTGGTTAGAACCTCACAGCTCTGTTCTGTTCTCTCAGGAGGTCTGGTGGTTAGAACCTCACAGCTCTGTTCTCTCAGGAGGTCTGGTGGTTAGAACCTCACAGCTCTGTTCTGTTCTCTCAGGAGGTCTGGTGGTTAGAACCTCACAGCTCTGTTCTCTCAGGAGGTCTGGTGGTTAGAACCTCACAGCTCTGTTCTGTTCTCTCAGGAGGTCTGGTGGTTAGAACCTCACAGCTCTGTTCTGTTCTCTCAGGAGGTCTGGTGGTTAGAACCTCACAGCTCTGTTCTGTTCTCTCAGGAGGTCTGGTGGTTAGAACCTCACAGCTCTGTTCTGTTCTCTCAGGAGGTCTGGTGGTTAGAACCTCACAGCTCTGCTCTGTTCTCTCAGGAGGTCTGGTGGTTAGAACCTCACAGCTCTGTTCTGTTCTCTCAGGAGGTCTGGTGGTTAGAACCTCACAGCTCTGTTCTGTTCTCTCAGGAGGTCTGGTGGTTAGAACCTCACAGCTCTGTTCTGTTCTCTCAGGAGGTCTGGTGGTTAGAACCTCACAGCTCTGTTCTGTTCTCTCAGGAGGTCTGGTGGTTAGAACCTCACAGCTCTGTTCTGTTCTCTCAGGAGGTCTGGTGGTTAGAACCTCACAGCTCTGTTCTGTTCTCTCAGGAGGTCTGGTGGTTAGAACCTCACAGCTCTGTTCTCTCAGGAGGTCTGGTGGTTAGAACCTCACAGCTCTGTTCTCTCAGGAGGTCTGGTGGTTAGAACCTCACAGCTCTGCTCTCTCAGGAGGTCTGGTGGTTAGAACCTCACCGCTCTGTTCTGTTCTCTCAGGAGGTCTGGTGGTTAGAACCTCACAGCTCTGTTCTGTTCTCTCAGGAGGTCTGGTGGTTAGAACCTCACAGCTCTGCTCTGTTCTCTCAGGAGGTCTGGTGGTTAGAACCTCACAGCTCTGTTCTGTTCTCTCAGGAGGTCTGGTGGTTAGAACCTCACAGCTCTGTTCTGTTCTCTCAGGAGGTCTGGTGGTTAGAACCTCACCGCTCTGTTCTGTTCTCTCAGGAGGTCTGGTGGTTAGAACCTCACAGCTCTGTTCTGTTCTCTCAGGAGGTCTGGTGGTTAGAACCTCACAGCTCTGTTCTCTCAGGAGGTCTGGTGGTTAGAACCTCACAGCTCTGTTCTGTTCTCTCAGGAGGTCTGGTGGTTAGAACCTCACAGCTCTGCTCTGTTCTCTCAGGAGGGGGTGCCGTCGTAATATCGGAACTGCCTTTAAATTACGCCAGATGATTATTATGCATAAATAGTAGGAAACATGTTTGTATAGGAAATTACTAGTTTTAGTTTAGTTTTTGTAAATATCGCCTTGAAATAGAGAAGCTGAAAAAGGTAGCAGGATGTAGCCGTCAATATGTAAAGAAATTATATTGAAAAACAAACAATGTTTTAAATGTAATTGTAGATACAATATTGTAACAGATTTTTAATCGGATGGTTGCTAAATGTTCAAAATAGGGATGACAAACTAACTGCCAATATATGCCAATAACGTTCAGTTTTGTGGTATATAATCCAGAGTAATAAGGAAAAAAAAAGATTAATCAGGAAGTCATTTGCTTGCCGAAAGCTAGAGGCCTCTGGGAAGTGTCGTTTTGAAAAATGCCAACGCTCATTGAAAGCTCTGGATGTCCTCTTCTCAAAATGACTACATTTCCCATCATTCAGCGTGGGCCGCTTATTCAGAATGGCGGATCTCCGCGACCACAAAAAAACAGATTTCAAAAACTAAAATCTCACTAATAACACTTTAACCTATTGGTAAACAAACGTATTGATGAAAATATACATTATAACTGCTGTTGTGACATGGTTATGATGTTTATTCTTGAATACGTTTGAAAACGTCAGCCAGTCTGCAGAGCTTGATTTATGACGTGATGCAGTCCAGGCCCCGGGGGCTCAGTGTCCACAGCAGAGTTACAAGTGGTGCCGTGACATGATGCTGTGATCAGTGCTTTCTGCTGCTACGCCCCAAAACTGTGGAACACTCTCCTGCAGGTCATTAGGACAGCAGACTCAGTTGGCACATAGTTGGCACTTTTTAAAACCACGTACCTTTTTAAACTAGCTTTTAAATTAATTATTATCTTTATTTTATTGTCTTATTTTTCTTTATTTCTATTATTTTTACTTAAATATTTTATTATAATTTGTATCATTATTTCATGTCGTTTTTTTTATTTGTTATTCATTAATGTCTTATTTTACTGTTATACATTTCTTTCTTATTGTTTACTATCTAATTTAGCTATTTTATTATTATAACTATTTAACTTTATTGTTATTTTATTTGTAATTATCTTTATTGTCTTATGTTATTGTCTTGCTTTTCATCTTATTTAGCTATTTTTACTATCTTATCTAGTTGTTTTATACCCGTTTTTATCATTTTAATGTCTTTATTATTTAATTAATAAAAAAATTTGTTTTTCGTTTTTTCTGTAAAGCACTTTGAGCTGCAATCTGTATGAATGCTATAAAAAATAAAGTTATTATTATTTTACATTTATTTTAATTTAAATTAAATGTATTTTATTTTAAGACTTTAACACTATCAATGCCATCATCCACTTCAATGTTAGCGTTATAAACGCATAATCTATGTTTTAAATTATGGCTATGTGTCTAATCTCCCCGTCGCTTATCAATGACTTGTTTGCAGTCAACATTGTCGAAACAGATTGTTTTTTAATCGGTTCATATCCTTTTTATAGCATTTCGAAAAGCTATCGTTCTTTAGAAAATGTTCGGAACATTTTAAGATTCCCCCATAAACGGCATTTATTGGAATATTCTCTAATACATTAGACACGTTGTCATTTGTCGGCCTATTTATGAATAGTTTTCAAATAAATGCTAGATTATCGATAGTATATGTGTACTTATGCACGCTATAGAGGCGGGCTGAAAAATCTATTCTCTCGTTTCCTCAAGATCACACACACACACACACACACACACACACACATACAGCACATGCTGATATCTCAGTGAATACAGCTCCGATTACCCCAAGACTGGTAACATAGACTCCTTACCTTAGATCAGATGTTCTCCAAAAAGATTATTCCAATTCCTGATCGCCATTCCAAATATCGATCGTGTTTATTGATTGATTATTGGCTGCTGTAAATATATATTCCAGGCTGCTTTCCGTCTCGCGATCAGATCCCTCATCATCAGACTGCTCGCCAGCATAATGGAGCCAGTTGGCTCCACCTCTACAGATCCCACAGGGATCTCCCAGTATAATCGACTGACCTGCAGTTACACAGGGATAGACGATAGGGGGCGGTTTTTTCCCATCTGAGCTCCTAGAGGGTCTGCTGTACCAACGGGAGACTCGGTTGATGAAATATGAATTCTACCAAAACGGTTAACCCTCGCTAATAAAAAAATCAACGACAATAGACGTCGTCGGCACTCAACGGGGGGTCAGAAAAGACGAGAATACACGTCGTCGGCATTCAAAGTGTTAAAGAATGTCATGTTTTTAGACATGTCTATATTATTAAAATGGTAGCTAAATATATTATAGATTATTATTATATTACATTATATTATAATATATAACATTACATTACATTATATTATATCATACGTATTATTTATAGTATTCAAATAGACTCAAATATATTTCGTTGTGATGTCACATAACAGTACGATGTCACAGTATGATGTCACAGTATGATCAAACATTCTAGAACATTTGTGTATCTATTCAACAATTCTCTCAGAAGATCACAGATCTCAGTAGACAAGTGAAGATCTCACTTGTTGTGTCTGGCTACTTGTCTGTAAGCTTGAATATATTCTGTAGATAATTTTAAAATCACCACATGGAAAAGGAAACAAGTGCTGTAGGAGCCAAAGCTATATATTTAGGTTATTGTATTGTATGAATGTTTATATGTTTATTTTTATAACCTTACATTGAAACGGCATTAGGAATATTGATTGGATTTAGATAAAATCATTGAACCATTTTATTTGTCATAACCGAACATTCTAGAACATTCGTGCTGTCACCGTATGATGTCATAACCGAACATTCTAGAACATTTGTGTCTCTATATATAGTCCACAATTCAGAAGGAGACAGAGACGATAGAAATGTGTTTTGAAGATGAGAAGAAGAAGAAGAAGAGTGTAAACTTTCTCAAGTGTGGGCGAAGCAAGAATTGTGGAGGGCAGTAATACGCCACGATGCGTCTACACTGCCGGAAATTCAAATAAGAAGAAGAAGAAGAACATATTGTGTAGCTTGAAACAGGACTGAACAGGACTGAACGGATAGACTCAACAACAAAGACTGAAGCCTGCATCTCTCAACCAAGGTGCCAAGCCTACCGTTTTGCTGTGGAAAGAGCCGGCAAGTGGATTTACGGCTTTCCAGTGTGGAGGAATTTTCATGTGTCGAGTCGGCGGTGATTTTGGAGACTGGGAAACTTTTCTTACCTTGTAGTAGTGACGTGAATATTTAAGAAAATGACTTAGGACTACTTCTGTAAAGAAAGACTTCGCTGTGGAAAAGAAATAAACCATTTGGATATCTATGTTTTACACTGGAGCGGCTGTGGACATTATTTTTCTTTATCAATGAACGTACTACTCACGAGTAAGTAACTTTAACCAGTAGAGTGGAACATCGGCCCTCATAAGCGCCATGTCCTGTACAATCCTTAATGACCTGCGTCTGGAGGGAAGGTTCTGTGATGTGGTTATTAAAGTCAACAGCACTGAGTTTAACGCCCACAAGGCCATCCTGTGTGGCTGCAGCACCTATTTCAGGTACGTTTATCTTGGTTCAGGTTAGTTTGGTTCAGGTTAGCTTGGTTCAGGTTAGCTTGGTAGGGATGGATGTGTCCGTCATCTAGACACTTCAATGAATTCATTTGATTTGAATAATTTACTTTGACTGTGCTAAGACCCTATACTGTACTTCTCTGTAGAAAAATACTATACTGTACTTCTACTGTAAACAGATACTATACTGTACTTCTACTATGAAAATATACTATACTTCTACTGTGAAAAGACTGTATGCTTCTGTGAAAATACCCTGTACTGTACTTCTACTGTAAACAGATAATATACTGTACCTCTACTGTAAACAACATATTATACTTCTACTGTGCTAAGACCCTATACTACACTGAAAATATATTAGTACACAGGACAGAATGTTGCTTACTGTTTACTCATCAGATATCTCTATATTCTGCATCCCACAGAACCCTCTTCCCTCGTTGCAGCGACTCAGAGAAAGCAGTCTACAGTATCCCTGGGGTGTCCCCGGGTATGATGCAGCTCATCATAGAGTACGCCTACACACGCTTTGTGCCAGTGACAGCAGAGAACGTGGAAGAGCTTCTGGTGGCTGCAGACCAGCTACTCATCACTGGCATAGTACGAGCGTGCTCTGACTTCCAAGAGGGCCAGCTGTCTCTGGAAAACTGTGTCGGCATCTGGAGGTTTGCGGACATCTACTGCTGCCCTGACCTGAAGCGCAAGGCCCATCTCTTCATCGTGTGCCACTTTGAGGAGATGCTGCCCATCTCACAGGAGTTTGTGGAGCTGTCCCTGCTGCAACTGGTGGACATCATCGAGAGGGATGACCTGAACGTGAAGAACGAGGAGAGGGTGTTCGAGGCCATCCTCTGTTGGATCGACCACTCCCGTGAGGAGCGTAAAACACACATCCCTTTGCTGCTGCCCAAGGTAACTAATTGTATCACTGTATATCTGTATGTCATGTATGTCATAAATGTCTTGATGAATTGAAAATGGGGGACTCTGATGTAAACAAGACAGAAGTATTTTTCTGGTCTGCATCCTCATTACAATTGTTTGTATTGAGCCGTACTGTATTCTACCCATTCTGCAATCTGTTAATAAAGTTTTCAATCAATCAATCAATCAATACAGTGGTTGTCAAACATTTGGGTCCAAACTGTTCCCTAGAAACAGAATTCCAGTGAAACCATCTACAACCGATGTCTAAGTTGTACCCGCTGTCTGCTTGTCTCTTCCCAGGTTCGCATGGGCTTGATGAGGCCTGACTACTTCCGGAACAACGTCCAGAACAACCCTGTGGTGAGGGACAGCCAGGACTGCAGGCCCCTCATCCTCAGCGTCCTGAACCCCCCTGGCTCCGACAGGCTCCCAAACCCCCTGACCCGCCCACGCCTGCCCCAGGAGGTCCTATTGGCCATCGGAGGCTGGAGTGGCGGCATCCTGGCCAATGGCATGGAGGCTTACGATATCCGAGCCGGTGGATGGATGGATGTGAGCATTGAGGCGGAGAGTCCCCGGGTCATACACCATGGCAGCGCTTATCTCCACGGTCTGGTCTACTGCATCGGCGGCTGGGCCGGTGAGTCTCTCAGCAGTGTGCGCAGGTTCAACCCTGTCACTCGCAGCTGGCTGCAGGCGGCTCCCATGCACTCACGCCGCAGTCAACTCAGCGTGGTCGCATTGGACGGCTGTATCTACGCCATGGGAGGGTTCGACGACCACGTGCGACTGAACACCGCCGAGCGCTACGAGCCTGAAACCAACCAGTGGACACTGATCTCACCCATGCTGGAGCGCAGGAGTGTCGCCGGGGCAGCAGCCCTCCAGGGCAAGGTGGGTGGAACTGAGGGACACAGGGTGCTAGATGAACACAAGGAACGTTAGATCAAAAATCTAATGTCTTTATTGCCAAGTAAGCTTGCACATACAAAAAATGTGTCTGGGTCCTTTGGTGCATCAACATTAACAGACAATTAAAGTAGAATGAATTAAAATGGAATATATAAACTAAATTAGAATATTCTTTCTTATTACAGGTTTACATCTGTTGTGGCTTCAACAGCGGGGAGTGTCTGCTCACAGCTGAGTGCTACAGCCCAGACACCGACCAATGGACTCTGATCGCCCCCATGAGCAGCAGGCGTTGTGGAGCGGGAGTCGCTGCGTACGGAGGACAAGTCTATGCGGTAGGTGCACACGGAGACAAATGCTTTATACTAGATATTTCTATAGATATGTATCATTTGACTTGCAATGCTGCTGTGATGCCCTAATTTCCCTAAGTGGATTAATACAGTGTCTGCCTGCCTGCCTTAAACACATACTATAACATTCCTCTTATGTGTCCTGTCCTCAGGTGGGAGGGTTTGACGGTGAAAACTACCTGCATAGCGCAGAGGCCTACAGCCCCTTGACTGACTCCTGGCGCGCCCTGCCCAACATGCTCAGCCAACGTAGCCACTTTGGCATCGGGGTGCTGGACGACCTGCTCTTCGTGGTCGGAGGCTACAATGACTTCTTCACCTCTAACAAGGTGGAGCGCTACGACCAGAGCAGCGACAGGTGGACTGCAGCCGAGGACATGAAGATCCAGCGCGGTGCCCTAAGCTGCTGCATAATGCATGGCCTGCCTAACATGAGCCAGTACGCCGCTCCCCGTGGCGCCCTGCAGTGACCCCTGGAGGAGAGGGAGGAGGAGGAGGAGAGGCAGGAGGAGGAGGAGGAGGAGGAGGAGGAGGAGGAGGAGGAGGAGGAGGAGGAGGAGGAGGAGGAGGAGGAGGAGGCAGCGGGGGGATCCATCTAAGAACCTTAAACATGTATTAGACCAAAATAAATCCTAAGAAATGTATAAATGACTATCAGCCAAAGGTGGTGACTGCTAGCGGACTGACCATTCGGCGCACCGGGAGTTTTCCCGGTGGCCTGGCAGACTGGCATGGCCTGGCCCTGTCAGACTGGCAATGTTTTTTATTTTATTTATTTGTATATTATATTATTTTGTTGCCCGCAGTCAGGCCACTGAAATCCGAAGCAGGCCACGGTCAGTATAAGTGTTTCTAGTAGCGCGGAGATGTGCTCCTTCGTTCCGCAGGCAGGAATGAGTTAACTGTTGTCACCCAGCGCGAGGCAGCGCAGCGCGCCTGCGCGGGCATGTCAGATAACCCTCCGTGGAGCACTGCTTTGGGTGGTGCAGAGGGAAAGACACAAAAAAAGGCACTAGCCAGAGATGCTGCTAAAAGTTTTTTTTATCATCTATTTGACTCGAAGAAGACTTGGAACTAGCGATTGAGACCAGGCATAAACTCATAAAGAAAGAAAGCATAAAGATTAAGAAATCGAGAAGTTGGGTCATTTTCCTATTGACTTGTATACAATCAGAATTCTTTTTGTAGCTGTTGACTGTATAAATGGGCGAGTTATATACAAATGCACCCCCTGCAGTGGTTATGAACAGTGAAATTTGCTATAGACAGTGTTGGTTGCTGTAATTAAACCAATTACAATTTAACTTTTTTCTTATTTCTGCTCATTGAATAGTAAATTTTGTTTTTTTAGTTCAAGAGTTTTACAAGAAAAGGATTTGCCCATCACCTTTCCACAGAGTTCACACACTAATATGAAGCACTCTTCTTTAAATAGTGTTTGCTGTGATTTGAAGCTTTTCTACAGTTGCATGTTTTGTTTTTGTTTTAACTTTTTCCTGTTATACTTGCAGTTATGTAGGCAATGTTTTGATTGATTGATTGAAAACTTTATTAACAGATTGCAGAATGGGTACAATACAGTACAGCTCAATACACACAATTGTTAAGGGGATGCAGACCAGAGAAAGACTTTCGTCTTGTTTACATCAGGGTCCCCCATTTTCAATTCATCAGGACATATATGACATACATGACATACAGATAGTCAGTACTGCTACATCTATACATTTATGACATACCAGATTTGCAAATACAGTACTGTTTGTGATACAGAAGGAGTCAAGAAAAGGGAGTATATACATTTGACGTAGAAACTGTACATTGGAGGAGGTTGGGTGGGGGGGGTTGGGTACACTGGGATATTGACAACCATACTGGGTAATTTACATTGGAGGTGGTTGGGGGGGGGGGCACACTGTATAAACAAGCAAAACTGTACATTGAGGGGGGGGGAGACTCTGTACAAACAAACAAAATTGTACATTGGACTATTGACAAAACCATACTAGGTAAATGACTGTACATTGGAGGGGGTTGGGTTAGGATATTTACAGGGGCCAGTGTTGAATTGCAGTCTCCCGTAGGTGTCTCTTGAGAGAGGTTTTGAAAGTGGGTAGTGATCCACATTCCTTTACAGCTTTGGGTAGGGCGTTCCACATTGATGTGGCATAATTGCGAAACGTGTTTAGTCCCTTATTTGAGCCGAATCTGGGTTTAACATGATTTGTGGAGCTCCCTCTGGTGTTGTGATCGTGGTATTCACTGACCTTTGGGAAGTATTTTGCCATGTACATGGGTACCTTGGTCGTGTAGTGTATCTTGTAGACCAGGCCCATTGCAAGTTGCTGTACTCTGTCATCTACTCTAAGCCATCCTAGGTTGTCAAAGTGGGCAGGGGTGAGGTGGGTTCTAGGAGTAAGGTCAAGCAGTAGTCTGACCAGTTTGTTTTGAGATGTTTGTAATTTTGTTTTTAGCGCCTTTGAGGTGCTTTGGTACCATGAGGTGCAAGCATAGTCGTAGTACCCCTGAATGAGTGCTCCTGCCAGAGTCTTCAGGGTATTCTTGTTTACCAGAGAGGAGATCCGGTACAAGAATCGAGTTCGTTGGTTGACTTTTTTTATTACATTGGATGCCATTTTGTCACAGGAGAGATTAGCCTCTAGGATGGAACCCAGGTAGGTAATTTCATCTTTCCTTGTGACAATATTGTCACCCACTGTAACTGAGAAGCCGTTGAATTCTATTATAGTGAACAAATAGGTAACATGTAACATCATATTAGCATTCCTACCCAAGAATAAATAAAGTTATCCAAAAACAAATTAATTGAATTCATTAATTTGTTTATTTCAATTGAGACACCAATGGAAACAAATAAAAAGATAAACATTTAAAATAAAACAGCAACATGTAAGAAACATTGTAAACATTCATTGTAAGGTCACTACGTCAGGGAGGAACTAATCACCTGTATCTGTTGGCTTTAACGTGTTCTTTGTTGTCGTAACACACGGCGGCTCTGTAGCTACAACTTAAGCTAGACTAGAGACATTTCACACAAAGCTGACCACCTCTCCCAATAAGGCAAAAATGAATGTCAGACTTTTTTGGGAAGCCTCAACAAAAGAAGATCATGTGACCGCCACCGCCTGGACATTGATGCGCGGCGCATCTAAGGTAAGGGACAATAATAATGTTGTTGTTTAAAACTGTCGCCGTGCAGCATCAGGCATTGGGATTATTGGCTGTATTGTCACTCTCTTCGTCTGTTAACTTACCATGGTGATTGATCTGATCTGTGGTCTGTGATGCCCTGCTAAACTCTGAGTTGTTCAGCAAACTTAACAGTTGAGTCATTCCTGCTCGTTATTTTGTGCCTCTCTTTCTTTCTCTTTCTTTCTTTCTTTCTTTCTTTCTTTCTTTCTTTCTTTCTTTCTTTCTTTCTTTCTTTCTTTCTTTCTTTCTTTCTTTCTTTCTTTCTTTCTTTCTTTCTTTCTTTCTTTCTTTCTTTCTTTCTTTCTTTCTTTCTTTCTTTCTCTCTCTCCCTCTCTTTTTCTTTCTTTCTTTCTTTCTTTCTTTCTTTCTTTCTTTCTTTCTTTCTTTCTTTCTTTCTTTCTTTCTTTCTTTCTTTCTTTCTTTCTTTCTTTCTTTCTTTCTTTCTTTCTTTCTCTTTCTTTCTTTCTTTCTTTCTCCCTCTTTCTTTCTTTCTCTCCGCCAAGGATGAAAACAACATTTAATAAAGGAAACACCAGCCTAAGATTATCCCTGTAGAAACCACGGTTCTCAAGGGGCAATATACAGTACTGTGTGTGCGTGTGCGTGTGCGTGTGTGCGTGTGTGTGCGTGTGTGTGCGTGTGTGTGTGTGTGTGTGTGCTTGACATCACACTGAACTGACCAGCTCAATCGATCACGGAGCAAGGGATCATGGGATTAGTGGGCGGAGGGTCTGGAGGCTCGTACATCCATTAAAGAGAGAGAGAGACAGAGAGAGAGAGAGAGGAGCAGAGAGAGAGAGAGAGAGAGAGAGAGAGAGAGACAGAGACAGAGAGAGAGAGAGAGAGAGAGAGAGGAGCAGAGAAAGAGAGAGAGACAGTTAGAGAGACAAAGAGAGAGAGGAGTAGAGAGAGAGAGAGAGAGACAGTGAGAGAGAGAGAGAGGAGCAGAGAGAGAGAGAGACAGAGAGAGAGACAGAGAGACAGAGAGAGAGAGACAGAGAGACAGAGAGACAGAGAGACAGACAGACAGACAGACAGACAGACAGACAGACAGACAGACAGACAGACAGACAGACAGACAGACAGACAGACAGACAGACAGACAGACAGACAGACAGACAGACAGACAGACAGACAGACAGACAGACAGACAGACAGACAGACACTTCTTCAAAACCAGCTGTTCTGCCTCAGACCTGCTGTAATAATGACATAATAATAATGACTTTATTTATTTATTTATTTATTATTTGTTTATTTAGACGGGACAGAGCATATTAATGGACACTACAAATAAATGCAGTACTGTAAATACACTGGATTTAGCAAGGATGCTAGTTTTCCTCCGCAGTCCCCCCACAAAACATACAAACGAACCAGGCAGGCTTCATCCAGGAGGCTGCTACAGGCAGTAGACTTAGCCAGTACTAGTCTATTTAAGAAACACGTATCTCTCTGCCATCACCACAGTCTGGACTCTGGTCATAGAGAAAGAGATACATACTGCAGATACCTCAAATTACGAGAATTATATAATATAAACCCTCTCGCCAAATATAATCAAAAGCCTTTTTAAAACCAATAAAATATGCAAACAGTTGAGCCTTGTTTTCGGTGTGCAATTTGATACATGTGTGTGTCGAGTCTAAACGTGTTCAGTAGTGCAGTGATTTGGCAGAAAAAAAGTTGACAGTGCTTTACTCAGTCATTAGTGTTCCATGGGGCGACAGTGGGTCAGGAGCTAGATCAGCCGTCTGGTACTCGGAAGGTTCCCGGTTCGATTCCTGCTCCTCCCGGGCAGCGTGTCGATGTGTCCTTGAGCAAAACACTTAACCCCTAATTGCTCCCGATGAGCAGGTCGGCACCTCGCATGGTCGCCTCCGCCGTCGGTGTGTGAGTGTGTGAGTGAACGGGTGAATGCGAGGAACAAAAATTGTAAAGCGCTTTGGATAAAAGCTGCTATATAAAATGCACCATTTTTACCATAAAGGAAGACCAGTACTCGGGTCATAACCTCCTCAAACTAAACAGTGACAAGACTGAACTACTCCTCATCGGCACCAAATCCACCCTCAGCAGACCCGGACCCATCACCCTCCCCCCCTGGTTCAACCATCACCCCCTCCCCCCTGGTTCAACCATCACCCCCTCCCCCCTGGTTCGCAACCTTGTGTCATCCTGGACCCCACCCTCTCATTCGACCCCCACGTCCGCCCCATTATCAAGACCTCATACTTCCACCTCCGCAACATCGCCAAAATCAGACACTGCCTCCCCCGCCCCCCCCCCCACCCTCGCTGCTGAATCCCTCTTCCTCATACACGCCTTCATCACCTCCCGCCTGGACTACTGTAACTCCCTCCTCGCTGGCATCACCTCCCGCTCCCTCCATAAACTGCAGATGATCCAGAACTCAGCCGCCCGCCTCCTCACTAACACCCGGTCCCGTGAACACATCACTCCTGTCCTCCACTCTCTTCACTGGCTCCCGATCAAGGAACGCATCAACTTCTAACTACTACTCCTCACCTTCAAAGCCCTCCATAGCCTGCCCCCCCCCCCCTATCTGATTGATTGATTTTTATTGTGGATTAGAGACATCATCCAAGGGATAAAAACATGAATTAAATTAAAGGGTTTTGGTGACCGAGCATTTTCATAAGGAAGACCAGTAGAGCATATATTTGTTATATTTCCTTGAAACATAACATTGAATAATTACCTCTCTGTCTGTAACTTTAAACAATGTATGTTCAGTGTATTCTCCATAGTAACATTGAATAATTACCATTACCAGGTTTTTCACAATGTGTCAAATAAACTAAAAGACTATAAATGTAGTTACTGTAAATAGTGTGTCTGGTTTGTCACCACCAAAACCTGTCCGGACCACACCGTATGACGTATATCACCGTTAATGCACCTTGTCTACATTGTTTAGAATAGAATAGAACAGAAATACTTTAATCATCCAGAGGGAAATTTGACACTACAAATCGCTCACAGTAAACGTTTAGACATTTAGACAGAACAAAGTCACGAATAAGAATAACAAAACAAATGGCCTAAGAATAAGAATAGAATAAAATATACAGTAAAAAATATGCAGTAAAAATATACAGAAGTCTACAGTAGGTGTAATATTGAACAATGTTGTTTTAAAAGTAAAAGTCCAGGAAGATGGTAACTGTCACTCTGTGCTCAGTCATGCAGTGAGGCACAGTGATGCGTTATAACGTCTGATGGCTTTACTCATTGTGAGGGCTGTGAGTGTGGGTGGGTGTGTGTGTGTGTGTGTGTGTGTGTGTGTGTGTGTGTGTGTGTGTGTGTGTGTGTGTGTGTGTGTGTGTGTGTGTGTGTGTGTGTGTGTGTGTGTCTGTGTGTGTCTGTGTGTGTGTGTGTGTGTGTGTGTGTGTGTCTGTGTGTGTGTGTGTGTGTGTGTGTGTGTGCGCGTGCGTGTGTGTGTGTGCGTGCGTGTGGGTCATGAGCAGATAACAGGGACTCTTGAAGTTATCCGTGAAACGGACAACCACTAGACTGCTTACGCAGATATTTTAGTAGAGGGGGAAAATTAAACAACAGAAAACAACCTTTACAGGTGGAAATCTCAAAGTGAGTAATTAAGAAAATAAATCAAGTCCCCCAAAACAGGACTACTCTCAATAAAGAGGTATAGTATAAAAGTAAATAAGCCACAAGGACACCTCCTAATAAAGGATTTTATATTGGAAAAAGTAAAACAATAAACCTCCACTAAGGGAGTTTATGTGTAGAATCACGTGAGTAGCCTAAAATAAGAATGACTACCATCAAGCTCAATTCTGAATCAGAGATCAGACTACACTTCAATATAATGAGCGTGACAGCCAACACAAATGTGACGCAGCTTGTCCAACACCCCCGTCACCACACATGGTTCCAACAGCCTGTTGGCCACCGGTAGCGCCGTCTTCAGACGCCTCGACATCAGGCGCTGTGCTGGACTGCTGTCCATGCCTTCCGTTGGCGTTTTGCGCCACTGCAGGATCGCTTTCCAGGCATCGCCACCTTCTCTGTGCGCTTTTCTGCACAAGTTCTTTGCTATCTTTACTGCGGCTTCAGCTTTCCCATTGGCCTTGGGGTGATGTGGAGATGAGGTGATGTGTTCAAACTCCCACTCTGCTGCAAACCGCTTGAACTGGTGACAAGAAAACTGAGGGCCGTTGTCAGAGATGACCCGATCAGGCTGACCGTGGCGAGCAAACTGGGCTTTGAAGCGTTTGATTGTGGTCTCGGCCGAAAGATCAGGGAGTAGATCGATTTCCCAGAAGTCAGAGTGATGATCGACTATCAGGAGAAAGTCTTTGCCATTATGTTGGAAGAGGTCCGTGCTTACAATCTGCCAGGGGCGTGTTGGCAGCTCGTGGGACATCATCTGCATTTTCTGCTGCTCAATGGCATACTCGTTACAGACTGTGCACTTTCCCACAAAGTCTATGATGTCACCTCGCATCCTTGGCCAGTACAGCGTGTCGCGTGCTTGCCTGTAGCAGGCCTCGCCCCCTATGTGGCTTGAGTGAACCCGTGCCAACATCTCGGGACGCAGCACTTTGGGGATAACAACCCACTCGCCTTTGAACAGCACTCCATTTTGAACACTAAGCTCCTCCTTGTAAGCCCAATATTCTCTCACCTCTAGTGCAGCCTCTTCTTTGAAGTCAGGCCAGCCCCTCAATGTCACTGATTTCACTGCCCGGAGCTGTTCATCTTTCTCTGTGTGCTGTCGGATTTGTATGAGTCTCTTGTCTGTGACATTGAGATAGTCGGCCTGGTTGATGTGCTCTACATCCATCTGTTCTGCTCCCAGGCTGCAGACTGTGTGCACAGCGTGCTTGGAGCTTGTGGGTGTGTCTGACACTGTGGCTCTGCTAAGCGTGTCACTCACATACATCTCCGGCCCGGGCTTGTACACAACTGTGAGAGTGTAGCTCTGTAGTGCCAGCAGCATGCTCTGCAGGCGCTTCGGGGCATTCAGTAGGGGCTTGCTGAATATGGCGACGAGGGGCTTGTGGTCAATATCTGCTGTGATGTTGTTGCGCCCGTACAGGTACTGATGAAAGCGTTGGCACGCGAACACAATGCTGAGACATTCCTTCTCGATTTGGGCATAATTCTGCTCCGTCGGTGTGAGCGCTCTTGAGGCGAATGCAACAGGCTGGCCCTCCTGCAGCAGGACACAGCCCAGGCCATGCTGACTCGAGTCGCTCTGGATTGTCACCGCCTTCGTCACGTCGTAGTAACGCAGCACAGGTGCTGTAGTCACCAGCTGTTTCACTTCCTGCACTTACTGCCGCATCATGTTTTGGGAGCCAGTGCCACACTGCGTCCTTATCCAGGAGCCTCCTCAGTGGCTCGCAGACCTCTGAAAGGCGTGGCAGAAACTTGGCCAGGTAGGTGACGAAGCCAATGAACCGCTGCACGGCCTTCATGTCTCTTCACTTTCTCCGGATCAGCTTTCAATCCTTTTGATGACAGGATGTGCCCGTGAAAATGAACCTCTGCCACTTTGAACTGGAGCTTCTTCATGCCAAGCCGCAGCTTGACCTGTCTGCATCTGTCCATGAGAGCCAGCAGCTTGGCGTCATGGTCTCGTCCTGCCTCTTCGTCTGTATCCCCACAGCCCACGATTAGGATGTCGTCTGCTATGGGCTCCACCCCGCTGAGTCCCAGCAGGAGCTTGTGTTGTTTCCGTTGGTACACCTCCGGTGCCACCGAGACGTCGAAGGGGAGCTTCAACCACCGCTTGCGACCCCAGGGTGTCCAAAACGTGGTCATGTACTGTAGCTGCTGGGCTCATCCAGCCTGCACTGGAGGAAAGCGTCCCTCGCGTCCACCAGGGTGAAGACCCTAGCCTTGGGGAGCTTGTAGAGTATGTCTTCCAGAGTGGGCATGATATAGTGTGACCGCCGCAGAGCCTGGTTGAGATGCTTTGGATCTATGCATATTCGCAGCGTGTCTGGTTTTTTGATGATAACCATGTTGCTGATCCAGTCAGTTGGCTCTGTGACTGGGATGAGGTGGCCCTCCGCCTCGTATTTATCGAGCTGAGCCTTCACTGCCACCCTCATGGCGACCGGTACGTTGGACTGGCTGAACTGCTGCATCTAGCTGAAAGTGCACCACCCCTGGAATGGATTCTACTGGCGCAGTGAAGACATCCTGGTATTTTTTAATGAGAGCGTCTCTTTTCAGAGGTACCGCCTGGGTGCTGTCCACAGCGTTCAGGTCTGCCGGGACGGTGAACTGCATAAGTCCGAGGCGATCACATGTGGATCCTGAAAGCAAAGGCTGCTGACCGGTTTCGACTATTTCGAAGTCTAAAGTGTGCCTGCGGTCACTCATAACACACTCTGTCACGAACAGTCCCATCGAGGTCATCAACTGACCCGAGTAGAGCTTGAGCTTGGTGCTGCTTGGTGTGAGTTTGACTCTGGGTGCGATTCGCATCTTGTCCTTCAGACTCATAACATCACACGTGGCTCCCAAGTCTAGCTGGCATTTCTGCTTAATGCCATTCAGTTGGAGAGCGACGTACCACTTTTTTCCTTTTGCTCCTACGGCCCTGATGCATTCGGTTGAGAACAGATCATCTTCAGTACCATCCATCTCTTGGACTAGCATTGGATTTTCCATGGCGTGAACATGTGCCTCTGTTCCCCTGGTTTTGATGCACACCCGTGCAAAGTGGTTAGTTGTACCACATGCCTTGCACACTTTGCCATAAGCAGGGCATTGCTCTCTTCCCCTCCCATGTGATATACCACAGTATTTACAAGCGGATGCACTGTCTGTGGCTGGGGTGTATCTTTTCTGATACTTTCCCGTGACATGAGGGGATTTTTTTCATGTCGGTCTGAAAGTTGGATTAACGCTGTCCGCATGTGGCCTCTTTTGTTGTTCCATGGACCTCAGTGTCATATCCGTCAGCTCTGCAGCACGGCATGTTGCTATGGCTGTAGCTAGCGTCAGACCCCTCTCTCTCAACAGGTGTCTACGCGTGCCCTCATTGGCGATGCCAAGTACTATTTTGTCCCTTATCAGCTCATCCCTGAGAGCCCCATAGTCACATGTTGCAGCCTTTTCCCTCAAACGGGTAATAAAAGTGTCCATGTACTCACCCTCCTCTTGTTTGCAAGAGCCAAAAACATATCGCTCATATATTACGTTTTTTGCCGGTTTGAAATAGCCCTCTAACGCATCCAGAATGTTTTTTACATTGGTCCGCTGCTCGTTCGTCAATTCCAGATTGTGCTTGTATACATGTCGGCATTCTGTCCCCATTAAGCTCCTCAGAGTAGCTGCTTGGACAGCCTCCGGTGCACCTCCCAGTTCCACTGCTAAACTGTAATCTTCAAATTCAGCCCTGAAGATGTCCCAGTTTGTGCTCCAGTCTCCGCTGAGCTTCATTGGAGTGGGAGTGGGAATGGTGTTGTGAAAAGCCATGGCTACCAATCCTCCGTAGCGTCAGTTAGCCACCGAAGCTAAAGGCTAAAAGCTAGCTAGCCGTGAGCTACTAACTAACTAAAGCACCTCTGCACTCACAGTCACATCTGTGTTGAGATTCTGTCCATTAGCTGTCAATCTTGCAGCTTTTATTCACAGCTAAACCACTTCTGACACCATGTTTCAATAACGAGATGAGACGGTGGTCTGGTGTAATTAACTATTCGTTGTTGTCATCAAGCAGCGCCATTGTACACTGGTCAACCTGCACGCAACATCCACCTAGTACATACATTTACATAGGCTACCACTAGGTGGCAGTGAGATCATGTAACAGGGGTCACTGCTGCTGCTCCAGAGTGCAGGACAGAAACATGTTTTCATCTTCTAGTCGATAATGATTGGCTGAGGTATTTGACTAACTCCTCACCAGAGCCATATAATAATCTTTTAGAAGGCTCTGCTCCTCACTAACTACCCGTGTCTGCATATTACTATTACTACATATAGTCTAGAGCAGGGCCGTGCACAGGACTTTAGAGGGGCAGGTGCTCAAAGGCTGAAAAGGGCACTGGGCCTGTGCTATTTTTGGGAGCCCTTTTTGGGCAGGGAGGGGCCTTTTTATGCTTTTTGGGGGGATTTTGGTGATCAAATATTGAATATTGAACTATAATAATCAGTGCAGGAGCTCATTTATCCTATAAATGCATACCCTACAGACCCCAAGTCTGTTAGGACAGCAGACTCGGTTGGCACTGCTAAAAACTTACCTTTTTAAAATAGCTTTTAAATGAATTATTATCTTTATTTCATTGTCTTATTTTTCTTTATTTCTATACATTTTACTTAAATATTTTATTATAATTTGTATCATTGTTTTATGTAGTTTTTTTATCATTTGTTCTTTTTTAATGTCAACATATGTTTCATTGTGATGTCACAGTATGATGTCATAATCAAACATTCTAGAACATTTGTGATGTCACAATCAAACATTCTAGAACATGTGTGATGTAACTGTGTGATGTCATAATCAAACATTCTAGAACATTTGTGATGTAACAGTATGATGCCATAATAGAACATTCTAGAACATTTGTGATGTCACAGTATGATGTCATAATCAAACAGTATAGAACATTTGTGATGTCACAGGAGGGGTGGGTGGGGGACACTGTACAACTGTACAAGCATGACTGTACATTGGAATATTGACAAGACCATACTTGGTAATTTTTACTGTACATTGGAGGGGGGGGGTTGTGTTAGGACATTTACAGGGGCCAGTTTCGAATTGCAGTTTCCCGTAGGTGTTTTTTGAGAGTGTTTTTGAAAGTGGGTAGTGATTCACATTCCTTTACAGCTTTGGGTAGGGCGTTCCACATTGATGTGGCATAATTGTGAAATGTGTTTAGTCCCTTGTTTGAGCCGAATCTGGGTTTAACATGATTTGTGGAGCTCCCTCTGGTGTTGTGATCGTGGTATTCACTGACCTTTGGGAAGTATTTTGACATGTACATGGGTACCTTGGTCGTGTAGTGTATCTTGTAGACCAGGCCCATTGCAAGTTGCTGTACTCTGTCGTCTACTCTAAGCCATCCTAGGTTGTCAAAGTGGGCAGGGGTGAGGTGGGTTCTAGGAGTAAGGTCAAGTAGTAGTCTGACCAGTTTGTTTTGTGATGTTTGTAATTTTGTTTTTAGCGCCTTTGAGGTGCTTTGGTACCATGAGGTGCACGCATAGTCGTAGTACCCTTGAATGAGTGCTCCTGCCAGAGTCTTCAGGGTATTCTTGTTTACCAGAGAGGAGATCCGGTACAAGAATTGAGTTCCTTGGTTGACTTTTTTTATTACATGACGCCGCGACTGCTCTCAATGAACTGGCTGACATTATACATAAATATGAGATCTCCCATCCGGAGGCTGTGTTTATTGCAGCTGGTGATTTTAATCACACTTAAATCGGTTCTGCCAAATTACCATCAGCATGTAAAACACCCTACAAGAGGAAACAAAATCCTGGATCATTGCTATAGCAACATAAAAGCTGCTTACAGGTATCTCCAAAGGCCAGCTTTTGGTAAATCCGATCATCAATCGATTCTTCTTCTACCGTCATATACTCAGAAAAATAGACAAATCAAACCGACGGTACCCTCCACTCAATGTTGGACTAAAGATGCCGAAACACTATTACAAGGGTGTCTCAACGCCACAGACTGGTCTGTCTTTAAATGTGAGGACCTTGACCAATACTGTGATGCTGTTATTGGATATATCAATTTTTTTATTGACTTGTGCATTCCCCGCAAGGTGGTTAAGCAATACTCAAACCAAAAACCATGACTTAACTCTGATGTTAGACTCAAACTTACTGAACGAGCTACTGCTTTTAAATCTGGGGATGCAACCAGTTATAAACTGGCTAGATACTCGCTGGAGCGGTCAATAAGAGCCGCAAAGCGATCCTTTAGAGAACGTATTGAAGGAAATTTTGCTGGCAGTGACCCCCGTCGGATGTGGCAGGGACTGAACACTATCACCTCCTACAAGCCCAGGGGCCTCGCCTCCGCTGAAGGTGATCACTCGCTTCCCGGTAGACTGAATAACTTTTACTCCAGATTTGATGAAAGTAACACAGAGCGTCCTGTTTTTATTCCTTCCAACCCCAGTGACTTGTCTGGGCTAACTGTCACAGAACATGAGGTGTGCAAGGTCCTGTCCAGTACTAAGGCTAGGAAAGCCACTGGCCCAGACGGCATTCCTCCCAGGGCCGTCAGACTCTGCTCTGAGCAGCTTGCCCCTGTGCTCACAGACCTTTTTAATATGTCACTGGAGCGCCGCCTTGTTCCAAGGAGCTTCAAGGAATCTACTATCATTCTGGTTCCCAAGAAATCACCTGTGACTTGTCTTAATGATTACAGACCTATTGCTCTAACCTCAGTTTTAATGAAATGTTTAGAGCGGCTAGTGCTGAATTATATAAAAGGTCAGATTCCTACCTGTCTTGATCCCTGGCAGTTCACCTACAAGAAAAATAGATCAGTAGATGATGCTATTTCCTTAGCTCTTAATCCTGTGTATGAACACTTAGATAAGAAAAACTCCTATGTTAGAATGCTTTTTATCGATTATAGCTCTGCTGCGGCCTCCTGGTCCTCCCCGAGTCCTTTTGTTAGGTTTTACCTCATGGACATGACTGGGGGGTCTGTCTCCCAGGCGGTCCTGAGGTCCGGGACCTCTCCTGCATCCCGCCATCAGGTGGGCTAGCAGGGGTGTGTGGGTGTGGACCGTGGGGTGCTGTGTCACACGTGGTCCCGCTTGTGCTGTGCGTTCAGGGGTGCCTGGTTCCCCCTTTTTTCGCACTTTGGTCGAGTTGACTGCCTCCCCCCTTCGTTAGGACGGACGGGTGGAGGCGAAGCAGCGCCTCTACCACCTGAGACAGTTAAGGAAGTTCAGAGTATCTGGGAAGATACCCCAGTCCTTCTACTCCGGAGCTGTAGAGAGCATCCTGACTGGAAACATCACTGCCTGGTAGGGAAACAGCACGGCACAGGACAAGAAGGCCCTACAGAGAGTGGTGCGCTCAGCCGAGCGTACCACGGGTATTGCACTACCAACCCTGCAGGTTCTATACAACAATAGGTGCAAATCCAGAGCCTGCAGAATAATGAAAGACCCTCACCACCCCAACAACAGCCTGTTCATGCTGCTGAGGTCAGGCAGACGCCTGCGAACCCCAGCTACTAGGACAGAGAGACTTCGGCTCAGCTTCTTCCCCCAGGCCATCAGAGCCTTGAACACTGAACTCTCCACACACAAGCACACATGAGCACACACACGACACACACACTGTACACGCTCACACACTAGCAGCCACTTTAACATGAGCAAGCACACACTCATGCTGCACACGCCCACACTTATTGCCACTAAGGAAAAGTCACTTTAAAAATAGTATAGTATAACCTGAGATTGTATAAAATAGCATGTACAGAAAGACCCAGTGCCTCATCCGTAGCTAACAGTGTATTGCACTACCAAAGGACCTAGCATGTCCTCCATGCTCTGTAAATAACTTATGTACAAATACCGATATGCCCTACTATGTTACTTGTTTATTGCACAATATTGTTTTATTGGATTCTATTATATGTTGTTACTACTGTATTGCACATCATTGCGGGCAAGACCACCCGCATTTCATTGTATACTTGTATGCCGTGACAAATAAAACTCTTGACTTGACTTGACTTGACTCCCCTCCTCCCTGGCTGGGGCTTACGGGCCCTCAGGGGGGGTATTTGTCGGGCTGCGCGTCCGCTCTTTATCTCAGTAGCAGAGCGAGACGCGAGGCCAGTTCAAATGTAACGTATGGTTATTCTATAACCCTAGTTACATGATACTGGCTGAGCGTCTCGCTCTTAGCGCCCTGAGGTCCCTTGGTGGGTTTTCCGCTTATGGAAATAGAACTGGGAAGGGTGAGGCGTGACCACTTCCGGCGTCATAGGGACGCATGGGGGTGGCGCAGTCACGTGCAAGTGGGTGCATTTGTTTTTGTTTCGTGTGCACGCTAGGTGCGAGGAGATAAGAGGTTATCTCAGTAGCAGAGCCAGACGCTCAGCCAGTATCATGTAACTAGGGTTATAGAATAACCATATACGTTCCGTGTGGCTGAAAGGTGCAAACGATCTAATACTTTGCCTGATACGACCGAAATAGTTTCAGTCTGGACATGGCCTAAATCATCCTGAGCCGCTGAGTAGTTTCATGGCAACTGGGATTAGTTCAGTTTCGAATGGAGCCTCTATGGATATGTAACTTCTGACTCATCATTATCTGGACAACGGCGATAGCTGGTGATGTACATAGAACCCATGGGTTGGGATCCATTCCGTTTTTTTTTTATAATTCAACACATATGCATTGAAACTGCAATTGGATCCTTCAGATGAAGAAGCATAGGCTACACAGCATAAAGTCTGTTAAGCCCGGAGACCTATTTTCTGAAAATCCGCCTAAAATACATACCTATAATGGAACATTGCTTCACTTCTACAAGGCCATTCGCATGTTCTTGGTATCTAGGGACATATATGGACCTCAGTGAATGTATTCCCAGTGTCAGAAATATTGTGTCTATTACTAGGCTTGCTTAAATTGTGATGAAACAAAGGAGAATATGAATTATGATATTTCTTTGCATCTTTGACAGTGAATAACACCATGCAAAAAATGACCAGACATGAAAAACTGCCAATGAGCTCGTTCAGTACCTTCTTGAGATCACCTGTACATTTAAGGAAATGAATAAAGGGAAGATGAATAAACAGAAGGTTTTGTAGATACAGTACTGTATTCTCCCATACAGACCAATGCTATTTGAAATATTATTATAGAATATAGAATAGCAGGTGTATAAATTACTTTTTTATAGCCAATTTGCACATTTATAGTTTGGGCCAAATCTTATCTTTCAAATGGCCAAGTTCAATTTGGATTTAGTATCACCAGGCGTGCACAAGAACAGATAATGAAATCTACTGCATGTACAGTAGGTTTCTTATTCTTGCCAGAGCTCCGCCATTTTGAAACAGATTTTTAATCGGATGGTTGCTAAATGCTCAAAATAGGGATGACAAACTAACTGCCAATATATGCCAATAACGTTCAGTTTTGTGGTATATAATCCAGAGTAATAAGAAAAATAAATATTAATCAGGAAGTAATTTGCTTGCCGAAGGCTAGAGACCTTTGGGAAGTGTCGTTTGGCGGTTAGGTGGCGTAGCGGAGATTGCGTTCGTCACCAACCCCGGAGCTGTGAGCTGGATTCGCCTGTTCGAATCCAGCTCACAGCTCCGGGGTTGTCACCAGCTTGGCTGGCCGTTCACACTAATACAATTGGCAGTATTAGAGGGTGGGAGAAGCTGGCGGGGTGGGTCCGGGTCGTTGTAAACAGCGACTCCTACAGTTCGGTCGGGGCGCCTGCTAAGCGCGGATAGGACCTGAGTGGGATAGTGTGATCCTTCCACACGCTACGCCCTATCAGGGAGGATCCGCGCTGCCAGGTGAAAAGAAGCGGTTGATTGGCTGGATGTGTGTCGGAGGAAGCACGTGATAGCCTCCACTCTCCCAGATGATCTGACTGTGGGGGGTAAGTGCGCAGCAACCAGGAAGGGGATTGGGAATTGGCATACGACTAACATTTGGATGGGAGAAAATCGGAGGAAAATTAAAGATTAAAAAAAAAAAAAAAAAAAAAAAAAAGCTTTGGATGTCCTCTTCTCAAAATGACTACATTTTCCATCATTCAGCGTGGGCCGCTTATTCAGAATGGCGGATCTCCGCGACCACAACAAACAGATTTCAAAAACTAAAATCTCAAAAACTAAAATCTCATATCTGTTTTAATTTTGTGTAATTTAATGTAATATCTGTTTTTAGTTTGTGTAATGTACATAATATGGGTACTTTTATCCATATGGTTGAGCCTGTTAGGAATTGCACCCCCAACCAAAGCAGATTGCAGATCACTCTCTCTCTAAAAAGAAATGTATACAAAAATGGTAAAAAAAACTGGAGTAAAAAGGGCACTTTTTTATGAGGCACAAAAGGGCAGGTGCTCGAGCACCCTCTGGGCTCTATGAGTGCACGTGCCTGCTGCTGGAGCCGGGTGCTCAGTGTCCACAGCAGAGTTACAAGTGGTGCCGTGACATGATGCTGTGATCAGTGCTTTCAGCTGCTACGCCCCAAAACTGTGGAACACTCTCCTGCAGGTCATTAGGACAGCACACTCGGTTGGCACATAGTTGGCACTTTTTAAAACCAGGTCAAAACGTACCTTTTTAAAATAGCTTTTAAATTAATTATTATCTTTATTTTATTGTCTTATTTTTCTTTATTTCAATTATTTTTACTTAAATATTTTATTATAATTTGTATCATTATTTTATGTCGTATTTTTATAATTTTATTTGTTATTCATTAATGTCTTGTTTTACTGTTATACATTTTTTTCTTATTGTTTACTATCTAATTTAGCTATTTTATTATTATAACTATTAAATTTTTCGGTCTTTATTATTATTTAATTTGTAATTATCTTTATTGTCTTATGTTATTGTCTTACTTTTCGTCTTATTTAGCTATTTTTACTATCGTATCTAGTTGTTTTATACCCGTTTTTATCATTTGAATGTCTTTATTATTTAATTAATATTTTTTTTTTTAAATGTATCCTTTTGTTTTTCGTTTTTTTCTGTAAAGCACTTTGAGCTGCAATCTGTATGAATGGTGCTATATAAATAAAGTTATTATTATTTTACATTTATTTTAATTTAAATTAAATGTATTTTATTTTAAGACTTTAAAGAATGTCATGTTTTTAGACATGTCTATATTATTAAAATGGGAGCTAAATATATTATACTTTATTATTATATTACATTATATTATAACATTACATTAGATTATATCATACGTATTATTTATAGTATTCAAATGAAACTCAAACATGTTCCGTTGTGATGTCACAGTATGATGTCACAGTATGATGTCACAGTATGATGTCATAATCAAACGTTCTAGAACATTTGTGTATCTATTCAACAATTCTCTCAGAAGATCTCAGATCTCAGAAGACAAGTGAAGATTTCACTTGTTGTTTCCGGCTACTTGTCTGTAAGCTTGATTATATTCTGTAGATAATATAAAAATCATGGAAAAGGAAACAAACGCCATGTCCTCTACAATCCTTAATGACCTGCGTCTGGAGGGAAGGTTCTGTGATGTGATTATTAAAGTCAACAGCACTGAGTTTAACGCCCACAAGGCCATCCTGTGTGGCTGCAGCACCTATTTCAGGTAAGTTTATCTTGGTTCAGGTTAGCTTGGTTCAGGTTAGCTTGGTAGGGATGTGTCCGTCATCTAGACGCTTCAATGAATTAATTTGATTTGAATAATTTACTTTGACTGTGCTAAGACCCTATACTGTACTTCTCCTGTAGAAATATACTATACTGTACTTCTACTGTAAACAGATAATATACTGTACTTCTACTATGGAAATATACTATACTTCTACTGTGAAAAGACTGTATGCGTCTATGAAAATACCCTATACTGTACTTCTACTGTAAACAGATACTATACTGTACGTCTACTGTAAACAAAATTATTATACTTCTACTGTGCTAAGACCCTATACTTCTACAGTGAAAATATATTAGTACACAGGACAGAATGTTGCTTACTGTTTACTCATCAGATATCTCTATATTCTGCATCCCACAGAACCCTCTTCCCTCGCTGCAGCGACTCAGAGAAACCAGTCTACAGTATCCCTGGGGTGTCCCCGGGTGTGATGGCGTTCATCATAGAGTACGCCTACACACGCTTTGTGCCGGTGACAGCAGAGAACGTGGAAGAGCTTCTGGTGGCTGCAGACCAGCTTCTCGTCACTGGCATAGTACGAGCGTGCTCTGACTTCCAAGAGGGCCAGCTGTCTCTGGAAAACTGTGTCGGCCTCTGGAGGTTTGCGGACGTCTACTGCTGCCCTGACCTGAAGCGCAAGGCCCATCTCTTCATCGTGTGCCACTTTGAGGAGATGCTGCCCGTCTCACAGGAGTTTGTGGAGCTGTCCCTGCAGCAACTGGTGGACATCATCGAGAGGGATGACCTGAATGTGAAGAACGAGGAGACGGTGTTCGAGGCCGTCCTCCGTTGGATCGACCACTCCCGTGAGGAGCGTAAAACACACATTCCTTTGTTGCTGCCCAAGGTAACTAATTGTATCACTGTATATCTGTATGTCATGTATGTCATAAATGTCTTGATGAATTGAAAATGGGGGACTCTGATGTAAATAAGACAGAAGTCTTTTTCTGGTCTGCATCCTCATTACAATTGTTTGTATTGAGCCGTACTGTATTCTACCCATTCTGCAATTTGTTAATACAGTTTTCAATCAATCAATCAATACAGTGGTTCTCAAACATTTGGGTCCAAACTGTTCCCTAGAAACAGAATTCCAGTGAAACCGTCTACAACCGCTGTCTAAGTTGTACCCGCTGTCTGCTTGTCTCTTCCCAGGTTCGCATGGGCTTGATGAAGCCTGACTACTTCCAGAACAACGTCCAGAACAACCCTGTGGTGAGGGACAGCCACGACTGCAGGCCCCTCATCCTCAGCGTCCTGAACCCCCCTGGCTCCGACAGGCTCCCAAACCCACTGACCCGCCCACGCCTGCCCCAGGAGGTCCTATTGGCCATCGGAGGCTGGAGTGGCAACATCCTGGCCAATGGCATGGAGGCTTACGATATCCGAGCCGGTGGATGGATGGATGTGAGCGTTGAGCCGGAGAGTCCCCGGGTCATCCACCACGGCAGCGCTTTTCTCCACGGTCTGGTCTACTGCGTCGGCGGCTGGGCCGGCAAGCCTCTCAGCAGTGTGCGCAAGTTCAACCCTGTTACTCGCAGCTGGCTGCAGGCGGCTCCCATGCACTCACTCCGCAGTGACCTCAGCGTGGTCGCGTTGGACGGCTGTATCTACGCCATGGGAGGGTATGACGGAGACGTGCATCTGAACACCAGCGAGCGCTACGAGCCTGAAACCAACCAGTGGACACTGATCTCACCCATGCTGGAGCGCAGGAGCGACGCCGGGGCAGCAGCCCTCCAGGGCAAGGTGGGTGGAACTGAGGGACACAGGGTGGGTGGAACTGAGGGACACAGGGTGGTAGATGAACACAAGGAACATTAGATCAGAAATCATAAATGTCTTTATTGCCAAGTAAGCTTGCACAAACAAAAGATGTGTCTGGGTCCTTTGGTGCATTAACATTAACATTAACAGATAATTAAAGTAGAATGAAATAAAATGGAATATATAAACAAAATTAGAATATACTTTCTTATTACAGGTTTACATCTGTGGTGGCTTCAACGGGACGGAGTGTCTGCTCACAGCTGAGTGCTACAGCCCAGAGACCGACCAGTGGACTCTGATCGCCCCCATGAGCAGCATGCGTGCCGGAGTGGGAGTGGCTGTGTACGGAGGACAAGTCTATGCGGTAGGTCCACACGGAGACAAATGCTTTATCCTAGATATTTTTATAGATATGTATCATTTGACTTGCAATGCTGCTGCGACACCCTCATTTCCCCAAGTGGATTAATACATTGTCTGCCTCTCTGCCTGCCTTAACCACATACTAAAACATTCCTCTCATGTGTCCTGTCCTCAGGTGGGAGGGTTTGACAGAGTAAACAAACTGCGTAGTGCGGAGGCCTACAGCCCCTTGACTGACTCCTGGCGCGCTCTGCCCACCATGCTCACCCCCCGCAGCAGCTTTGGCATCGCGGTGCTGGACGACCTGCTCTTCGTGGTCGGAGGCTACAGTGTCTTTTTCACCTCTAACAAGGTGGAACGCTACGACCAGAGCAGCGACAGGTGGACTGTAGCCGAGGACATGAAGACCCAGCGTGGTGGCCTAAGCTGCTGCATAATGCATGGCCTGCCTAACATGAGCCAGTACGCTGCTCCCCGTGGCACCCTGCAGTGACCCCTGCAGTGACCCCTGGAGGAGGAGGAGGAGGAGGAGGAGGAAGAGGAGGAGGAGGAGGAGGAGGAGGAGGAGGAAGAGAGGGAGGAGGAGGAGATGGAGGAAGAGGATGAGGATGAGGCAGCGGGGGGATCCATCTAAGAACCTTAAACATGTATTATACCAAAATAAATCCTAAGAAATTAATAAATGACTATCAGCCAAAGGTGGTGACGTCGATTTCTTCTAGTAATTCCGACAATATCTGTTTTTAGTTTGTGTAATGCACATAATATGAGTACTTACACCCCCAACCCAAGCAGATTGCAGATCACTCTCTATGTGGAGGCTACCATCTCTCCTCACTGAGAGATACAGGACACCCGACAAACACACACACACACACACACACACACACACACACACACACACACGTGCACACACGTGCACACACACACACACACATACACAGAAAAGCATGTGCATCCACATACACTCAGAAAAAATAAATAACGCACATCCTCCGTTTGTTGATGCTGAGCCAAACTGTAAAAACAGTAAGAACAAAGCGGGGCTCGCAACTCACTTGTAATTCCAAGGTGTTTTAATAGACAAAAAAAGGCAGTAGATGCGACGTTTCGACCTTACTGGTCTTCCTCAAGCATGCATACAACACAAAATGACATATTTTCATACAGGAAGTGAAATAGATTGAAAAATTAGCCCAGCTGATGGTGGTCTGTATAGGGGGCAGATGGTGGTCTGTATAGGGGGCAGATGGTGGTCTGTATAGGGGGCAGAGGGGGGTCTGTATAGGGGGCAGATGGTGGTCTGTATAGGGGGCAGAGGGGGGTCTGTATAGGGGGCAGAGGGTGGTCTGTATAGGGGGCAGAGGGTGGTCTGTATAGGGGGCAGAGGGTGGTCTGTATAGGGGGCAGAGGGTGGTCTGTATAGGGGGCAGATGGTGGTCTGTATAGGGGGCAGAGGGGGGTCTGTATAGGGGGCAGAGGGTGGTCTGTATAGGGGGCAGAGGGTGGTCTGTATAGGGGGCAGAGGGTGGTCTGTATAGGGGGCAGAGGGTGGTCTGTATAGGGGGCAGAGGGTGGTCTGTATAGGGGGCAGAGGGTGGTCTGTATAGGGGGCAGAGGGTGGTCTGTATAGGGGGCAGAGGGTGGTCTGTATAGGGGGCAGAGGGTGGTCTGTATAGGGGGCAGAGGGTGCTCTGTATAGGGGGCAGAGGGTGGTCTGTATAGGGGGCAGAGGGTGGTCTGTATAGGGGGCAGAGGGTGGTCTGTATAGGGGGCAGAGGGTGGTCTGTATAGGGGGCAGAGGGTGGTCTGTATAGGGGGCAGAGGGTGGTCTGTATAGGGGGCAGAGGGTACACCTGTGAAAGTGTGGTAGTGAAAGGTTAACCTTCTGTAGTGTGGTAGTGAAAGGTTAACCTTCTGTAGTGTGGTAGTGAAGGGTTAACCTTCTGTAGTGTGGTAGTGAAAGGGTTAACATTCTGTAGTGTGGTAGTGAAAGGTTAACCTTCTGTAGTGTGGTAGTGAAAGGTTAACCTCCTGTAGTGTGGTAGTGAAAGGGTTAACCTTCTGTAGTGTGGTAGTGAAAGGTTTAACCTTATGTAGTGTGGTAGTGAAAGAGTTAACCTTCTGTAGTGTGGTAGTGAAAGGTTAACCTTCTGTAGTGTGGTAGTGAAAGGGTTAACCTTCTGTAGTGTGGTAGTGAAAGGGTTAACTGTCTGTAGTGTGGTAGTGAAAAGGTTACCCTTCTGTAGTGTGGTAGTGAAAGGGTTAACCTTCTGTAGTGTGGTAGTGAAAGGTTAACCTTCTGTAGTGTGGTAGTGAAAGGGTTAACCTTCTGTAGTGTGGTAGTGAAAGGTTAACCTTCTGTAGTGTGGTAGTGTTACGACCCTGGCTCAAGGCCCGCAACCTATGTGCAAAACCGACACCAAAACCTGTGTATTAACTCAAGTGCTACTATATTAAGGAATTACTAGTGTAAGCTAAAAGGATAAGGACTGGAAGAACGTGACAATCTATCTGGTAACCCACACTCTTCTAAACACAGACCCTGCATGTGTGTGTGCCTGGCTGGTTTTAAACCTCCCAGCAGGTAACCAATCAGCACTAATTAACTAAGTGGCAGCCCTCACCTACATGCCCCGTGACACAGAGTGATCAGGCCTCTAGTACATAACACCTCCCCCACCAAACTGGTTGCCCAAGAGGCAACCACTACACAACAACTCATAGACAAAACAAAAAAACAACTGTGACCCCTTAGTTGTCAGGGCCACTACCACAACAGTGATAACGGGTACCACAAACACCGGTACTATGATCGTGAGAGGGCGTCTGCTAGCACGTTGTCCCTCCCACGAATGTGGCGAATATCCAAGTTATACGCCTGGAGGAACAAACTCCATCGCATCAAACGATGGTTCGAGTTCACCATGCTGCGAAGAAAAACCAAAGGGTTATGGTCTGTATACACAACAAGGGGTAAACTGGAGGATCCAACGTAAACATCAAAATGGTTCAAGGCAAGAACCAAAGCGAGCGCCTCCTTCTCTATAGTAGAGTAGTGCAGTTGATGCCTGTCAAACTTTTTAGAAAAGTAGCACACTGGGTGCTCCACCTCTAATGCATCCTCTTGCAGGAGGACGGCTCCAGCACCGAGGTCACTAGCATCCACTGCCAACTTGAATGGCAGTTGAAAATCGGGAGCTGACAGAACGGGAGCGCTAATCAGAATACCCTTGATGCTCTCAAAAGACTGTTGACAAGTCTCAGTCCACACGAAAGGTACCTTAGGACTGAGCAGATTGGTCAAAGGGGCAACAACAGAAGCAAAGTTCCTACAGAAACTCCTATAGTACCCTGCCATACCTAGGAAGCGCTTTAACTCCCGCCTGGTGATGGGAGCAGGGAAGCCCACTATAGCCTCCACCTTAGCTGTAATGGGGCACACATGCCCACGTCCAACGACCTTACCCAGGTAGGTAACCGTGGCCTGTCCAAATTCACATTTCGCAAGGTTAACTGTCAAGTTAGCATCACCCAACCGCTTGAACACTTCCGCCAGATGCTCCACATGTTGTGACCAAGAGGAACTGTGGATAACCAGGTCATCCAGATATGCCTCACAGAACGCTACTCCGGCCAGGACCTTGTTCACTAGCCGCTGAAACGTCGCTGGGGCATTTCGCATGCCAAAGGCCATCACTGTATACTGGCAGAAACTCTCTGGTGTGACAAAAGCGGATATCTCACGTGCTCGCGGAGTAAGCGGAACCTGCCAGTATCCCTTCAGCAAATCCAATTTACTTACAAAGGCTGCTGAACCCACCCGATCGATACAGTCGTCCATCCGAGGAAGAGGGTACGAGTCCGGCTTGGTTACTGCATTAACTTTACGGAAGTCAGTACAGAACCGATGAGTGCAGTCTGGCTTATCAACAAGCAGGCAGGGGGAGCTCCACGCACTAGAGCTGGGCTCCGCAATGCCATGTCTCACCATATAGTCTACTTCCTTACTCAAGATCCGTCGTTTTTCCGGATTCACCCTGTAGGCATGTTGCTTAATTGGCCCTGCACTACCAACATCAATGTCGTGCTCGAGTACATTAGTACGACTAGGGACATCAGAAAACAAACGTGTATGCTGTCTAAGTAGGCGCACCACATCCGCACGCTCAGGAAGTGGCAAGTACGACAGGTGTGAGTCCAAGTCACCTAGTATCTGGGTGTTTGGCAACCTGCCCTGAGAAATCTCCTTCGACACAGAACAGTCGGCCACAATAGGAGATGCAGAAACTGTCAGAATAGCCACAGGCTTGACCCCTGACTGGTCCATCTGAGCCCTATCATTGTACGCCTTCAACATATTGACGTGACATAATCTACTCTTGCGCCTGCGGTCGGGAGTTTTAATCAAGTAGTCGACCTCACCAACTTTGCGCTCAATGGAGTATGGCCCACTGTATTTAGCCTGTAATGCAGACCCAAGAATAGGCGAGAGAACCAACACCTTGTCTCCCGGTGAGAACACCCTATGTCGGGCCCGCCTATCATACCACACCTTCATTTTTCCTTGGGCTACCTTTAGGTTCTCTTTCGCTAGTTCACATGCTCTACTAAGCTTAAGCCTGAAGTCACACACATAGTCCAACAAATTAGTAGAGGAAGGAGTCTGGTCAGCCAACCACTTGTCCTTCAGCAGTTTCAAAGGACCCCTCACTGTGTGGCCGAACACCAGCTCAGCCGGGCTGAATCCAAGAGACTCCTGGGTTACCTCCCTAGCAGCAAACAGAAGCAAAGGAATTCCATCATCCCAGTCTTTGTCGAACTCCGTACAATATGCCCGCAGCATTGTTTTGATAGTCTGGTGAAATCTCTCCAGCGCCCCCTGGGACTCTGGATGATAGGCAGAGGAAGGGCAATGCTGGATAGACAACTGCTGGAGGACCTGAGCAAAGAGACGGGACATGAAGTTAGACCCTTGATCTGATTGAATGACCTTTGGTAGACCAAACGTCGAAAAAAACCTAACCAGAGCTTTGGATATAGCTGGGGCTGTGATCTTGCGTAAAGGAATGGCTTCAGGAAAACGGGTCGCTGCACACATAATAGTCAAAAGGTACTGGTTCCCTGTCTTAGTTCGAGGGAGGGGACCAACACAGTCAATGAGGATCCGCTCAAAAGGTTCCCCAACGGCAGGGATAGGCTGCAGAGGAGCCTGAGGGATCTTCTGGTTTGGTTTACCAACCACCTGACACACATGGCACGAGCGACAATATTGTGCCACATCTGACTTCAAACCAGGCCAACAAAAATGTCTCAGCACACGGTCATAAGTCTTCCTGACCCCCATGTGACCAGCAAGATCATGATCATGTGCTAGATGCAGTATATCAGGACGATACACGGCTGGAACAACAATCTGAAACACACTGCCCCAGTCATCCAGACTGGACAGGTTAGGTGGTGTCCACTTTCTCATGAGCACGTCATTGCTAACAAAGTATCCTTGAGACGTATCTACCATTGCATCCTCTAAAACCGCCTCTTCAAAGAGGGACGACAAGGAGACATCCTTGTTTTGCTCTAGTACCAACTGCTCATGAGACGGTATCACCTTACCAAAACCCTCATCAGGGCCACTTTTCAACTCAACAAAGAACGTGTCACTAAGTGTCATATCACCATCTAAGTTAACAACCTCATGGGTGTCACATTTGACCTTTGACATTGCGTGTGTTACCGCACACACAGGAAACACTCCTGGATGCTTCTGTGCGAGCTCATCAGGAACCTCAGAAACTACAGGGACGGGAACTACAACTGGAGTAGCCAGCACTTTGCCACCGGCCAAATCGTTCCCTAGAATGAAGGACACCCCCTTTATGGGAATGTGAGAACACACTCCTACGACAACATTGCCTGATACTAAGGGAGAGTTTAGCGAGACCTCATGCAAAGGAGTATTCACAAAGCCTCCTCCAAAGCCCTGAACAATGGCACCGGAATGCAATGAAGAATCTTCCGAAAATGGCAAAATCCCATCCAGAATGAGAGACTGGAAAGCTCCTGTATCTCTCCATATTGTAATAGCCTGCCTTGATCCTAATGCACCAACCAGTGAAACAAATCCATCCATCATAAATGTTGAGGAGCCCTCTAGCTCCCTGTCTGCACCTTTGATACTTCGCACCCCACCCTCTAATGTCGGCATAGGTGTCCTGTCCATGATTTCTACCAGAGCCACCGTTTTTACATTTTTCTGCTTAAGCACAGGGCATCCAGCAACGATATGACCAGGCTCCTTACAGTAAAAACAGATAACCCCCTCTGGGAATGCACTAGCAGAGCCACCTTGCCTAGGAGTCGAAGTAAACCGACCAGCAGACACGGGTGCCGGGAACCGGCTCCCCTGAGAAGGACGCCTACTACCCCTGGACTCCACACGGCCCTCCTCTACAAAGACAGATTTGTGTGTTAACACAAACTCATCAGCCAAGACAGCAGCGTCGGCTATCTTCGATACCTTATGCTCATTTAGATGTGTGGACACGTTATCAGGAACACACCTTTTAAATTCCTCTAGGAGAACCAACTGTCTGAGCTGCTCCCTTGACTCTGCTCTCTGCGAGGTGCACCACCGGTCAAACAGGTTCTCCTTCTCTTTTCCAAATTCAACATAAGACTGCCCCTCCTGCCTACGATAACCTCTAAAACGCTGACGATAGGCCTCGGGGACCAACTCATAAACCCTCAATATGGAAGCTTTAACAAGTTCATAATCAGCGCTTTGTTCAAGGGACAGAGCAGTGTAGGCTTCTTGTGCCCTACCAACCAAAACACATTGCAGCAGCAGTGTCCAGGCGGTATCAGGCCACTTCAATGTGGTTGCCACCCGTTCAAAAAGGGGGAAATATCTTTCCACGTCTTTCTCAAAAAACGGAGGCACCATCCTAATATTCCTGCCTACATCAAAACCGGAACGTGACTCTGGATGCAGAACACCCGCCTGTAAGGCAGCATGCTTATACTCAAGCTCCTTCTGCGCACGCTCGTGCTCCAGCAACATTTGTCTCTCCTTAAGCTCCCGCTCCTCTTTCCTCTCTTTAAGCTCACGCTCCTCTCTCCTCTCTCTCTCCTTAAGCTCACGCTCATGCTCACGCTCCTCTCTCCTCTCCTTAAGCTCACGCTCCTCTCTCCTCTCCTCACGCTCTTGGTGTAGCTGCCTCTCCTTAAACTCCAACTCTCTAACCCTCCATTCACCCTCTGCACCAGATAAAAGCGGAGACGCGTCAGACGAAGGAGGCTGCTCCACCCTCTCCTCAAGCACCTGCCCTCTAATGAGCAACACCCTTAAAGCACACAAGGCAGATGGCTTCAACCGTTTCTCACTGGGAGAAAGCTCCACCTTGTAGTGTACAGCAAGCTCCAGAAGCTGTTCTTTGGAAAACCTCTCCAACAAGTCATGCGAAGGGAGATCAACAAAATCCCTAACGGAAGCCATCTTTCCTACACCAGCGCCACCACCCGTTCACCATAGAGTCACCAAAGAAACACCAAAGAACCACCGAAGAACGACTAAAGAACCACGACGAACCACTGAAGAACCATACTGAATGCCAAAGCCACTAATAACAACCATAAAGGGACGCTGTGGCAATGTGTGCTACGGAGCGCACATTTCAAGGACGTAAAAAAAACCAAAAAAAAAACCACACCCACCCTAAATAGACGTGACATACACTCAGGGTGTTAGGTGCTACCAGGTATGCTCAACAAACACTCAAACAAACAAAACAAAATAAATCCAACAAACAATTCCAAACAGGTGCGCCTTCTAACCTGATGTGACCACATATGCTTCTACGTCTAAACTGCAGGGAAAAAAAAACCCGGCCTACCACATGTCTACCCTAAGAAACACTAATTCAAGCCCTACCACACTACCTGTGTTTCCTGGCCGCCCTAACCTACCTACCCTTAAACTAATGCCCTGTAGACCTAACTTTCTTCAACCACACCTGCTACCAGTCAAAGATCATATACAATCATTTCATTGACCGCCCCAGGAGTACGTGGTGCACCGGACGCTAACCCACAACCAGAAAATAATGTCCCTATCTACATGTGGTGCCTACTAAACTATATATTTTAACAGCATAAGTAGTCACATCAAATTACAAACAAATACGGCATACTCACCTGTTTGATGAAATGGCTCAGCCCCCACGTTACACCAAATGTAACGAACACCACCCAAACCATAATATGATGACACCCCGTGCAACACAAAAAAAAAAAACACCAAACAAAGTTCTAGGGGTAAAAGATCCCGGATGAGCGCCCAATTGTTACGACCCTGGCTCAAGGCCCGCAACCTATGTGTAATCAACACCAAAACCTGTGTATTAACTCAAGTGCTACTATATTAAGGAATTACTAGTGTAAGCTAAAAGGATAAGGACTGGAAGAACGTGACAATCTATCTGGTAACCCACACTCTTCTAAACACAGACCCTGCATGTGTGTGTGCCTGGCTGGTTCTGTATCGTTAGTGGCTTAGCTTGGCATCGCTACTGCACTATCTCGCGTACGTGCACGCGTACTGAATAAACCACAAATGTACCTCTAATACCAGTATTAGTCTGACCACACCCCTCATCAGCTTACCTTCATAAGCAGGTGTGTGGTCACCTGCTCTCCTCCTTCTCGCTTTCACCACAAGGAAGAGGTGCCTCGGTAGATCCCCACACTTGACACCATGATGGAAGAAATTGGATTAGGAACAGCTTGGGAAACAAGGATACGTTGACATCATATCTTTATTTTCTCTCTCACTATTTTCGAGAAAATACGGCGATATTGTCTTCGTACTGGAGTGTCTAGAAGATGATGATCATTCTACAAACCCTCCACCGGTTTTCGTATTGGGAGCACGCCGCTGCATGCTTCTCAACTGCAGTTCCTTGCTGTGTTTGTTGGGGTGAAACCTGTCAGGCCACAGCTGAACTGTCGGACATGCCGCTGTTGTGAGGAGCGGTGCGTTCCAGGTTGGGTGAGTAGTGTTTGCTGGCGGGCTCCACTTGTCTGTTAGTGCTATGGGGGCTACTTGACAAAGTTTATGGAAACCGGCCCCAGGCTAGGGTCCTTTGTTTAGCCGTCTAGGCGACAGAAGGCCTTGGTCTGGCGACCATTATAGTTTTAACTAGTGGGCCGCGACCATTGACACTGGTGATCCCTGTGTGTTCTGGACGAGTGGATTCTCTCTGTCACCGTGTTAAGACCCCATCTTTCATATCCAAATGAGAGTATTCCTTCACGAGGGGATATGTGCATGTAATGTGCGATAGCGGCAGATTCATGTTCAAAGTCAGCTATACAGGCCAGTTGGTACTGTGCTGATTCCGCCGGACGTGTTAATGTCACCGTTGTGAAGCGGTGTTGACGTCTTGTTTTCTCTTTTCTCTTAAAAAGTGAGGAGGGTTCAGAACGGCGGCCTGTCTGGGTGAGTGTTATGTCATTGTTTACATGTTCATAGCTTACGGTTAGCCGGTCGGTGGCCTGGCGCGGGGTAGCTTGGCTTCTCGCGCGCCGCCGGGAGCTCGCTCCTGATCGCGTGCGTCGTAGATCGGCGTCTCGCGAGCGGAAGCAATAGCACCCGAACGGTTGGAGCAGCCGTTAGCTTGATGCTATTCTGTTGAACGTGCTTTGATTCTAACATGTTTTACACTCTTGACCACGACGTCATCCTTGACAGGGGATGTTCGTCGACCCTGCCTGAGCCTAGACGGGGATTGCGTCAACAAAGAGGACTGTAGCGACTGGTGGAGCGGCGACGCTGCCCGGATCGAACAACACGGGACGGCTGTGTTCTACGGTGGCTTGTGACTGCACTTCGCTGATCTGCGTTCCGGGCAGGTACGGGGTTGGCCAGACCTCATAACACGTCTTCTGGTTTTACCTTGCTAAATGTATTGTGAATAACGGTGTTTTTTCCCAAAACGTGTGTTGTTGCAATGCATTTGAGATACGTTGCGGGTTGTGTGTGAGCTGTGTTTGTCACTGGCAGTTAGCTTCTCCGTGCAGGTCGTGATGTGTTGATCTGGTTGTTGTGTGAGAAACATCATGGTGTTTGTGTACCGTGTACTCACTACTAAGGCAACTAACCTATGAAGCTATGCTTGGTGACGAGTGAGTAAAAGAATGTTCTTTCTCAGACTGTAATGACAATGAACAGTGAGTTCACACATTAACAGGTTTTCCTGTTTTAACTGGCCGTATTGAGGGTAAAATAGGAGGATTGTGTTTCCCCCCCCGGTTCCCTGGGGACTTTATCACCTCCTATCAGACATGTTGTGCATTAATTGTGTCTTTTGTGTGGTAGGGATACGATGTAACTCTCAGCTTGATCGCTGAGGTTGTGCTAAATCTGCTGGAGAAACTTATTTCCTAAAGGGAAATTGGTTTGGTTGCTGTCATGTGTGCTTAGCAAGGCCTGTGGTCGATACTAATCAAGAATGATGTATTCTCTCATTGTGAAAAAAACGGCGTTCCTCTGTTGAGTGTTTTTGCCATTTTTTGTAGGTGATGATGGGTTGTGTGTGTCATGTGACCTACAACTGGGTTGTACTGGCCACAGAAGCACATGTGTATGTTGGACCGGGGTTCTTAGAGCCCTCTCTATTCTGTGTTTTTCCTTAGTAAAAATCAGATAGCAGGTTAGCTCGTGCGCTGTGTGGAGCTGTGAAACGCTTCATAGAGCTGACTATGACTGTGTCATATTCTCTTTTTGTCGTTACGTCGTATCATGGGTGTGGGGTCGTAAAGGGGTGAACTGGTAACCTTTCCTCTCCCCATTGTTCTGTCGGTCAGGGGTACACCCCCTGTCCTTCAAGGTTCCCGTCACGTGGCGGTTCGGCACGTTACGGGGGGGGGGGGGGGGGGGGGGAGAGGGAGTTCCTGGTCCCACGGCCTGGATATTGGGCGTGTGCACCGCAGGAATTCCCCCGCCATAGAGTACGTCACCGTGCGCGTCTCTGTTGGTAGGACTTCCGTGTGCTGTTCAGGTCCATGTGATGGATCTGTTTTCAGGGGGGGTGGTCAGGGCTCCTCCTCACCAAGCGCCTACTCAGGCCTTCTGTGAGTTCGGACTCCTTCTTCCATGTGAGGAAGCCTCCATCAGAGTACAGAGCCTTCCTCCTCAGATTGTCAAAGTGAGTGGACCCTCTAGAAGGGTCCTTTTCTATTGTATGTATATTCGATTCAATTCGTTTATTGAGTGTGTATGGGTTCGGTGCCTCTTCCCCGGAGGCCCTAAAACCAGTTTTTTACATGGCTCAAGGTGCAATATATTCTTTTCAATCTGTACAGCTCGCGTGGGAAGTCTCTCTGGGGATCCCCGTCTCTTTCCTATGGGAGGGTGGTGGGATGTAAAAATGTGAACATTTTTTACCCCGGCTGTGTAGACTGGGATACATACTGTTGATGCTTCCTTCTTTCTATTCCAGAAGTGTTGGAGTTAGGGAGTGTCACACCCCTCTTGTCGTTCCCCTGGGCGCCTTGGGGATTCAATGACAGGTCTAAATAGCCTGTTCATTGATGGGGGTGTGTCCCGACGCACGTATAGTGCTAGCTCGCTGTAAACAGGCGATTGACTGGCACGCCTTAGTTGCTTGTGGTTGAAACAGCGTTTTTATAAAGCAACTGAGATGGGGGTTTTTCCTCTTCCGGCGACCACATCCCATGACCTGGGTGGGTTGTCGACGGATTCTCGTTCATGTCTGGGGGATGATGACGGGATGGATCTGAACATATGTAGTGGGGTCTCACGCCCTTGGGGTGGGCCACCAGGCGCGGTTCGTCCCGACGTCTGGGTGGCGCCTTCTTTTCATGTTAAGATCAACACGCATATCTGCCCTTCTCCTGGAGTAGGCATGTCGGCGTGGTTAGGGCACGGGACTGGTTCTGGTCACGCTGGTCCAGATCAGTTGAACCCGTTGTCCGCCGGGGATGCAGATCTGCTGTTCTGGTACCCTGAGGGACTTGGGCTTTTTTCAGGGGGAAAAATGCCAGGTCGGTCTGGGTGTCACAGGGTTAAGCGCTATGGAGACCCTGGTTGGGTATGTTTTTACTCAGCACTGTCGTCATGGCTTACAGCCATGCCATTCTGTACGCGCTCGATCTCGTCGGATCTCGGCCGCTACACAGGTTGGTCCTGGTTAGTACTTGGTTGGGAGACCGCCGGGGAATACCAGGTACGGTGTGCTTAGGGGCTGGTTCTCCATTATTTTTCGCTCCTCTCTCACGCATGGCGAAGAGGGGCCTGTGGGGGTGGTTTTTTGACCTCCTCTGGTGACCCTGTGCTTCCCGTACCGCCAGGCCCGGTCCGAAGTGATGTTTGCGACCCGTAGGCCTGGGTTAACCCTTTTTGGAAACTGAAACACTTGTACTGCGGTATAGCCGGTGTATACCCGCAGGTGTGTTTTGGAGTTTTTTCTTGAGGGGTTATAGGAACAACCACCGCATTGGGTAACACCGAGGTGGTTGATTCCCTGGTGTGTTGGAGCAGTGTCAACTCCCGGGTTCACCGTTTGAGGGTGCCCCTGCACGTTCATGACGTCTGCCAATCGTGTCAGCCTTCTCTGCCTCGACCCCTCTGGGTGGGGGTTGTTAAATGGAGGCTTGGTCATGCAACACCGCCAGCTTACGCTCCTTCCGCCGGGGCGGCTGTGTTCAGCTGTCCCCTCTGGCGCCTGTCTCGTCCGCAGTCTCCAGGCTAGGGTTAACAGCCTGTTGCCTGGTTTTTCCCCGGTGCGCTGCCTGCTTCCGTTGGTTAACCTTTTTTGTGTGCTTACGGCCATGCTGACTGCCTATTCTGCAGGGTCAGTGTGCCAGGCGGTGTACTATTGGGGGGACGGGGCCCGCTCGGCTTACGGCCATACCGACCTGAACACGCCCGGTCTCGTCCGATCTCGGAAGCTGGGCAGGTTCTGGCCTGGTTGGTTCCGCCTGGGAATACCAGGTGCAGTAACTGAGGGGCCTTTGTCCGAATACGCTGGCGATGTGGGGGGCGGGGCACTACGTGCCCACCTGGTGGGGTCTTGATGCTGGCATCATGGACTTCTCCGGGCCCCCATTCCAGGGAGTCCAGTCCTTTTGGTGGGTCTGGGTCTTCCTTCGTGCTCCGCTGCTACGGCCTTGCCACGGGGTTGGGTTTGCCCTTGACCCCGTGATTCTGGGGGCAGTAACCCCGTGATTCTGGGGGCAGTAACGAGGTTGTTCCTCCGTTCGTTCCCGGGTGGCATGCGGGTTGTGCGTGTGTGTAGTCGTGGGGTCAAGCCACGGTCTGCTCACCCTGTGCGTTGAGTTGCTTGAGTGCCTCTTCGCACGGTCGGGTCCGTCGCCCTCCCGTGACGTCCCTAATAGGGGGGCTACCCTCCATTAGGGGGGGTCGGGGGGGCTCGGCCCTCCCTGTTCTGATGGTTTTGGGGGGCTGTCAGCGGGGTGTATTTGTCAGCCAAGTGGCTCCGCTTGGCCTCCCTTGTGCAGTAGCGATGCCAAGCTAAGCCACTAACGATACAGAACGTTAGGTTATGACTATAACCAAGTTCTGTTAGTTAGGGGCGATGCTTGGCATCGGACGCCGCTGCAGCCCTTGTCCTCACCTTGTGGTGAAAGCTTGGGAAGGAGGAGAGCAGGTGACCACACACCTGCTTATGAAGGTAAGCTGATGAGGGGTGTGGTCAGACTAATACTGGTATTAGAGGTACATTTGTGGTTTATTCAGTACGCGTGCACGTACGCGAGATAGTGCAGTAGCGATGCCAAGCATCGCCCCTAACTAACAGAACTTGGTTATAGTCATAACCTAACGTTTTAAACCTCCCAGCAGGTAACCAATCAGCACTAATTAACTAAGTGGCAGCCCTCATCTACATGCCCCGTGACACAGAGTGATCAGGCCTCTAGTACATAACAGTAGTGAAGGGTTAACCTTCTGTAGTGTGGTAGTGAAAGGTTAACCTTCTGTAGTGTGGTAGTGAAAGGTTAACCTTCTGTAGTGTGGTAGTGAAGGGTTAACCTTCTGTAGTGTGGTAGTGAAGGGTTAACCTTCTGTAGTGTGGTAGTGAAAGTGTTAACCTTCTGTAGTGTGGTAGTGAAAGGTTAACCTCCTGTAGTGTGGTAGTGAAAGGTTAACCTTCTGTAGTGTGGTAGTGAAAGGGTTAACCTTCTGTAGTGTGGTAGTGAAAGGTTAACCTTCTGTAGTGTGGTAGTGAAAGGTTAACCTTCTGTAGTGTGGTTGTGAAAGGGTTAACCTTCTGTAGTGTGGTAGTGAAAGGTTAACCTTCTGTAGTGTGGTAGTGAAAGGGTTAACCTTCTGTAGTGTGGTAGTGAAAGGTTAACCTCCTGTAGTGTGGTAGTGAAAGGTTAACCTTCTGTAGTGTGGTAGTGAAAGGTTAACCTTCTGTAGTGTGGTAGTGAAAGGTTAACCTCCTGTAGTGTGGTAGTGAAAGGTTAACCTTCTGTAGTGTGGTAGTGAAAGGGTTAACCTTCTGTAGTGTGGTAGTGAAAGGTTAACCTTCTGTAGTGTGGTAGTGAAAGGTTAACCTTCTGTAGTGTGGTTGTGAAAGGGTTAACCTTCTGTAGTGTGGTAGTGAAAGGTTAACCTTCTGTAGTGTGGTAGTGAAAGGGTTAACCTTCTGTAGTGTGGTAGTGAAAGGGTTAACCTTCTGTAGTGTGGTAGTGAAAGGGTTAACCTTCTGTAGTGTGGTAGTGAAAGGGTTAACCTTCTGTAGTGTGGTAGTGAAAGGTTAACCTCCTGTAGTGTGGTAGTGAAAGGGTTAACCTTATGTAGTGTGGTAGTGAAAGGTTAACCCTCTGTAGTGTGGTAGTGAAAGGTTAACCTTCTGTAGTGTGGTAGTGAAAGGTTAACCTTCTGTAGTGTGGTAGTGAAAGGTTAACCTTCTGTAGTGTGGTAGTGAAAGGTTAACCTTCTGTAGTGTGGTAGTGAAAGGGTTAACCTTCTGTAGTGGTAGTGAAAGGGTTAACCTTCTGTAGTGTGGTAGTGAAAGGTTAACCTTCTGTAGTGTGGTAGTGAAAGGGTTAACCTTCTGTAGTGGTAGTGAAAGGGTTAACCTTCTGTAGTGGTAGTGAAAGGGTTAACCTTCTGTAGTGGTAGTGAAAGGGTTAAGTCGTCACAACAACGTCACATGGTGTCTGAGTAGAGTGTGGGTGTGTTTGATTTAGCGTCCACATGGTGTTTTGAGGACAACCTGCCTGAGTGATGTACTTAACTGGTGTGATGAGAGAGAGAGAGAGAGAGAGAGAGAGAGAGGAAGCGGGGAGGAAGAGAAGAGAAATGAGAGAAGGTTCCTGACTGTTATTGATTTTTCTATTGGAAGGAAATGTCTTGTCTGCTACAGGCTGTGTGTGTGTGTGTGCGTGCGTGCGCGTGCGTGCGTGTGTGCGTGCGTGCGTGAGTGTGTGTGTGTGTGTGTGTGTGTGTGTGTGTGTGTGTGTGTGTGCTAGACTGCTCGTACAAAGAACAGTATTGTGATTTTCAGTTGCTTCCTTTCATGTTTACTAAATTCTAAGGCAGTAGAGATTAGATTAGATTAAATTAGATTAGATTAGATTAGATTAGATTCGCTTAGATTCGATTAGATTAAAATGTATTGTCATTATACAGCACAACAGTACAACAAAAAGAGGTTTGGAATCCAACCAGAGTGCAAATGTGACGGTAAAGTGAAGTAGTAATACACAATGTACAGGTGGTTAAACTGGGTGTAAAATATATAAATGAGTACTACTGAGTGTAGTGCTAATCAGATGTAAGTACAGACTTGGAGCGGAGGTTCCTGTAGCGCCTCCCGGAGGGGAGGAGGGCAAACAGTCCTGGAGATGAGAGTTGTCCTTGGCAACGCTGCATGCCTTCCTCAGACACCGTTTGTGATGGACTATAGATGCAATGGCAGGGAGTGATGTACCGCTGGTGCGCTGGGCGGCTTTCAGTCACTGTCCTACAGCACCCCCTGCTGTTTGTTTGTCTGTTATTTTAACGTCACTGTTTTTATACTTCCTGTTGCTTGTTGTATTGTTAACCTTGACTTTTAAAACTGCCTTGTGTTTTAAAATTGTTATTCTTATTTTTTCTATGATCTGTAAGGTGACCTTGGGTGTCCTGAAAGGCGCCACCAAATAAAATGTATTATTATTATTATTATTATTATTATTATTATTATTATTATTATTATTATTATTATTATTATTATTATTATTATTATTATTATTATTATTATTATTATTATTATTATTATTATTATTATTATTATTATTATTATTATTATTATTATTATTATTATTATTATTATTATGTGTTGGGAATAAGGGTTCCGCACGGACAATATTGTTGGTTGCTCTCCTGTCTGCAGATCAGTTCCTGTTAGCTAGCATTAGCATTAGTAAGCAGACAGTGTTGACGTTGTATTGATGTCAAATCAATTTGCACTTTTGCACTTTGAGATTTGGTTCCAAATGTAAAGTGCACTACAAATTAAATGTATTGTTATTATTATTATGTTAAATAAACGTTTAGCCTTGTTCTACACAAAGGCCTGAACTATTTTACCCAAGGATATATCCATGCAATTCGGATTTCGGACGAGCAGATAGCTAACGTTAGCTCAGTTGTTACATCAACCGGACAACTTCCTATTCATAATTTCCAAGGGTGTTAACTTATTGTTAATTGTTCATTTATTCAAGCCTAGTAACAGACACAATATTTCTGACACTGGGATACATTCCCTGAGATCCATAGATGTCCATATAGATACCAAGAACATGCAAATGGACCTTGTAGAAGTGTAGTAATCTTCTATTTACATAGGTATGTATATTTAGGGTTTAATAAGACGTTAATTATCTAAACTCTCTATATGATTTCATTATCTAAACTATATATTATTTAAATATCTAAACTATCTATATGCTTTAATTATCTAAACTAGCTATATGCTTTAATTGTCTAAACTAGCTATATGCTTTAATTATCTAAACTAGCTATATGCTTTAATTGTCTAAACTAGCTATATGCTTTAATTATCTAAACTAGCTATATGCTTTAATTGTCTAAACTAGCTATATGCTTTAATTATCTAAACTAGCTATATGCTTTCATTATCTAAACTATATATGTTTTAATTATCTAAACTAGTGTTATGTACCATGAGCTTGATCACTCCTGTGTCACTGGGCATGCAGGTGAGGGCTGCTAATTAGCTAATTGCTGCTGATTGGATACCTACTGGCAGGTTAAAACCAGTCCCTCAGTCACACATGCACTCTGACTATGGCTAGAGGAGAGTGTGTGGAAACAGAGAGTTGTCACGTTCTCCCATTCTTTGTTCTTTAGTTTGTACCAGTATTTCATTGTTAGAGTAGTCTTTTGGGTTAAACACAGGTTTTGGTGTCTGTTTGCACCCCTTTGAGCCAGGGTCGTAACAGTAGCTATATGATTTAATTATCTAAACTAGCTATATGCTTTAATTATCTAAATTAGCTATATGCCTTAATTGTCTAAATTAGCTATATGCCTGCCTGTCTTTCTCGTGTAATTGCCTCCACAGCAGGAACCAGTAATAGCTATTAGCAGTCCGACTGAGTACCTGTTTGTGTGTGTGTGTGTGTGTGTGTGTGTGTGTGTGTGTGTGTGTGTGTGTGTGTGTGTGTGTGTGTGTGTGTGTGTGTGTGTGTGTGTGTGTGTGTGTGTGTGTGTGTGTGTGTGTGTGTGTGTGTGTGTCTCAGATTGAGCTGAAGGTCAGGCAAACGAGAAACAGCCTCACACCCGTCAGTCAGAGAGAGACAGAGACAGAGACAGAGAGACAGATAGAGAGAGAGATAGAGAGACAGAGCGCACATGCACACACACATTCATACACACACACACAAACACACACACACACACACACGCACACACGCAAAAGCACATACATGATTTGTGTCCACACATCTTTGAAACATGCACACACACACTGAACAAGCTGGTGAGGAAGACTATACTGTAGCAGTGTTAATTTTGTCAACGAAATAATGACTAATATGGTCCGTCAACGAAGCTTTTTCCCCCGACCACAATGAGACGTGATGTCACGTTAATGCAGTGGCGAATATTCCTGGAAGCCAAGGGAAGCTAGGCTTCCCCAGAAAAATATGAACAGTAAAAAATGTAAATTTAAATAAAACATTTAAATAAAAAATTAAAATTAAAAATTAAAATTAAAATTTTTATATAGTTTACAATAATAATAAAAAATCATTATTTTTCATCTCTGTGTTATAATTTTTTTTTATTTTTTTTCTCCCTCTTCTCCTTCTCACTCTCTCTAACTCACTGAGGCAGGCTGGCAGTCACTCTGTGCTCACTGCAGCTCAGGCAGAATAGAGAACAGAGGGGAGGGGGAGGTGTCTTTTTCTAGCTTCCACATGTGGTTCATGGTTATGGCCTCCACAACCAATTATTAGCCAATCAGATTCAAGCTTAATAAAGGGGTTCCCACGCCTTAACACGGGGGCCGTCTGACAGCCAAGCACTCTAGTGTCTTCAAATTTGCCGCTCTGGAGGCGGGCCAGTCCAGAACATTTCCACCTGACGTCCACCTAACGTGACAAACAACGTCTGAACGTCATCCCCTCGCGGGCACGTTTGAATCGTCTAGTAGTAGTGTATCAAACATTAGCACTTTATTAGCAACTTATTTTTTCGCCGGCGGGACATTTACTGAGGACCAGCACAGCACACCACTGTGGATATTATGATCCAGGAGGAGGACCACATTATTGGCCAGGTAAGCAGCCTAAGCAGTTTCTAGCTTGGATGCTAACTACTAACGTTATCAGGCTAGCTTGGATGTAGCTGTTTGTGATAACGAGACAGCAAGCCAGGGGTTCCCAGTGAGAGAGAGAGAGAGAGAGAGGAGAGAGAGAGAGAGAGAGAGAGAGAGAGAGAGAGAGAGAGAGAGAGAGAGAGAGAGAGAGAGAGAGAGAGAGAGAGAGAGAGAGAGAGCGTTCCCAGTGAGAGAGAGAGAGAGAGAGAGAGAGAGAGAAGGAGAGAGAGAGAGAGAGAGAGAGAGAGAGAGAGAGAGAGAGAGAGAGAGAGCGAGAGCGTTCCCAGTGGGAGAGAGAGAGAGAGAGAGAGAGAGAGAGAGAGAGAGAGAGAGCGTTCCCAGTGAGAGAGAGAGAGAGAGAGCGTTCCCAGTGAGGAGAGAGAGAGAGAGAGAGAGAGAGAGAGAGAGTAATGCACACATTACACCTATTTAGGCCTAAAACTAAGTTCAACTGGACATTTTAGGAAGCAGTCAATGAGCTGAGAGGGAAAGCACGCCGGGCTTTCTACGCCATAAAAAGAAATATACAAACAGAAATACCAATTCGAATCTGGTTAAAATTAATTGAATGTGTTATTGAACCAATTGCACTCTATGGCAGTGAGGTGTGGGGTCCACTTACAAAACAAGACTTACCCAATTGGACAAACACCCCATTGAGACCCTGCATGCAGAGTTCTGTAAGATTATCCTACATGTCCAGAGGAAAACTACAAACAATGCATGCAGGGCAGAATTAGGCCGTTACCCACTATAATAAAAATACAAAAAGAGCAATTAACTTTTTGAC
>NC_140166.1:233235675-233265921 GCF_963971535.1 Notolepis coatsorum | reverse complement strand
ATTGTGATTTTCAGTTGCTTCCTTTCATGTTTACTAAATTCTAAGGCAGTAGAGATTAGATTAAATTAAATTAGATTAGATTAGATTAGATTAGATTAGATTAGATTAAAATGTATTGTCATTATACAGCACAACAGTACAACAAAAGAGGTTTGGAATCCAACCAGAGTGCAAATGTAACGGTAAAGTGAAGTAGTAATACACAATGTACGGGTGATTAAACTGGGTGTAAAATATATAAATGAGTACTACTGAGTGTAGTGCTAATCAGATGTAAGTACAGACTTGGAGCGGAGGTTCCTGTAGCGCCTCCCGGAGGTGAGGAGGGCAAACAGTCCTGGAGATGAGAGTTGTCCTTGGCAACGCTGCATGCCTTCCTCAGACACCGTTTGTGATGGACTATAGATGCAATGGCAGGGAGTGATGTACCGGTTTTCAGTCACTGTCCTACAGCACCCCCTGCTGTTTGTTTGTCTGTTATTTTAACTTCACTGTTTTTATACTTCCTGTTGCTTGTTGTATTGTTAACCTTGACTTTTAAAACTGCCTTGTGTTTTAAAATGGTTATTCTTATTTTTTCTATGATCTGTAAGGTGACCTTGGGTGTCCTGAAAGGCGCCACCAAATAAAATGTATTATTATTATTATTATTATTATTATTATTATTATTATTATTATTATTATTATTATTATTATTATTATTATTATATTATTATTATTATTATTATTATTATTATTATTATTATTATTATTATTATTATTATTATTATTATTATTATTATTATTATTATTATTGTGTTGGGAATAAGGGTTCCGCACGGACAATATTGTTGGTTGCTCTCCTGTCTGCAGATCAGTTCCGGTTAGCTAGCATTAGCATTAGTAAGCAGACAGTGTTGATGTTGTATTGATGTCAAATCAATTTGCACTTTTGCACTTTGAGATTTGGTTCCAAATGTAAAGTGCACTACAAATTAAATGTATTGTTATTATTATTATTATGTTGAATAAACGTTTAGCCTTGTTCTACACAAAGGCCTGAACTATTTTACCCAAGGATATATTTACATTTACATTTACATTTAGTCATTTAGCTGACGCTTTTATCCAAAGCGTAAATCCAAAGATATATCCATGCAATTCGGATTTCGGACGAGCAGATAGCTAACGTTAGCTCAGTTGTTACATCAACCGGACAACTTCCTATTCATAATTTCCAAGGGTGTTAACTTATTGTTAATTGTTAATTTATTCAAGCCTAGTAACAGACACAATATTTATGACACTGGGATACATTCCCTGAGATCCATAGATGTCCATATAGATACCAAGAACATGCAAATGGACCTTGTAGAAGTGGAGTAATCTTCTATTTACTTAGGTATGTATATTTAGGGTTTAATAAGACGTTAATTATCTAAACTCTCTATATGATTTCATTATCTAAACTCTATATTATTTAAATATCTTAACTATCTATAATATATGATTTCATTATCTTAACTATATATTATTTAAATATCTAAACTAGCTATATGCTTTAATTATCTAAACTAGCTATATGCTTTAATTATCTAAACTAGCTATATGCTTTAATTGTCTAAACTAGCTATATGCTTTAATTATCTAAACTATCTATATGCTTTAATTATCTAAACTAGCTATATGCTTTTATTATCTAAACTAGCTATATGCTTTAATTATCTAAACTAGCTATATGCTTTAATTATCTAAACTAGCTATATGCTTTAATTATCTAAACTAGCTATATGCTTTAATTATCTAAACTAGCTATATGCTTTAATTATCTAAATGAGCTATATGCTTTAATTATCTAAACTAGCTATATGCTTTAATTATCTAAACTAGCTATATGCTTTAATTATCTAAACTAGCTATATGCTTTAATTATCTAAACTAGCTATATGCTTTAATTATCTAAATGAGCTATATGCTTTAATTATCTAAACTAGCTATATGCTTTTATTATCTAAACTAGCTATATGCTTTAATTATCTAAACTAGCTATATGCTTTAATTATCTAAACTAGCTATATGCTTTAATTATCTAAACTAGCTATATGCTTTAATTATCTAAACTAGCTATATGCTTTAATTATGTAAACTAGCTGTATGCTTTAATTATCTAAACTATATATGTTTTAATTATCTAAACTAGTGTTATGTACCATGAGCTTGATCACTCCTGTGTCACTGGGCATGCAGGTGAGGGCTGCTAATTAGCTAATTGCTGCTGATTGGATACCTACTGGCAGGTTAAAACCAGTCCCTCAGTCACACATGCACTCTGACTATGGCTAGAGGAGAGTGTGTGGAAACAGAGAGTTGTCACGTTCTCCCATTCTTTATTCTTTAGTTTGTACCAGTATTTCATTGTTAGAGTAGTCTTTTGGGTTAAACACAGGTTTTGGTGTCTGTTTGCACCCCTTTGAGCCAGGGTCGTAACAGTAGCTATATGATTTAATTATCTAAACTAGCTATATGCTTTAATTATCTAAATTAGCTATATGCCTTAATTGTCTGAATTAGCTATATGCCTGCCTGTCTTTCTCGTGTAATTGCCTCCACAGCAGGAACCAGTAATAGCTATTAGCAGTCCGACTGAGTACCTGTGTGTGTGTGTGTGTGTGTGTGTGTGTGTGTGTGTGTGTGTGTGTGTGTGTGTGTGTGTGTGTGTGTGTGATTCAGATTGAGCTGAAGGTCAGGCAAACGAGAAACAGCCTCACACCTGTCAGTCAGAGAGAGACAGAGACAGAGACAGAGAGACAGATAGAGAGAGAGATAGAGAGACAGAGCGCACATGCACACACACATTCATACACACACACACAAACACACACACACACACACGCACACACGCAAAAGCACATACATGATTTGTGTCCACACATCTTTGAAACATGCACACACACACTGAACAAGCTGGTGAGGAAGACTATACTGTAGCAGTGTTAATTTTGTCAACGAAAATAATGACTAATATGGTCGTCAACGAAGCTTTTTCCCCCGACCACAACGAGACGTGATGTCACGTTAATGCAGTGGCGAATATTCCTGGAAGCCAAGGGAAGCTAGGCTTCCCCAGAAAAATATGAACAGTAAAACATTTAAATTTAAATAAAACATTTAAATAAAAAATTAAAATTAAAAATTAAAATTAAAATGTTTATATAGTTTACAATAATAATAAAAAAAATCATTATTTTTCATCTCTGTGTTATAATTTTTATTTATTTTTTTTCTCCCTCTTCTCCTCACTCTCTCTAACTCACTGAGGCAGGCTGGCAGTCACTCTGTGCTCACTGCAGCTCAGGCAGAATAGAGAACAGACGGGAGGGGGAGGTGTCTTTTTCTAGCTTCCACATGTGGTTCATGGTTATGGCCTCCACAACCAATTATTAGCCAATAAGATTCGAGCTTAATAAAGGGGTTCCCTCGCCTTAACACGGGGCCGTCTGACAGCCAAGCACTCTAGCGTCTTCAAATTTGATATTATGATTTAACAAATCTATCTGTCCAGGAGGATGACCACATTATTGGCCAGGTAAGCAGCCTAAGCAGTTTCTAGCTTGGATGCTAACTACTAACGTTATCAGGCTAGCTTGGATGCTAACTAACGTAACCAAGCTAGCTTGGTTGTAGCTGTTTGTGATAACGAGACAGCGAGCCAGGGGTTCCCAGTGAGAGAGAGAGAGAGAGAGAGAGAGAGAGAGAGAGAGAGAGAGAGAGAGAGAGAGAGAGAGAGAGAGAGCGAGAGAGAGCGTTCCCAGTGAGAGAGAGAGAGAGAAGGAGAGAGAGAGAGAGAGAGAGAGAGAGAGAGAGCGTTCCCAGTGAGAGAGAGAGAGAGAGAGAGAGAGAGAGAGAGAGAGAGAGAGAGAGAGAGCGTTCCCAGTGAGAGAAAGAGAGAGAGAGCGTTCCCAGTGAGAGAGAGAGAGAGAGAGAGAGAGTACTGCACACATTACACCTATTTAGGCCTAAAACTAAGTTCAACTGGACATTTTAAGGAAGCAGTCAATGAGCTGAGAGGGAAAGCACGCCGGGCTTTCTACGCCATAAAAAGAAATATACAAACAGAAATACCAATTTGAATCTGGTTAAAATTAATTGAATGTGTTATTGAACCAATTGCACTCTATGGCAGTGAGGTGTGGGGTCCACTTACAAAACAAGACTTTACCCAATTGGACAAACACCCCATTGAGACCCTGCATGCAGAGTTCTGTAAGATTATCCTACATGTCCAGAGGAAAACTACAAACAATGCATGCAGGGCAGAATTAGGCCGTTACCCACTAATACTAAAAATACAAAAAAGAGCAATTAACTTTTGGACACACCTAAAACGAAGTGACCCCCTCTCGTACCATTATCAAGCCCTGCAGTGCCAAGAGCTGAGGAGCATCAGGAACCCCCTTACCCAGCTGGTCCTGAGGCTGAGTCCACAAACCTGCTCTCTTAACACACCTCAGGAACAGAACACGTCACCAATCAGAATAAATCAAATTACTACACAGCTAAAACAAAACTACATCACCTATTGGAAAACACAAACAAAAGCACAGAGCAAAATGCAGTGCTATCTGGCTCTAAATCGACAGTACACCATAGCAGATTACTTGAGCATGGTGACTGACCAACAACTAAAAAGAACATTGACAAAATACAGACTGAGTGAGCACAGCCTCGCTGTTGAAAAGGGGAGGCACAGGAAAACCTGGCTCCCTGCAGAGCAAAGGCTATGCAGTCATTGCATCCTCAGTGAGCCTGAAACTGAGTTGCACTTCCTCACCAAATGTGAAAAATATAAAGATATTAGAGAAACGCATTTAAAAGAAATTGAACTAATAACAAAGGGTTTTCTTGCACTACCAGATACAGGAAAACTACCAGTCCTACTAGGGGAGGACTCAACAAGCTGTGAGCTAGCAGCAGCCTATGTTGCTGCCTGCCACAAACTGAGGGACAGTGAGTGACAGTCACCTGACATGTTTATGCCGTAATATTTTATGTTCTATTTTATGATGAACATTTTTGTATATACTATGACATTAATATGTGTTTTGTAATCCATGCTTATGTTATCAACCATTTGCTTTGGCAACATGTACAAGCTGTGTCATGCCAATAAAGCCACTTGAATTGAATTGAATTGAATTGAATTGAATTGAATTGAATTGAATTGAGAGAGAGAGCGTTCCCAGTGTGAGAGAGAGAGAGAGAGAGAGAGCGTTCCCAGTGTGAGAGAGAGAGAGAGAGCGTTCCCAGTGAGAGAGAGAGAGAGAGAGAGAGAGAGAGAGAGAGAGAGAGAGAGAGAGAGAGAGAGAGAGCGTTCCCAGTGAGAGAGAGAGAGAGAGAGAGAGAGAGCGTTCCCAGTGTGAGAGAGAGAGAGAGCGTTCCCAGTGAGAGAGAGAGAGAGAGAGAGAGAGAGAGAGAGAGAGAGCGTTCCCAGTGAGAGTGAGAGAGAGAGAGAGCGTTCCCAGTAAGAGAGAGAGAGAGAGAGAGAGCGTTCCCAGTGAGAGAGAGAGAGAGAGAGCGTTCCCAGTGAGAGAGAGAGAGAGAGCGTTCCCAGTGAGAGTGAGAGAGAGAGAGAGAGAGAGAGAGAGAGCGTTCCCAGTGTGTGAGAGAAGAGAGAGAGAGAGAGAGAGAGAGAGAGAGAGAGCGTTCCCAGTGTGAGAGAGAGAGAGAGAGAGCGTTCCCAGTGTGAGAGAGAGAGAGAGAGCGTTCCCAGTGAGAGAGAGAGAGAGAGAGAGAGAGAGAGAGAGAGAGAGAGAGAGCGTTCCCAGTGTGAGAGAGAGAGAGCGTTCCCAGTTCTGACACTGGGAATACATACCCCCAGGTCCCTAGATGTTCCTAGATACAAGAACATGCAAATTGACCTTGTAGAAGTGGAGCAATCTTCCATTTACTTAGGCAGGTACCTTTAGGCAAGATTTCTGAAAATAGGGCTACAGCTTAACAGGTCCCCCTAACACTAACCGCTGAAGTGTCCCTGAGCAAGTTGCTCAGTGGCCAGCGGTGTCAGACTGTGGTTGTACTGGGCAGCTCCTAGTGGTCAACAGAGTCAGACTGTGGTTGTACTGGGCAGCTCCTAGTGGTCAACAGTGTCAGACTGTGGTTGTACTGGGAAGCTCCTAGTGGTCAACAGTGTCAGACTGTGGTTGTACTGGGCAGCTCCTAGTGGTCAACAGAGTCAGACTGTGGTTGTACTGGGCAGCTCCTAGTGGTCAACAGAGTCAGACTGTGGTTGTACTGGGCAGCTCCTAGTGGTCAACAGTGTCAGACTGTGGTTGTACTGGGCAGCTCCTAGTGGTCAACAGGGTCAGACTGTGGTTGTACTGGGCAGCTCCTAGTGGTCAACAGTGTCAGACTGTGGTTGTACTGGGCAGCTCCTAGTGGTCAACAGGGTCAGACTGTGGTTGTACTGGGCAGCTCCTAGTGGTCAACAGAGTCAGACTGTGGTTGTACTGATCAGCTCCTAGTGGTCAACAGTGTCAGACTGGTTGTACTGGGCAGCTCCTAGTGGTCAACAGGGTCAGACTGTGGTTGTACTGGGCAGCTCCTAGTGGTCAACAGAGTCAGACTGTGGTTGTACTGATCAGCTCCTAGTGGTCAACAGTGTCAGACTGGTTGTACTGGGCAGCTCCTAGTGGTCAACAGTGTCAGACTGGTTGTACTGGGCAGCTCCTAGTGGTCAACAGTGTCAGACTGGTTGTACTGGGCAGCTCCTAGTGGTCAACAGTGTCAGACTGATTGAACTGGGCAGCTCCTAGTACGGAAGTTTGATAAGTGAAACTTTGCATTGTTTACTACCGATTTGATTTGTTTTTTAAATGTAAGATTGGAGTCCACAGGGTCAAGTTCAAGTTCAAGTTCAAGTTTCTTTTATTGCCACACGGCCAGGCCGGTGGAATTTGAGCACGGTGCAGGTGGTAGCTGCGACAATACACCACATGGATGATGGAACACAACATAACATCAACATCAACATAACATAACATAACATAACATAACATAACATGCATAACATAACATAACAGAAGGGGGTGAAATTAGGATGAGTTGGAGTTGAGTAATTGTATGGCCTTGGGGAAGAAACTGTTGTTGAACCTAACCGTGCGACTACCTAGTGACCTAAACCTTCTACCAGAGGGGAGAAGTTGGAAGAGGTGATGAGCTGGGTGCAGGGGGTCACTGATGATTTTGTGTGCGCGTGTGATGGTGTCAGACTGTGGTTGTACTGGGCAGCTCCTAGTGGTCAACAGTGTCAGACTGGTTGTACTCGGCAGCTCCTAGTGGTCAACAGAGTCAGAATGTGGTTGTACTGCTCAGCTCCTAGTGGTCAACAGTGTCAGACTGGTTGTACTGGGCAGCTGCTAGTGGTCAACATTGTCAGACTGTGGTTGTCCTGGGAAGCTCCTAGTGGTCAACAGTGTCAGACTGTGGTTGTACTGGGCAGCTCCTAGTGGCCAACAGGGTTAGACTGTGGTTGTACTGGGCAGCTCCTAGTGGTCAACATTGTCAGACTGTGGTTGTACTGGGCAGCTCCTAGTGGTCATCAGTGTCAGGCTGTGGTTGTACTGGGCAGCTCCTAGTGGTCAACAGTGTCAGGCTGTGGTTGTACTGGGCAGCTCCTAGTGGTCAACATTGTCAGACTGTGGTTGTACTGGGCAGCTCCTAGTGGTCAACAGTGTCAGCCTGTGGTTGTACTGGGCAGCTCCTAGTGGTCAACAGTGTCAGACTGGTTGCACTGGGCAGCTCCTAGTGGTCAACAGTGTCAGCCTGTGGTTGTACTGGGCAGCTACTAGTGGTCAACAGTGTCAGACTGTGGTTGTACTGGGCAGCTCCTAGTGGTCAACAGTGTCAGCCTGTGGTTGTAATGGGCAGCTCCTAGTGGTCAACAGTGTCAGACTGGTTGTACTGGGCAGCTCCTAGTTGTCAACAGTGTCAGACTGGTTGTACTGGGCAGCTCCTAGTGGTCAACAGTGTCAGACTGGTTGTACTGGGCAGCTCCTAGTGGTCAACAGAGTCAGACTGTGGTTGTACTGATCAGCTCCTAGTGGTCAACAGTGTCAGACTGGTTGTACTGGGCAGCTCCTAGTGGTCAACAGTGTCAGACTGATTGTACTGGGCAGCTCCTAGTACGGAAGTTTGATAAGTGAAACTTTGCATTGTTTACTACCGATTTGATTTGTTTTTTAAATGTAAGATTGGAGTCCATTTTTATCCCACGGTATCTATATTCTGACACAACTGTCAACCTTTCTCCTCTGACATAGACATCAGGTGAGACAGTATTCATCAGCCTTTTTGTAAAAAACATGCAAATTTTTTTTGTGTGTTTAAATGCAGACATGAGTTAGTCAACCATTCAGCGACCGATGTCATTACCGCTGTTAACTTGTTTGCAGCTTGCTGCTTGGTTTCTGCATGGATATAAATTACCGTATCATCCGCATACATCTGGATGTCAGACTTATTGCATACAGCTGGAAGATCATTAATGTATAAACTAAACAACAGCGGTCCCAATATAGATCCTTGGGGGACACCAAAACCAAGGGCAGAGGATAGCTCACCATTTGCCCTTACTCTCTGAGTTCTACCTTCAAGATCCGACTTCATGTATGTGATGGTATTAGGGGAGAAGTTGTACCGAGAAAGCTTGGTGAGCAGGACACCATGATCCACAGTGTCGAAGGCTTTCTTTAGATCTAAAAATGCGGCTGCAACAACTCCCCCCTTATCAAGCTTAGATTTAATATTCTCCAGGAGGAAGCAGATTGCAGTCTCTGTTGAATGTTTTGCCCTAAAACCAAACTGCATGGGGTGCAGTCCAACAGAGCTGGTGCTAAGGTGACTTGTTAGTTGTTCTGCTATGTGTTTCTCTGCTATTTTGGAAATAACAGGTAAAATGCTAATTGGCCTATAGTTAGCTACCTCAGAGGATTTACCTGCTTTGTAGATGGGGGTTATTAGCGCTTCCTTCCATGCTCCTCGAAAAACGCCTTCACTATAGGATCTATTTATGATTGTTGATATTGGTCCAGATAAGCATTCGTTAAATGCTTTAACTTTGGAGATTAATTTAAATTATTTAAAGCATTCAAATAAATGAATCTAGATTCATCTATGGAGTGAAAAATCTTCAATCTTAGCGCCGCGGATATAAGAAAGAGGTCTAGCTGAGTCAATGTTGATGGTTTAGTTGAACATTTGTATTTCACAGGAGAGAAACTCTATTCAAAGAAAGCTATTAAAATATTATTTGAATCTAAATATACTTTCTTTGTGTTGATTTTACATTAATTCCATGATTTTACTCAAGTAAATATCTGTTACAAGCTTCGGTCTTAAATAGAAAAATGCTATTTTTAATCTAGATTAATTACAGAAATGTGTGAGATTAATTAGTAAAAAAAATTTAATCTATTGACAGCACTAAATCAAATATATAATAAATCCCTAGATGCATTTCCGGCTAAGGCCACTAGGGGGGTTCAGTGGCCTCCCTGAACCAATGCAGCAGACTGCGCCCCGTGGTTGGCGCCTCTCTTTGATCTAAAAACATAGATAGCCGTCGGGCTCAGACTTGACAACCATCACTGGAGCGGGCCGACATGCAGGCTATTAGAGAGGCTACTAGGCATACTGAGAAGATAAGAGTCGCTGGATCAGATAGCATGGCTAATCAGGCTGGCTCCCTCTCGTAGCAGACATGGCCGCGGTGTTCATTTCCCTCCTTCCTCTGACCATGTACAACATGCGCTTGTCTCCCACAATGACAGCCGCACCGTGTATCAGATAAAAGCCTGAATGTTTTGTGCCATTGTGCTTCCCGTTACCGGTTTGTCCGGGCAAATTGATTCCACTTGGCCCAACCCATCTAATCTAATCTAATCTAGGTTTATAATCTAAATTATTTAGGTTTATTAACTAAATATTATTTAGGTTTATTAACTAAATAATTACTGATCAACGGTTTGAGTAAAGATCATCGTCTTGACACAGTGGGGCTCTGTGAAACCTGGCTTAAATCAAATTACTTGCTATTAGGGATGTCCGATATTATCGGCCGATATTGGCATTAAAATGTGATATGGGAAAATATAGGTATAGGTACCTTTATTTACCCAGGCAAGCAAGTAAGAACAAATTCTGATTTTATTTATTGTCAAAAGTATGCATAATGTTGTGTTCATTCCACAACAAGAGATATGTAATGTTAATTACCTGAAATTATTCCGTTTTTTTGGGGGGGAAACCCTGCATATATCGGTATCGGTTGATATCGGTATCGGAAATTAAGAGTTGGACATTATCGGTATATCGGTATCGGTAAAAAAGCCAATATCGAGCATCCCTACTTGCTATCTTTAAAGGAACACACCAATATTTGGGGAAATCAGCTTACCGTCTTCTCTTTTTTTTTATCTACTTTTTCTCCCCATTTTTTCTATTTTTCTCCCATCCCAATTTCGCATTGTCAAATTCTACCCTCCCCTGTCTCGAACGTTGCTAGACCATGCCTCCCACTGGTCGGCTGCAGTGAGGATAGAAGCCTTGCATCACGTGTCCCCTCCGGTACACGAGGAGGCAGCCGTCGCATCTTTTTCACCTGTACAGCGCAATCTCTCAGCGGCGAGGGTCCAATCTGTCTGATGGGAGGGACACACCGCCACCGTCGCTTCCTGATTCTGCTGCGCAGGCGCACCAACCGACCTGTAGGAGTCGCTGTCCACAACGTCTGATCCCCACCCACCAGTTTCCCACCCCCTAATACTGCCAATTGTATTAGTATGAACGACCAGCCAAGCTGGTAGCAACACCGAGAGCTGGGCTCGAACCCAGCATCTCCTGTGTTGGTGGCGAGCGCCTTGCCCACTGCGCCACCTAGCCGCCCAGCTTCCAGAGAGAGACAAGAAGATAGATACCAGTTTCCTCTCTGTGCGTTCAGTAGAAAGCTATCTGGCTGCATGTTAGCCTAGCTTAGCACAATGAATGGAAGCGGACATGACCGGTTAGCCTTCGGGAGAGAGGTGTCAGTTGGACAATGCCTAGGCTAAGCGGTCATGTCCGCTCCGACAACAATCCCAGACGAGGGCTCAGAGTGGGGGAAGGTGACACTGGAAGACCAAGGAGCGGGTGCCAGAGTGGCGCACCACGTAACGCACTGCAGTGCAACCCGGCCGTCCCGGGTTTGACTCCCGGACCCGGCGACCTTTGCAGCATGTCTCCTCCCCATATCTTCTCCCAGTCCATTGTTTTGACGAGAGCCTCTGAATGAATGGGAGTGGACGGCCATTTTGGATAATCATGCCACATTTGTACCGGTACACACATTACAAAAACCTTAATTTTTCGTGGGAATTTTATAAACGTTGGACCTGTACTACATAAGACTTCAGGCTATGGAACCATTATGTTTTGTCCAGCTCCTACCTCTCATCTGGCAACCAGTAAACAGGCATCTGGCCACCAGTAAACAGAAATGTGAGTACACAAAACGTTTAATTCAGTGTGTTCAAACCTCTGTTACTCTATTTCATTAGCACTCAAGTGATTCTTCTTTATTGTGTAAGAAACCTCAGAATGCTACCTTTCAAAGAGACCAGACGCATGCATGTGCTATAAGTATAAAGTATAATACATCGCAAATTACTTTGCGTATGCAATCGTCAAAAGATTTATAAGAAATAGCCCCTTTTTTGCCCGATCCTTAAGAGGTTAAAGAGAGATAGAGAGTGAGGGAAATAATTATAGAGAGAGAAAGGGAAGAAGAGAGAGAATTATAGAGAACGAGGGAAGAGAGCATTACAGAAAGAAAGAGGGAAGGAGAGAGAGAAATAAAGAGATAGGAAGATGGAAGGAGAGAGAAAGAGGGGAAGGAGAGAGAGAAAGAAGGAAGGAGAGAGAGAAATAAAGAACACAAGAAAGAGAGAGGAAGATGGAAGGAGAGATGAAGAGGGAAGGAGAGAGAAAGAGGGAAGGAGAGAAAGAGGGAAGGAGAGAGAGAGGAAGATGGAAGGAGAGATGAAGAGGGAAGGAGAGAGAAAGAGGGAAGGAGAGAGAGAGGGAAGGAGAGAGAGAGGAAGATGGAAGGAGAGAGAAAGAGAGAAGGAGAGAGAGAGAAAGAGGGAAGGAGAGACAGAGGGAATGAGAGAGAGACAGAGGAAATGAGAGAAAGAGGAAAGGAGAGAATAGAGGAATCAGAGACCAATCTCAGCTCCTGCCAGCCTGACTGATTAGAACTACACACTGATGTGCGTGCGTGTGTGTGTGTGTGTGCGTGCGTGTGTGTGTGTGTGTGTGTGTGTCAATTGACCAGCACCCACTTGACTGTTACAGCAGTGACTGCTCTGATTGGCTCAGAGGTGTCCAGGAATTTCTCTCTCTCTCACTCACTCACTCACTCACTCACTCACTCACTCACTCACTCACACACACACACACACACACACACACACACACACACACACACACACACACACACACACACACACACACACACACACACACACACACACACACACACACACACACACACACACACACACACACACACACACACACACACACACACACACACACACACACACACACACACACACACACACACACACACACACACACACACACACACACACACACACACACACACACACACACACACACACACACACACACACACACACACACACACACACACACACACACACACACACACACACACACACACACACACACAGGTCTTTAGTGACACCATGGTGATTTTCTCAGGTCTGGATCACTGCCAACTGACTGATTCAATCTTCATTACAACAACCAGCAGGAGAGGGAGAGAGAGAGAGAGAGAGAGAGAGAGAGAGAGAGAGAGAGAGAGAGAGAGAGAGAGAGAGAGAGAGAGAGAGAGAGAGAGAGAGAGAGAGAGGGGGATATAGAGAGTGAGAAAGAGGTAGATAGAGAGAGGGGGGCAAGAGAAGGGGGAAGGAGGGAGAGAGAGAGAGAGAGAGAGAGAGAGAGAGAGAGAGAGAGAGAGAGAGAGAGAGAGAGAGAGAGGGGCAAGAGAAGGGGGAAGGAGGGAGAGAGAGGGAGAGACGAGGGAGAAAAAATAGCCAAGCTTACAAAGAGTCAAGTTCCTCTCCATTTCTCTCCCAATCACTCGTGCACATACGCGCACACACACACACACACACACACACACACACACACACACACACACACACACACACACACACACACACACACACACACACACACACACACACACACACACACACACACACACACACACACACACACACACACACACACACACACACACACACACACACCAAGAACACACAAGCTGAAGCCCCTTTGGAACATGCACTGGACTCCTGACAATCTGCACAATAATCAGTATGTGTGAATGCTAGGGCTGGGCAATAAAACAATAACAAAAATGTTCGCGCTATATTTTAATAATCGATAATAATCGATAATTAAAATTATATCGATAATAAAAAATAAATAAAAAATGTATATTCCTTTTTATTTGTATTGTGACCTGCAACAGGGCAGCTTTAAAAGTGAACAGACTTGTCTTTCTTGCCTGCAACTTAAAGTAATGGCTTTGCTTGTCCAAATTACTGACCAAATTGAGATTTAAATTTATATTATCCATTTATTTTGTTTGCTTTCTAATTTAAAATACAGTTTGAAACCGTCTGTACACAGTAGGCTATGTGTGCTAGCAGAGCTAGACTCCAGTCACGAGTCACGGTGCACATGTGCGGTGGTTTGTCCACCAAAAAAGCGCCAAAAGATAGAAAAGAAACTAGCAGAGCCAGAACTGTTCAACTCCCCTGGAGCCACAGCCAGCAGAGAAGCCGGTTTACTTTCGCTTTCAAACCAGCTGCAGCCTGAGAACTGGAGTGTGAGGGGCTGTAACACTAAAGATGCAGCCTGAGAACTGGAGTGTGAGGGGCTGTAACACTAAAGATGCAGCCTGAGAACTGGAGTGTGAGGGGCTGTAACACTAAAGATGCAGCCTGAGAACTGGAGTGTGAGGGGCTGTAACACTAAAGATGCAGCCTGAGAACTGGAGTGTGAGGGGCTGTAACACTAAAGATGGAGCCTGAGAACTGGAGTGTGAGGGGCTGTAACACTAAAGATGCAGCCTGAGAACTGGAGTGTGAGGGGCTGTAACACTAAAGATGGAGCCTGAGAACTGGAGTGTGAGGCTGTAACACTAAAGATGGAGCCTGAGAACTGGAGTGTGAGGCTGTAACACTAAAGATGGAGCCTGATAACTGGAGTGTGAGGATGTAACACTAAAGATGGAGCCTGAGAACTGGAGTGTGAGGGGCTGTAACACTAAAGATGGAGCCTGAGAACTGGAGTGTGAGGCTGTAACACTAAAGATGGACCCTGAGAACTGGAGTGTGAGGCTGTAACACTAAAGATGGAGCCTGAGAACTGGAGTGTGAGGGGCTGTAACACTAAAGATGGAGCCTGAGAACTGGAGTGTGAGGCTGTAACACTAAAGATGGAGCCTGATAACTGGAGTGTGAGGGGATGTAACACTAAAGATGGAGCCTGAGAACTGGAGTGTGAGGCTGTAACACTAAAGATGGAGCTGAGAACTGGAGTGTGAGGATGTAACACTAAAGATGGAGCCTGAGAACTGGAGTGTGAGGGGCTGTAACACTAAAGATGGAGCCTGAGAACTGGAGTGTGAGGGGATGTAACACTAAAGATGGAGCCTGAGAACTGGAGTGTGAGGGGCTGTAACACTAAAGATGGAGCCTGAGAACTGGAGTGTGAGGGGCTGTAACACTAAAGATGCAGCCTGAGAACTGGAGTGTGAGGGGATGTAACACTAAAGATGGAGCCTGAGAACTGGAGTGTGAGGGGATGTAACACTAAAGATGGAGCCTGAGAACTGGAGTGTGAGGGGCTGTAACACTAAAGATGGAGCCTGAGAACTGGAGTGTGAGGGGCTGTAACACTAAAGATGGAGCCTGAGAACTGGAGTGTGAGGGGCTGTAACACTAAAGATGGAGCCTGAGAACTGGAGTGTGAGGGGCTGTAACACTAAAGATGGCGGCAACGAGAAATAATTGCTGCAAAATAAACATATATTTGTTGTTTAAATAATAATTAAAAAAATATATAACTATTTTTTTAATACTAATAAAAATATCAATAATTATCGATATCGAACGATATAAAAAATGTTATCGTGATATATCGCGATACAATTTTTGGCCATATCGCCAAAAATCGCCATATCGGTTTACCCTCCCAGCACCCAAGGAATGCCAAACTGAACACAAGCATTGTATAATTCACACAGCGAGCGAGTGGGCCTATAGATGAATGTAGACAAACAATAATGTACAGATGGCCTTTTCCCTGCTGAAGGATGTCTATGTTTATGTGTATATAATGTATATATCGGTGGGTGACAGCATCTACTCAGACTGATCTATAGATCTTAAAAGTAGGGCAGTCAGTTCCGTGTCTCCACGGTAGCAAGCAGAGCCCAGTGCTCCGAGGTCGTTCGGCAGCTTGTACCATAAACAACTAGATAAGCAAGGCAGGGTTTTGGTCAGAGAGAGAGCTATGAATTTTACTATAGTGATTTGGGTCAAAGAAGACAGCGTGTCACATAGTAACAAGACGAAGGGGCGGGTTAGCCGTTGCTAAGGTCTATAGTTTATAGCTGTGAGTTTCTTGCACTGTAGGTTAGATTCAGATACGACGCCCAGACGAGAAGAAGCCTGATCAGAGACTTTGAAACTATTTCCCCCCCCCCCTTCCCTCGCGGGGAGGAGTGGAGGGGAGGACTGAAGTGCCATGACGACAGGCTTTTGGATAACAGCTAGGCTGCGACGACCACCGGGCGGGGTGAAAGGAGAGATCATTAGAATAATGAATTTAGTTTCTTCCAAAGGCTTTTCAAGGACAATACAGAACTGGTTTCCATCTGATTACGAGGTTTTGTTTATGAAAATAAACATGAGGATCTGAGGAAAGTGATCACGTGCAGTGTCGTCGTTTCTTCTGATTATGGCTGTACTAATAGGGGTTGCAAGAAAAACACAACGCACAACAGAGAGGAGGAGGAGATGATGAGATGAGATTGGCTGATCCAACACTGCTGATCGCTAAATGACAACGTGTGGCCTTAGTCTCGTCGAGATTTGAAGCAGTTTTACAAGATGATACCAATTATGTTCCAAACAGTGTGGACATGTGCGCCAAGAACGAGACTGCAGCAAAGTCAAAACATTTGAATATGAGATGTGTGCTTCTCCGTGTTTTAACCTGTATGAAACAATTATTAATTGGTCATCATTTGTGAAATAGTTCAGCTTTTGTTAAATAATGCTTTACAAGATACAAGATTCCTTTATTGCCACGCAACCAGGTTGGTGGTATTCGTGATCGGTACAGAGTGTAATAAGCTCTACAGTACATACAACTGGAACATAGATACATTTACCCCCCCCCCCCTCTTCCCAGCAATGGATACATAATACAGCATTTTATGACACAATAAATACAGGAGATTTATAAATACATGATATGCTGGCCAGTCTGCTCCACTGTCTGACAGAGGATGAGAGATATTATAACACTGTTTGCTTGTCATCCAAAAACAGTCCTACTGAGTGTATGAGTAATACAAATGTTTTGGATTGATGGTAAACCATTTATATACAGTTTCCATGGCGTCGCTTATTTCACTCATTATGTAATACCATTGACCCTAATTAATTTCAACTAGAAATATTAACACTTTCGGGGCCATCCACGTATATATACGTTATTGGGCGCCAGCGGTTAATGGCCAAAAACGTATATATATATGTTCTTGGATCGTTTTCCCTTTTTCTCGATTTTAATATCCCATTCAATGTCAGGGACCTGTATGTTGCCGTTACAAGGCATACTGGCACTCCGAAGGTGCAGTACCGGTCAGATCCTGCTAGTAGGCAGTATTGAGAGTGCAGTAAACCCTGTTCCAGACCGGGTGCTACGTTTAAACCGCTCCGGGCGCACTTTTCTAGTAATGGGAAACCTAGGGCTTCACCCGAAAGCATTAAATCGTTTTCGGGACTCCCGATCCATATGTTGTGGTGGGTTATGTCGTGGACCAGATGGCGATCAAATAATTGGAATATTCTTTTTGGAATACCACCGACCACAGGTAAGGACAATCTGATGTAAATTTTTGCTTGATTGTGCAAGGTTATCATACCCATCCCCCTGATCGGCGTGTGTTGTGGTAATAACGAATGACGTTACTGGCAATCAAATAATCAGAAACGACCCACCCCCCCCCCCTTTCATGCATTCATGATAAAACATAATACCTGTGATATAGATTTGATTTGAAAATAGTAGCGTGTCCAGGGACGAAACTCCAATGGTTTTAGTAGAATTCACGTGTGAACCTATGTTTTGATAATACGTTAAATGTTGCAGTGTCAAAACCACTAATATTACGTTCAGACGGTAGGCGCTGACGGTACGTGAAATAACAAGCCAGCGTGTGTCAACTGTGCGTCAACTGTGCAAACCTGATGAACATCATAGCTATGATAGCTTGATCATATGATATGCTATGATAGCTTGATCATATGATATGCTATGATAGCTGCACACACCACTGTGGGGGGGTTTATATAACATCCCCCATTCCCTTGTAACAGTAACGTTAGCTACCGCAAGCTATAAAAAGGAAACAGTTTAATGTGACTGATCTAGTGAGCTAGAATCAGAATATTCTACCCATAAATAGCTAATGTCAAATATAAATAACTTGACGGTCATACCAAACCATTCTTTTTGACAGGAGCTAACTAACGTTAGCTAGTTAGCCAGCTAGCACCAGTGATTGTCTGATTTCGGTCGACTAACGTAGCGTTAGCTAATATATTGCTAATGTTAGCAATATATTATATATATATATATATATATATATATATATATATATATATATATATATATATATATATATATATATATATATATTATATAGCTAGCTAGAATAAATATTGTTGACATTCAGGCACACAACACAGTATTATCATCTTGCATGAGCGAAGATGGCTCAACAAGTGTGTGTGTGTGTGTGTGTGTGTGTGTGTGTGTGTGTGTGTGTGTGTGTGTGTGTGTGTGTGTGTGTGTGTGTGTGTGTGTGTGTGTGTGTGTGTGTGTGTGTGTGTGTTGTTTTAAATTTAGAAAGGAATCACTCACCCCATCCTATTTCTAGAGGAATGACATCTCTTTATTAAGTTGTAAAGCCCTGGCCTATATTTGATTTCATAATTATATTATATTCTATTGTGCTTAAAACCTCCTAACCTGGGCCCCCAAAAGTGGCCTTTTTAGTTTTCATTTTTGAGAACAACATACTTTATACTTATAAGCCTGGTCTCTTTTGAAAGATGACATTCTGAAGTTTCTGATTCCAGAAAGAGAATTACATTTTAGTGCTAACGTAATAGAGTAACCTAGGTCTGAACTTGAGTTGTAGAAAAACTTGTTACTCAAGTTTTTATGTAGTAGTTAGTAGTCCATTAGTAGTATTTCCCCGGAAGGTGGTATGGCTTACAAATCCAAACGGACCCATAGCCTGAAGCCTAATTTCATAAAGATCCATTCAGAAATGAGTGATTAGGAGTGATTTTGGTAAACTGTGTACAATGAAAAACTCCGTTTTCTCATAGACTTTCGGCTGTTTTTCTCGTCCTGTTTTCGCTTGTTAGTTTTTCACCTAGATCCTAGATCATACATCCCCAGGTGGGGTATCATTGGAAAGCCACACTCATTGGCTACAGCCCTCCACAATCATTTTCGAGATTGCCAAATGATTGACAGAACTAGAGCCCCATGAGTCTGGAGTGGTATTTTGCGCAATACCGTGTACTTTTCACAAGCCTCAAATACCGGCATGTAACTTGAGAACCGCTTAACGAATTTTGTCGGATTTTGTCGCTATCGACAGGCAACAAATAAGCCTTCAATTTGATATATATATATTGTATTACAAAATATGCACACCCTGTGGGCAAATTGTCCTAAAAACGTCCACTATGCGGGACGTTGAAGGTTAAGAGGGTGCAATTCCAACCGTGCAATCCATTCTTAGTGGATCCCGCCCATAGTCTTTTGATTTAGCATACCGATAGGTTAGATACACACTCCAACAAACATTCCAAGGACACACCATACATGTCTCGCAAATCCCTTCCCTGCATTTATAATAAACATGCCCGCGGGCTTCTTTGCTGTCAGCTGTCTCGGAGTCACCTACTTAGGTCTCGTAACAATGTTGTATTTTTGTCTCAGTCTGAGGCTCGTTAGCTACCGTTCTCTAAAGCACTGAATACATTATGGAGCAAACACACTAACACAAATAGACACATACACAAATACTCACACACATTGTATTCAAACACACACACACACACACACACACACACACACACACACACACACACACACACACACACGCACACACACACACACACTCATAAACATGTGTGCCAGCCTGCTCCTTATTAAATCACTGATTTACAATACTGTGAACCAACACCAGTAGTGATAAACCTAATGTCTAGATAAGTTAAATTGTTATATTTACAGGATTTGACTTGAACTGACTCCACTTGAACTTATTTATCGTCTCTTTTAATTGTAACCACGTGTTCTGTGTGCGGATGTTTTATCTTTTTTTGTTGGTAAATCTATTCCATAATTTCCGACCTACAAACAACTCTTATATGTTGTGTGCTCAGTGCTCAGTATGTATGTGATGACGACACGACACACAAGAGTAATAATTATTTGTGTCGTGTCATCATCACTGAGCACACTGAGCACACATTATGAACAAATGTAACGTTAGCGGCCACCACATCTACACGAACGTCTACACAACATATAAGAGTTGTTTGTAGGTCGGAAATGATGGAATAGATTTACCAACAAAAAAAGGTGTAAAAACGAAAGTATAGATGCAGCACGGATAACTTGTGCTTCCATTCAAACAGACGGCAACACACGTGACGTCAAGTCTCGCTCGCGTGAGACTTCCTCTCTAGATACTCTTCAATACCTGGCCAGGGTACTCCTGGGTCCTAGTGCCCCCCGATGTTACACTATATGTCATGCACATGTATTTTATATGTTAATAAAATTGCATTTATCTTTAGTCCTAATTCTGTCACTGTTTGATGTCACAAAGAAGGGTGTATCCGAAAGCTGCCTACAACATTTGTAACATGTGATGAAAAAGTAAACAAATAATTAACTGTATTAGACACTTGTTAATGATGAATAGGCTTCACTTTAGATTGGCCCCCACGATAGCATCTGCAAATGATTTATAGATGTTTTATGAATGTCTTAACAAATCATTTGTTGAACATGAAAAATAAATGGAGATACACTATAGTCGTTTTTTCATATCCATTTTTCAAAGCATCTACAAATGTGTTACTACACATTAAACAACATTATTTAATGATGAACAAATCAAGTACAAACAATGTTGATAATGAGTTATAAATAATGTAGAACTAATCTGTAAATGTTATACAAATATAGTTATAAATGATTTAATAATCATTTAGGAATGTATATAAATGGTTTGTTCATGATTAGTTCATTATCCACGAATGCGTTATAAATACTTTGTAAATGGTATACAAATATAGTTATAAATGATTTAATAATCATTTATGAATGTATATAAATGGTTTGTTTATGATTAGTTCATTATCTACAAATACCTTATAAATGTATTATAACAGGGTGTTATTATAAAGTGCTACCCAATTTAAAATCCCCACATGGAAAAGGAAACAATGTCCTGTACAATCCTTAATGAGCTGCGTCTGGAGGGAAGGCTCTGTGATGTGGTTATTAAAGTCAACATCACTGAGTTTAATGCCCACAAGGCTCTCCTGTGTGACTGCAGTGACTATTTCAGGTAAGTTTAGCTTGGTTCAGGTTAGCTTGGTTCAGGTTAGCAAACAGATACCATACTGTACTTTTACTGTAAACAGATACTATACTCTACTTCTACTATAAACAGATACTATACTGTATGTATACTGTAAAAAGATACTATACTGTACTTCTACTGTAAACATATACTATACTGTACTTCTACTGTAAATATATGATATACTGTACTTCTACTGTAAACATATACTATACTGTACTTATAATGTAAAATATACTATACTGTACTTATACTGTAAACAGATAATGTACTTCTACTGTAAACCGATACTATACTGTACTTCTACTGTAAACAGATAATATACTATATGTCTACTGTAAAAAGATACTATACTGTACTTCTACTGTCAAAATATACTATACTGTACTTCGACTGTAAACAGATAATATACTGTACTTCTACTGTAAACAGATAGTATACTGTACTTATACTGTAAACAGATACTATACTGTACTTCTAATGTAAAAATATACTATACTGTACGTTTACTGTTAATATATACTGTATTTCTACTGTAAACCGATCCTATGCTGTACTTCTACTGTAAACAGATACTATACTGTACTTCTACTGGAAAAATATACTATACTGCACTTTTACTGTAAACAGATACTATACTGTACTTCTACTGTAAACAGATACTATACTGTACTTCTACTGTAAACAGATACTATACTGTACCTCTACTGTAAACAGATACTATACTTCTACTGTGCTAAGACCCTATACTTCTACAGTGAAAAGATATTACTACTAGGGCTGTCCCCGACTAAGGATTTGGATAGTCGACTATGATTGGCCAAAATTTGCCGTTAGTTAGTCGACTAAAAAAAGAAAAGAAAAAAAAGTATAATATATATATATATATTTGTTTTATCATTCCATTTGGGCTGTGGGGGGTGCTTAATGTCTGAAGGAGTCGACTGAAGGCTTCTTGTCCTCTGCAAAAGCATGCATTTGGTCCACTGATGGATACATCTTGATATTTGTCTAGTCTAGTGTGTTCATTAGATGGGTGAAATCCTCTTTCAGTGCCTCTGTGCCTGTTTTCTTAGGCAGTTGGCCTCTGATATGCGTGCCATTAGCGTTAGCCACGCTTCTAAGAGGTTGGCAGTCGACTACGGCTCCTTTCAACCGATTAGTCGACTATTCGACTAATAGGGGTCAGCCCTAATTACTACACAGGACAGAATGTTGCTTACTGTTAGTGTTTACTCATCAGATATCTCTATACTCTGCGTCCCACAGAGCCCTCTTCACTCGCTGGAGCGACTCAGAGAAAGCAGTCTACACTATCCCTGGGGTGTCCCCGGGTATGATGCAGCTCATCATAGAGTACGCCTACACACGCTTTGTGCTGGTGACAGCAGAGAACGTGGAAGAGCTTCTGGTGGCTGCAGACCAGCTTCGCGTCACTGGCATAGTAGGAGCGTGCTCTGACTTCCATAGAGGCCAGCTGTCTCTGGAAAACTGTGTCGGCATCTGGAGGTTCTACTGCTGCCCTGACCTGATGCGCAAGGCCCATCTCTTCATCGTGTGCCACTTTGAGGAGATGTTGCACGTCTCACAGGAGTTTGTGGAGCTGTCCCCGCAGCAACTGGTGGACATCATGGAGAGGGATGACCTGAACGTGAAGAGCGAGGAGACGGTGTTCGAGGCCGTCCTCCGTTGGATCGACCACTCCCGTGAGGAGCGTAAAACACACATCCCTTTGCTGCTGCCCAAGGTAACTAATTGTATTACGGATACACAAACATGGTTGCTAGTGCCTGAGCCACATTTATTTTTTATTTTATTTTTATTATTTAACTTTTTCTTGTTTGTCTGTCTCTTGTCAAGTTCATTATGATTCATGTTACTGTTATTATTGTTGTCATTGTTGTCATTGTTATTATTATTATTATTATTATTATTATTATTATTATTATTATTATTATTATTATTATTATTATTATTATTATTATTATTATTATTATTATTATTATTATTATTATTATTATTATTATTATTATTATTATTATTATTATTATTATTATTATTATTATTATTATTATTATTGTACTGTTATGTTCTGTTTTATGTATGAAAATAAAAATAAATAAAAACATTTATAAAAAAAAACTAATTGTATTACTGTGCATTACATTAAAACAACACTAGGTTCCCTAGTACAGTGGTTCTCAAACATTCGGGTCCAAACTGTTCCCTAGCAACAGAAACCGTCTACAACCGATGTCTAAGTTGTACCCGCTGTCTGCTTGTCTCTTCCCAGGTTCGCATGGGCTTGATGAGGCCTGACTACTTCAGGAGCAACGTCCAGAACAACCCTGTGGTGAGGGACAGCCAGGACTCCAGGCCCCTCATCCTCAGTGTCCTGAACCCCCCTGGCTCCGACAGGCTCCCAAACCCCCTGACCCGCCCACGCCTGCCCCAGGAGGTCCTATTGGCCATCGGAGACTGGGGTGGCATGGAGGCTTACAATATCCGAGCCGGTGGATGGATGGACGTGAGCGTTGAGGGGGAGAGTCCACGGGCCTTCCGCCACGCCACCGCTTATCTCCACGGTCTGGTCTACTGCGTCGGTGGCTATAACGGCTGCTATGAGCCTCTCAGCAGTGTGCGCACGTTCAACCCCGTCACTCGCAGCTGGCTGCAGGCGGCTCCCATGCACTCACACCGCCGTGTACTCAGCGTGGTCGTGTTGGACGGCTGTATCTACACCATGGGAGGGGGGGACGGACACGTGCGACTGAACACCGCCGAGCGCTACGAGCCTGAAACCAACCAGTGGACAGTGATCTCACCCATGCTGGAGCACAGGAGCCGCGCCGGGGCAGCAGCCCTCCAGGGCAAGGTGGGTGGAACTGAGGGACACAGGGTGCTAGATGAACACAAGGAACGTTAGATCAGAAATCAGAAATGTCTTTATTGCCAAGTAAGCTTTCACATACAAAAGATGTGTCTACAGGGCCGGACTGGGGAAATAATTCATACCGGGAGATATAGCGCGAAATATAGCCCCAATCAGGCCACCTTTTAAGTGGGGGGTCTGGGGGTCCCCCACATGGAACATTTTAGTTACAAAGACTTAATTTCCTGCATTCTGATGAATTTTAGTGCATGTGAATCACAAACATACATAATAGTGTTGCTATGGATGGGTGGAGAATAAAACAGGCGAATAGTTGGTATGTATGTACATATACGTGTAATAAAACACAAATATATGCATGCAATAGCAACTGGGGTACATAAGAACATTTTTGAAACATTTAAATATATTACAACTCTGTACATACATGTGATTAGCATTATACTCAGTAGAACAAATGTATATATCTTATACCCAGCTTAATCACTATATTAATATTACTATTGCACTTTACTGTTACATTTGCACTCGGGTTGGATGCCCCACTTATTTTCATTGTAATGTACTTATGCTGTATGATGACAATACATTTCAATGTAATCTAATCTAACTGGTACTATGACCTGAATGATGGTCCTAGAGGTCAGTGATTTGATGCTCTTTTGGTGTTTTGGCGATGGTGGCGTAAGAGAGTGCTGTCTTAACGTAAGAGAGTGCCGTCTTAACAGGTCGTGGGAAATCTCCCATATAGGCATTGGATTGGGTGGAGAGCTGGTGACTGCATGCGAATGCCCTCGTATGCCCTGTGTATGGGGACATGTCACCCATATAGAAACACACCTCTTCAATCAATATCTGAAATGCAAATAAATAAATAACCTTCTTAATAAATATAATATTTATATTGTAGTGGGTTCTATAGAGACATAATTCCCCATGGTATTGTTTTGATGTGTTGATGGGGCACTGTCACTTTAAGGAGGTTGGTTTTGGGGTTGGGCTGAGAGGAGACGCCCTGTGTGGGGTTTCATTGATAAATGTTTGATTACTACGAGCTGTCAGAAGCTAGCACGGCATAGTTCTGACAACTGTCACTTGTGCTACTGCGAAATAAATGACACGGCTTTGTGTTGTCAATTGATAGAAATTGTGTGTTTCTCTATTCCGACGATTTCTACAATATAATATATATATATAAATAACTGTCTTTTACTAGTACCTTACTACTATGTACCATGTTACTATCCGTATACTACTACCTACCATGCTAATATGTCTATTATACTATGCACTCAGGGTGTAACACTCAAGTTCAACACTATTTGACGAACAATGCCACTGACCATAAGCTGCCAGAGATGCACATCTCCTGCTGACCAGAAAACCACACACTTTTCTGATAGTGGGGTGCCTGGACACTCAGTCATTTTCTAATGTATATGCGAAAGTTTCGTTTTCACTTCTAATTTGAAGATAAGGATCTATAGAACAATTTGGGCTTGAGTGTCAAGAAACCAGTTGAATTTAATAAAAATGTATCCAAAATGGCCACAATCGAAATCATGAATTCTTTAAAAACGTCTTAATGTGCACACAATTGCTGTGTAATATAATTTTGTATTGCTATTTTAAGTTAATACTGTGTGAGGAATCAACTGGAGTTCAAATATTGATGTTTTGAATATTCTGGTATGGCAAAAATCAAAGATGGCTGCAATTTCTGTATTTATTTCGAATTACGCTTCATAACTTTTATTCTATTGAACCTAGAATGGTGATGTTGGTGCCTGTACCTAGGTTTTCATGAATGAGTAATTGAATAAAAATTAAATAAACATGACTTACTGTTGTTCCATGAGAAGAAAACACAGAAGACAGCAAATAAGCTGAGAATGCAGCACTTCAAACATCATGCAGAGCTCTATGGGAAAGCCTTTATTGTGCTAGACACAATACACGTCAAGTAGAGATATTTCTGTTGACGAGGAGTTAGTTGCACCAGGTGTAACAAGACATTTTCTCATTCCTGTCAAATAAGTTGTTAACAGATGGACAGTTCCCAAATGACAAGGATGTCTACATCACTGCAGGTGATCAAGTCCACCATGTTGGAAACAGTCCACCAATGGATCAATGCAACCATGAGGAAGCTGACACTCGTGTCCTATAATACATCTCCTCCACGCCCTCCAAACATCATCACTTGGGAGGGTGCATACTGGAGATACAGATGTTTGTCGTAATCCTTCTGACTAATTTCCATCACATCAAGCCACTAACAGATACACACCCACTCAGGCACGTGCACAGGACTTTAGAGGGGCAGGTGCTCAAAGGCTGAAAAGGGCACTATACCTGTGTGTGTTTTAACCGAGCGCGCGTAGCGCACAAACCCGATTTTTACGGGCCCTTTTCGGGCGTGGGGCCCCCTTTTTATGCTTTTTGGGGGGTTTTGGTGATCAAATGTTGAATATTGAACTATAATAATCAGTGCAGGAGCTCACTTATCCTTGAAAGACACTTTTATCACTGACTTAAAAGGCCCATACATCTCCATAAATGTTCAGGGGGGAGGGAATAAGTGCTTACCCTACAGACCTCAAGAAGTGCTGTGTATTCTGTATTGTTTAATTAATAATTTTTTATTCCAATCGTTTGTATTTGAGATTCCCAAATCCCATCGGACTTCACTTCTTCGTGTCCCTCAGTGAGTGTAATACCAGCATTCAACTGTATGGGCCACAGCGGTTTCTATCATCATAAATAAAATATATATATATATATAAATATATAGGTCCGCGGAGAGGCGCACTGAGGAGGCCTGCAAACTGCAATGGAATATGGGGCATCTCTCTCTCTTTACCTAATATTTTGATTCTATCCTGACATTTTCAGTTGGAAGGGCAGTCTATATGCCTAACGAATTATTATAATTTTTCAAAAAATGGCACTTTTTTATGAGGCTCAAAAAGGCAGGCGCTCAAGCACCCCTTGGGCTCTATGTGTGCACGTGCCTGTTCATAACCATATAATCCCATTGTAATTAGATTTTATGGCCCCGAGACACATCATGTCCCTTATTTTTTAGATGAAAATGAGGTTGTTCAATCATAATATACTAAAGTGAAACCCATAGATAATAATGTTTTCTGACTATAATAGAACAATATTAGAATATAACTTCTGAAAAAAGTTAGTACATTTATTATTATTTTATTTATTTATATTTAGTATTTTTATACTATAGTTTTACCTTGCCGGGTCAAGAATGACCCTAACGCCACAGTCGTACATTTTTCTGCAGATACCTTCAGAATTTTCAAAATCGTTTTGCTGTGCTTATATATGTTGTGGAGGTATCATAAAGCCTTGTTCTAATAAATCAATGTAGTGTATTTTTGATTGGTTATTAATGGTTATTAAACAGCACAAATTGTTATTAAGAAGCAATATGACAGAATACCAGACAAAGATGTCGATTGCAAGATCTTGTCATCACCACAACGGGAAGTGTGTACACACACTACACACTAGCACACACACACACACACACACACTATCACATACACACTAGCCACACAGAAACACACTCTCACATACACATACTACACACTAGCCACACACACACACTCTCACCTACACATACTACACACTAGCCACACACACACACACTCTCACATACTCACACTATACACTAGCGACACACACACACTCTCTGTCTCACATGACATAACCTGATTAGCACACACACACACACACACACACACACACACCACACACCAACACACACACACACACACACACACACACACACACACACACACACACACACACACACACACACACACACACACACACACACACACACACACACAACACACACACAGAACCCCAGATTACCAGCTAGGGTGGGACTCTGACACACCCATGATCACAAGACCAAGTTTGATTGAAGCCTGTTGATCAAGACCAGCTCATCTTGAAAATCTGGGCCAACAGCTTAGATATAAAACGATCTCTGACCATGGCTAGAGGCTCAGTCTAGTCGAGGCTGTGTCAAGGATGGACATGTTGAGGCTGTGTCAAGGATGGACATGTTGTTGCTGTGCTGTGGAACCTATGCTTTGTATGCTGAATAAATCACCTTTTCACCAACTGAGCCATTGCCTCTGAAAACAACCTCCAGTCTGAATTCTTTCGGGAAACCAGCGCTCTCACTCACAAAATCTACTTCATCAACTACATGGTAGTTATTACATATTATAACCTTGAAACGGGTCGCTGGAGACCCTAATACCACATAAGGGTTAAATTGTGATTTGAACTAACTGAAACGCAGGTGTGAATTAATTCCCTTCTCCTCCATCGCCTTGCTAAATTGGTCGATTCAAGTGTCAGACCCCAGCTGTTAGATAAAGCTCACCCCGTTCAAGTTATTCACCGTGAACCAGCCGTTCAGCCCCCCCCCCAGCAGCTGACCACAGATGCCTGACATTAGTAAGTACAGCAGTGATGTCAGCGGCATGCTGTTGTAACGAGACGCGTGTCCTTTCAGCGCCGAGCGACGACAGGGGAGTATTCCCGCGGGTGTTATGCAAGGTAGGAGAGCAGCCGTCAGGAGGAGCAGGCGGGTAGAGGGGGGGGGGGGGGGGGGGGGTAGAGCAGTCCTCTGGCAATCAGGTGATTTCCGCTCCCCGGGCAGCGTGTCGATGTGGTGTGAATGTGTGAGTGAACGGGTAAAATGTGAGTAACAAATTGTAACACCCTCCCTGACCACCTCACAGCGCCACAGTCCACTGCTTCCTTTAAAAGAGGACTTAAAACGCACCTCTTCACGAAAGCCTTCTCTTAATTTTACCCTTTTTATACATGCCTTGTGTGTTTTATCCCTTTTCTTTATGCTGTTATGCCTTGTTTTTATTTTATTGCCTATGTATTTTTTTTATTCACTTGTTTCTCCACTTTTTAAATTTTTCTCCCATCCCAATTTAGCCGCGCCAATTCTCCCCTCCCCTGTCTTGAACGTTGCTCGCATGTGCCCCCCACTGGCCGGTTGTATGGAGGATGCCTTGCATCACGTGTCCCCTCCGATACACGAGGAGGCAGCCTGTCACATCTTTTCACCTGCCAGCGAGGACTCTCAGTGGCGAGGTGTAACGTGTGGGAGGCGTCCCCCAACCGACCTGTAGGAGTCGCTGTCCACAACGTCCAGATTACCACCCATCGACTTCCATCCGCTGACTCTGCCAATTGAGTCAGTATGACGGCCGGCCCAAGCCGGAGGCAGCGCCGACAGCCGGAGTCGAACCCGGTGTCTCGTGCGTTGGTGACAAGCACAATGTCCGCTGCGCCACCCAGCCGCCTGTATTGCCTATGTTTTTAAAGTCTATGTTTTTACCCTGTAGCACTCTGAGATTTGGTTTCCAAACGTAGAGTGCACTATAAATCAAATGTATTATTATTATTATTATTATTATTATTATTATTATTATTATTATTATTATTATTATTATTATTATTATTATTATTATTATTATTATTATTATTATTATTATTATTATTATTATTATTATTATTATTATTATTATTATTATTATTATTATTATTATTATTATTATTATTATTATATAAAAAAGCAGCCATTTACCAGTTACGCCCAGAGTCAAAACCTCTTACTGAAACCTGGATAAGGCCGGATAACTCAAGCAGCCTTAACACCTTCACTCACACCCCACACCCGGTGTGGAGGCACCAGTCCTCTGACCTCATGGGCTACAGTCAGTACTCGATCTCTCCCTCTCCTCTCTCCAATATCATGCGGTATCTGTAGGGCTGGGCGATTAATCGATTTTATCGATTAATTCGAATGAATGATTTAGGACGATTTTGATTTTTTTTTATCGATTTTCAAAAAATATATATAATAATAATAATAAGAGTCACCTTTTATTTTACAAAAAGTAATGTTTGGTGAACGTTAGATTTCAACTTTATTAATCCCAATAGGGAAATTCATTCTTGTTTGATCATCAAGAGGCACCTTTTATTTGTGAAGTTTGGTGAAAAAGCAAGTTATTGCACTATTAATCCCAATAGGGACATTCATCTTTGTTTGATCAAGAGTAGCCTTTTATATATATATATTAGAGCTGGGCCATTAACGCCGTTAACGTGCTGCGTTAACGCAAGACTATTATCGCGCGATAATACAATTGACGCCGTTAATCTATTTCTCAAAGTTGGGTCTGTATTGTCCTTAAATACTTGCCGTAGTTCCCAGCTGTGGTACCCGGAAGTGATTGCACAAGTATGTACCGGAGCTGTAGTC
>NC_140166.1:233212662-233235475 GCF_963971535.1 Notolepis coatsorum | reverse complement strand
AGTACAACCACAGTCTGACACTGTTGACCACTAGGAGCTGCCCAGTACAACCACAGTCTGACACTGTTGACCACTAGGAGCTGCCCAGTACAACCACAGTCTCACACTGTTGACCACTAGGAGCTGCCCAGTACAACCACAGTCTGACTCTGTTGACCACTAGGAGCTGCCCAGTACAACCACAGTCTCTCTCTGTTGACACAGGGGCGGGGGCGGGGGGGGGCGGGGGCGGGCGGGGGGTGTTGGGAGTTAAATATAGTACAGTAGGAGGTGGCTATTATTCTCACTAGCTGCAGGACAAATAGGGAATCCTGATTTAATCTGGAGAGTTATTGGAGAGTAAGTGGTTTTTTTCTCCTGAGAGAACAGCTGGAGAAAACTAGAGAGAGAGAGAGAGAGAGAGAGAGAGAGAGAGAGAGAGAGAGAGAGAGAGAGAGAGAGAGAGAGAGAGAGAGAGAGAGAGAGAGAGTGTGTGCGTGTGTGTGTGTGTGTGTGTCCACCTGCCTTTGAGGTCAAAGGTGCACTGGTGATTCAATAGACTGAGACTGAGTTAATGGACACACACCTACCTACACACGCACACGCACACACACACACACACACACACACACACACACACACACACACACACGGCAGATCATTGGGAGACAGAATGTCTTTTACTCAATATTAACACATTCCCTGCCACGGTTATATCCATCAATGTAGCCTCACTGCCACCACTCTAAGCCTATGGAGATGTTCACCTTCTTTGCAGGGCTATAACTTTTTAAATTGTATTGCTAAATTGACATTACTATGGCCCATTCAACATCGATTATCTATCGTTCAGGATGTAGGAACGTTATACTTTTTCATTCATAGATTCTTCCAAAAATACCTTCTAGAATATAAGAATGTTTTTATCGTTTTCTCCAGTAATTCCTAGAACGGGAGATATAGGCCTAAACGCATACCGGTATATAGATTATCGATTGCCATTTGTTGGATATTTTTTAATTATTTTGAAACGTTTTAAATTTACTCTGGTGTTTAAATTTCTGTGAATATTGTTTTTATTATGTACTGTACAATCGTCGTTTCTGTAAATGAGGGTAACCTCAGATGCTTACGATTTTAAATAAAGGTTGAAATGAAACATAGATACACTGAACAATTTAGTTGTTTACACTTGTTTACGTACTTGACTTCTTGACTTTCTATTTTATACTTATTTTACTTATTTTATACTCTTGTTATTATCTAGCACACTCTCAGGAGCAACACAGAAAGAAACATGTCATGCAAAGTATTCTGTATTCTGTATGACAACTAATAAAGAAACTTGAACTTGAACTATAAACACACTCATAACCACACGTATCTTATAAACACACTCATAACCACACGTATCTTATAAACACACTCATAACCACACGTATCTTATAAACACACTCATAACCACACGTATCTTATAAACACACTCATAACCACACGTATCTTATAAACACACTCATAACCACACGTATCTTATAAACACACTCATAACCACACGTATCTTATAAACACACTCATAACCACACGTATCTTATAAACACACTCATAACCACACGTATCTTATAAACACACTCATAACCACACGTATCTTATAAACACCACCCCCCCCCCCCTACCCAACCCCCCCCCCCCCCCACTCCTAACCAACCCCCCCCCCCCCCCCCCCCCACCCACCCAACCACCTCCAATGTACAGTCCCCCCCCACCCCCACCTACCCAATCCAATGTACAGTTTCCACGCCTAATGTATATACTCTTTTCTTTCTGGACTCTTTTTGTATCACAAACAGTACTGTAATTGCAAATCTGGTATGTCATAAATGTATAGATGTAGCAGTACTGTCTATCTGTATGTCATGTATGTCATATATGTTACGATGAATTGAAAATGGGGGACCCTGATGTAAACAAGACGAAAGTCTTTCTCTGGTCTGCATCCCCTTAACAATTGTATGTATTGAGCTGTACTGTACTGTACCCATTCTGCAATCTGTTAATAAAGTTTTCATTCATTCATTCATTCATTCATTCACACACTCATAACCGCTCCAACAGCGTGCAGCTGCGACGTCACCACAACAAACGTGCTCAACACTCCGTCCAATCTGCGGCCGCTGGTCTGTGTTGACATCCCTCCATCACTGTCTGGCCCAGCATCCATCAACAAAGCAACATTCATGCTCCAGAATGTTCGCTCTCTCAACAATAAATCTCTTCTCATCCATGATATAATTACTGACGGGACTTTTTGTTTTTGTTTTTTAATGTCTTACTGAAACATGGCAAAATCAACAGGACTTCATCCCACTCAACCAAGCCACACCCCCAGGCCATGTACAGTATATACTGTATCCAAAAGCCACATTCTCAGCGTCGTGGTGGTGGGCTGGCCGTAATACATCAGGGCTGACTTCCTGGCCCAAGAGCTCCCAGTACCCCCTGTCACCTCCTGCGTGGCTCTCACTCCCTGGGCCTACACCACTCCAGGTGGTCCTCATCTACCGCCCCCCAAAGCCTCCACCTCCTTCAACATCCACATGGACTAGGGCTGTCCCCGACTAAGGATTTGGATAGTGGACGTTGATTGGCCAAAATTTGCCGATAGTCGACTATTAGTCGACTATGAAAAAATAAATTTGAAAAAAAAAAAGCATAATCTTTTTTGTATCATTCCATTTGGGCTGTGGGCGGTGCTTAATGTCTGAAGGAGTCGACTGAAGGCTTCTTGTCCTCTGCAAAAGCATGCAATTGGTCCACTGATGGATACATCTTGATATTTGTCTAGTGTGTTCATTAGATGGGTGAAATCCTCTTTCAGTGCCTCTGTGCCTGTTTTCTTAGGCAGTTAGCCTCTGGTGTGCGTGCCATTAGCGTTAGCCACGCTTCTAGGCTTATTTTCTTTTGGAAAGAATGATAATAAAAAAAAAAAAAAAAAAAATTGAATATTTTTAAAAAATGTTGGCATTCGACTAAGAGGTTGGCAGTCGACTACGGTCCTTTCGATGGATTAGTCGACTATTCGACTAATAGGGGTCAGCCCTAACGTGGACAACACCAGCTACACCACAGCCATTGATCTCCTCTCACTGCTGGACTGCTTCAATATCTCACAGCACACAGAAGGTGCCACCCACACAGAAGGTGCCACCCACACCAAAGGTGCCACCCACACCAAAGGCCACACACTTGACCTGCTCCACTGGCACAACACCATCCCATCTACAGTGTCTCGACCTGGCGGTGTCTGACCATCATGCCGTCCTTTTCTTTTTTTTTAAACTTAAATTTTTATTTTTATTTTTTCAACAACATACATAGACAACATTCATAGACAATACACAGTACATAAATTAAAACAAATAGACAAAAAATGGGTAAAGAAAAAGTGTGACATGGGTCCTTCGGTCCCTTCTACATTTGCATTATTTATTTACATTTTTATTCATTTCCTTGTATCCTTTTCAAACCTCTGTGGTGTCGTTACTTCCCCTCCTGTATTCTTCCCATTTTCCCCATTTCCATTCAAACTTTTCTTCTTGCAGCCTCAGCAGATGTGTGATTCTCTCCATTTCCTGTATCCCCTCTACCAACTCTATCCATTGATCCTTTGTCGGCACTTCTACCTTGTACCACAGTTTAGTTAAAGCTTTCTTGGCTGCCACCATCATGCCGTCCTTTTCACCCTCCCTGCTTCCCTACCCCAGCTGTGAAATGCACGCACCATCACCTACAGGAACATCAGAACAGTCAGTGCACCAGCCTGCCCACCACCCACCTGGCCTCAGCTCCCCCCAGCACCCTGGTGGATGGTCTGGCTGCCCACTACAACTCCGCCCTATCCCGCAGCCTGGACTCTCTTGCCCCCATCATAACGCGGACTGTCACCTACACCCGTCCTGCCCCCTGGTTCACCTCTGAACTTCGCTCCCTGAAGACTGTCGGTCGCCATTTGGAGAGACTCCATAGAAGATCTGGCCTCACTGTCCACCTCGAGGCCTACAAGGACCACGTGCAGACAGACCTACAAGGACCACGTGCAGACAGACCTACAAGGACCACGTGCAGACAGACCTACAAGCTAGCTCTCTCCACGGCCAAAACACAATACTATTCCACCCTCATCTTTTTGTTGTAACCTGCTACAGTGTTTTCTTTTGCATTGTCCCTGACAAATAAACAGATAAATACAAAATGTCACGGTTTGTGTTTGTGTTCACGTGACCTTGTACCACGAACCCATTGCATTCTCAGTTGGTTTCTGTTGCAGTCGTTGCTGCCATTGGTTAACCCCATTAAGCTGCAGTACTCACACACGGGGGTTAACCCCATTAAGCTGCAGTACTCACACACGGGGGTTAACCCCATTAAGCTGCAGTACTCACACACGGGGGTTAACCCCATTAAGCTGCAGTACTCACACACGGGGGTTAACCCCATTAAGCTGCAGTACTCACACACGGGGGTTAACCCCATTAAGCTGCAGTACTCACACACGGGGGTTAACCCCATTAAGCTGCAGTACTCACACACGGGGGTTAACCCCATTAAGCTGCAGTACTCACACACGGGGGTTAACCCCATTAAGCTGCAGTACTCACACACAGGGGTTAACCCCATTAAGCTGCAGTACTCACACACGGGGGTTAACCCCATTAAGCTGCAGTACTCACACACGGGGGTTAACCCCATTAAGCTGCAGTACTCACACACGGGGGTTAACCCCATTAAGCTGCAGTACTCACACACGGGGGTTAACCCCATTAAGCTGCAGTACTCACACACGGGGGTTAACCCCATGAAGCTGCAGTACTCACACACGGGGGTTAACCCCATTAAGCTGCAGTACTCACACACGGGGGTTAACCCCATTAAGCTGCAGTACTCACACACGGGGGTTAACCCCATGAAGCTGCAGTACTCACACACAGGGGTTAACCCCATTAAGCTGCAGTACTCACACACGGGGGTTAACCCCATTAAGCTGCAGTACTCACACACGGGGGTTAACCCCATTAAGCTGCAGTACTCACACACGGGGGTTAACCCCATTAAGCTGCAGTACTCACACACGGGGGTTAACCCCATTAAGCTGCAGTACTCACACACAGGGTTAACCCCATTAAGCTGCAGTACTCACACACGGGGGTTAACCCCATTAAGCTGCAGTACTCACACACGGGGGTTAACCCCATTAAGCTGCAGTACTCACACACAGGGTTAACCCCATTAAGCTGCAGTACTCACACACAGGGTTAACCCCATTAAGCTGCAGTACTCACACACGGGGGTTAACCCCATTAAGCTGCAGTACTCACACACGGGGGTTAACCCCATTAAGCTGCAGTACTCACACACAGGGTTAACCCCATTAAGCTGCAGTACTCACACACGGGGGTTAACCCCATTAAGCTGCAGTACTCACACACAGGGTTAACCCCATTAAGCTGCAGTACTCACACACAGGGTTAACCCCATTAAGCTGCAGTACTCACACACAGGGTTAACCCCATTAAGCTGCAGTACTCACACACGGGGGTTAACCCCATGAAGCTGCAGTACTCACACACAGGGGTTAACCCCATTAAGCTGCAGTACTCACACACGGGGGTTAACCCCATTAAGCTGCAGTACTCACACACAGGGTTAACCCCATTAAGCTGCAGTACTCACACACAGGGTTAACCCCATTAAGCTGCAGTACTCACACACGGGGGTTAACCCCATTAAGCTGCAGTACTCACACACAGGGTTAACCCCATTAAGCTGCAGTACTCACACACGGGGGTTAACCCCATTAAGCTGCAGTACTCACACACAGGGGTTAACCCCATTAAGCTGCAGTACTCACACCTCACACACAGGGTTAACCCCATTAAGCTGCAGTACTCACACCTCACACACAGGGGTACATTTACATATTTTATTATGCAGAAGTCATGCAGGGCCGCTCTGCTAAATGCACCTACGTGACAGGCCACCCTGATTTCCTAACTCCTCATTGTTTTAAATGTCATTTTTAAAATGTGTATTATTTTCATCCATCTGAATAGATCATCAGTGACAGACTGGTATAAAAACGAAGATAAGCCCCGTGGCATCCCTGACGTACCGCAACTCAATTTCCAAACAGAACTGTGGCCGTTTCTGACCACAAATGACCATAACATCACCCTGTCGAATCACACAGCCAACACTTTCATTAAACAAGTAGTTGAATGCATCGCTGACCCAATAGCACACAATCTGTAATCTATCATTCAAGCTGGGCTCTTTTTCCAGTAGAATGAAAGCCGCTAAAGCGATTCCGATATTCAAAGCTGGTGAAATACATCTCTTTAAAGTAGGGCTGTCAGTTTTTCACGTTAATTAGATTAATTAATTACACAGCAAATTATCGCGTTATGAAAATTAACTCAAAATGTATTACAAAAACAAATATATATATATATATATATTTTTTATATATTTTTTTTATCTCATTCATTCCATAATAACGTAGAATACACATTTACAGAAATTTTTTTAAATGGCTATTTGCATGTTCTTGGTATCTGATTCTAGGGACATCTATGGATCTCAGGGAATGTATTCCCAGTCAGAAATACTGCGTCTGTTACTAGGCTTGAGTAAATTGTAATGAACCAAATGAGAATATATTGTGAATAACACTATGCTCAAATTGACCAGACCTGAAAAATCTAAGCAAATTAAGATGATTAAACAGAAGGTTTTGTAGATACAGTACTGAATTCTGCCATCCGGACACATGCAATTTGAAATATGATTATAGAATATAGAATATCAGGCATAAAATAGTTATGCAATTAAAATGTGATTAATTAGATTAATTAATTACAAATCCTGTAATTAATTAGATAAATTATTTTAATCGCCTGACAGCACTACTTTAAAGTTTAAACTGCTTTCCCAGTTTAAAAGAATTATGGAAAAACTCTTTGTTGTACATTTTGACAGTTTCTTGGAAAATATTAGTCAATATGGTTTTATAACTAATCGATCAACCTCAATGGAGCTAATGGATCTTGTAGAATAACTAACTAGTACAATTGATAATAAGACGTTTGCATTAGGCATATTTATAGATCTGAAGAAAGCATTCGATACAATTGATGAAAATTGAGTTAGGGGTAGGGCTACTCTGGTTAAAATGTAATATAGAACATAGACAACAATTTGTGCAGATAGGGGAATATAGGTCTTCACTTTCAGACATTACATGTGCCGCAAGGGTACATTTTAGGACCTAAATAGTTTTTACTATACATTAACACATTGGACGCCAGACACGGGATAAGTCGGGTTAGAGGCAGTAACATTTTAGACCACTGTTACACGCAATTCAAGGGTGGATACAAGGCTCATTCTGCTAGTGGCTTTGGGAAGTCTGATCATGCGGCCATCTTTCTTTCACCAAAATATAAACAAAGAATCAAGAGCACTCCGGTAGTCTCGCGAGAGGTGCAGAAATGGGATGTGGAGTCAGAGGAGACGCTCCAAGCTGTGCTTGAATGCACAGACTGGAGTGTATTCCGTGACACAGATAACACTAATGTCTACACGGAGACAGTGCTGGACTTTGTTCGTACTTTGGTGGAAGAAACAATCCCCACTACCACAATTAAAGTTTACCCAAATCAAAAACCCTGGGTAGACAAATCCGTCCGTGAAGCTCTGAAAGCGCGCACCAAAGCATACAACGACGGCCTGGTGGCAGGCAACATGAATGACCACAAGGTGGCACGATACAACGTAAGGAGGACAGTAATAGAGGCAAAACGGCGCTACAGGGATAAAATTGAACTCCAGTTTGAACAGGCTGACTCCAGAGCTATGTGGCAGGGCCTCAAAACGATGACAGACTACAAAGGCACCTCCCTCAAACTGAACAGTGACATCTCCTTAGCAAATGATCTCAATACCTTCTATGCGAGGTTTGATGCTGGTAATAACACCACCAGCCTACAAGCCACGGCAATGGGGGGGGGGGGGGTCTGCTGATGGAGACTCAGTGTTCAGGGTAACAGAGCATGAGGTGAGGCGGACCTTTAAAAAAGTGAATATCAGGAAGGCAGCAGGACCGGACGGTATCCCCGGCCGCGTCCTAAAAGTCTGTGCCGACCAACTGGCCCCGGTATTCACTGACATATTTAACCTGTCCTTAGAACAGGCTGTCATCCCCACCTGCCTGAAGAAGTCCACCATTATCCCTGTACCTAAAAAATCCAAGCCTGCTTGCCTCAACGACTACCGCCCTGTAGCTCTCACCTCCATAGCCATGAAGTGCTTTGAGAAGCTAGTAAAGGGCTACATCTGCTCCTCCCTCCCCATCAACCTGGACCCCCTGCAATTTGCATACCGCCCCAACAGGTCCATGGAGGACGCCATAGCCCATGTGCTGCACACAGCAGCATCACAGCTGGACAAGAGGAAGGGGAACTATGTGAGAATGCTATTCATCGACTACAACTCAGCATTCAATACCATAGTCCCCTCCAGTGGTGCAGTGCTGGGCAACCGCGGTCAAACGGCGTTTGGGCTTCGAAGTGCGCGCATCCTATTATTATGCAAAGTCTAGGTGATAAGTGCCTAGACTTAGCATAATAATAGGATACCGTTTGGCCTCCGCCCATATTACGACTGCACCCCTGGTCCCCTCCAAACTCATAGCCAACCTCAGGGACCTGGGCTTGAACTATGACCTCTGCCAGTGGGTCTTGGACTTCCTGACGGGCAGACCCCAGGTGGTGAGAGCAGGCAACTGCACCTCCTCATCCATCACCCTCAACATAGGGGCCCCCCAGGGCTGTGTTCTGAGTCCCCTCCTCTACTCCCTGTACACACACGACTGTGTGGCTCAGCGGAGTAACAACACAATCATCAAATTTGCTGACGACACAGTAGTGGTTGTGGCCTGATCTCTGCAAACGACGAGAGGGCCTACCTGGAAGAGGTCAAGGTCCTGGCGGGATGGTGCCAGGAGAACAGCCTCTCCCTGAACGTCAGCAAAACAAAGGAGATGATTGTGGACTTTAGGAGGTCAGGGGTCAAGGACTACAGCCCCCTCAGCATCGACGGGGCACCGGTTGAGAGAGTGAACAGTTTTAAGTACCTCGGAGCCCACATATCCGAGGACTTGACATGGACCACACACATTGACAGTGTTGTGAAGAAGGCACGACAACGCCTCTACTTCCTCAGGCGCCTAAGGAAGTTCCAAGTCAGTCAGAAGATCCTTAAGAACTTCTACTCATGTACAATAGAGAGCATCCTGACTGGCAACATCACCTCCTGGTTTGGGAATAGCACTGCACAAGACCGAAGCAGACTACAAAGAGTGACACGTTCAGCCGAACGCACAATTGGAGGGGGGCTCCCCACCCTCCAGAACATTTACAACAAGCGGTGCAGGGGTAAGGCTAAGAGAATCATCAAGGACTCCAGCCACCCGAACAACTGCCTCTTTGAACTGCTGCGGTCAGACAAGCGATACCGGAGTCTCAAGGCGAGCACAGAAAGACTCAGAAGAAGCTTCTATCCCCAGGCCATCAGGCTGCTCAACGAACAATAAACACTATACAACAACCATCAAATGCACACAGCACACACATCCACACGCACACACTCACTTTAAACAAACAACACACTGCAGCACCCACTCTCCACACTTTAGATCACCTAAACACACTTTATATTTATTGATAAAGGATTTGCACTACAACTCGTACACCTTACTGTAAATTGTACCTAAATTGTACCTCATCCCATTTCTGCTTTGCACTATATAGTATTGTATATTAGTACACTGCATAGTATATTGTATATTATATGGTAACTCAGTTACGTCTATTCTGCATCGAACATTGTACATATGTCTTTACTGAACACTGTGACCTAATTTTTTTATTCTAATTTACATGCTATACTATGTTATTTCGTACTTATCTTGTCTAGCACAGTCTCTGGAGCGTAACAGTAAGAAGCATTTTGTATAAAAGTATTCTGTACTTCTGTATGACAATTATTAAAGAAACTTGAAACTTGAAACTTGAGAAACTTGTTAACTCGCCATCGCTTGAGCGCCAAACCCGAGAAAAGTCGGGTTTTAATCGTTTTTTATTTTATTCGCTATATCCATTCATAATTCATCCATCCAGCCTGATGTTATCATTGGGTATGGCTCTGAGATCGCAAATGGCCAATACCGCCGCCTAACGCCTTGCGGCCGCTATTGCGCTCCATTTGAAACTATGTGGTTTGTTTTCTGGGCCGAGCTGCGGCGTGCGGGCGGGGTCTAAACACTCTGGCAAGACAAGCGCTTATAGGGAGGGCATCGACGAGGGTCCCCGCCCCCCCCCCTGTTCATGTGCAATGCTGGATTACGTTGGACACACGATCGCGATCAGTATTTGGAATGGTGATCAGATAATTGGATTATTCTTTTTGCAGTACATCATAGACAAGGTAAGGACTATATGTTATCAATCTTGCGTTGATCCGATAATTTGTTCTGTGTGTCTGCAGTGTGTGTGTGGGCCGTGTCCCGTTGGTGGCGATCGAAGCATAGAAAAACAATGCATGGATGATGAAACATAATACCTATAATATAGCGTTGATTTCAGATTGATTAGTGATCCAGGCGAGAAATGGCACGATTTATAATTAAATGCAGTAAAACGCTGTTTGGCGTCATTTCCCGGGATTACACATAATCAAAAACTAAAACTATACTCATATTCACCATGGTAAAACGGAAATGTATGGATGAAAGAATTATCTGTTTCTTGCATGTTCACTGGAAGAAACTCACTGAGAATCGGCTATGTTATTAGATCCATAGCTATAATATTTAATATAGTTTTAGCACTGCAAACACCGGAATGTATCCCCATTGAACAGAGCGCTGGCACACAACGGCCATACGCCCATAGCGACCTCTGGCGCTGAACCTGTTAAGCCTTAAGGTCCCCCTATAGGACCCCCTGCTTTTCTTTATCATAAATCGATCAATAGAGACCGTATTAGATCCCCAATTATCATATCATGGGGTATCATTGGAAAGCCACACTCATTGGCTACAACCCTGTGCAAAGATTTTCGAGATCGCCAAATGATTGACGGAACTAGAGCCCCGGGAGTCTGGGGTGGTAATGTGTACTTTTGCGTACTTTGGGGCACGCCTCACATATCGGCATGTAACTCGAGAACTGCTGAACGGATTTTGTCACCTGGAAGGGCAATCGACAGGCAACAAATATGGCTTTAATTCTATCTATATATTGTATTAAAAGATATGCACACCCGAGCCACTAGAGGTCGGCAAATAATCGACCACATGTGGGCCCTTGGATGTTAAGAGGTTAATGTTTTTAAATATATATTAACAACGAGTAAAGACCATAACCCTATCAAAAACAGTAGTCAAAGTGTATATTTTCATTTTACCGATGTTTTATACGATTTATCGGAAATACAAATTTATTGGAAAATGCTAATTATCGTAAAAACCGCAAGAAATGACTAAATCCAGATTCAACCCTGCCATTGCAAAGAGGAGCATTTTGCCTATCCATAGCTGTATGATTTGGCCATAATAATGTCAAGGTCAAGTTCAAGGTCAAATATGAATTTATAATTAAAGTCGATTATCATTAATTACTGTATGTACAAATCCTTCTGTTTAATCATCTTCCCGCGGTTCATTTGCAGATTAACAGGATAACTACGTTTTTACTAACTGGGTAAAACACCCAGTAGTCTTTTATTTAATAAAAGACTGCGGACCGCAGATGACCTCACATTATAAATGTCTAGAGACTGTATGGATTAATTTTGTGTTTTTTTTTCAAATGTAGCCAAGAGTAAATACTCTAATCCTGTCGAAACAGCAATAATAGTGAATATTTTCAGCAATACGTTTGTTTACAATAGGTTAAAGTGTTATTAGTGAAATATTCGTTTTTGAAATTCATTCATTTACAAGCGATTATCCGCCATTTTTAATCCGTGCCGCAATTCTGTTTGTAGTCAGATGAGGAGACGAGACCTTGAGCTTTGAATGAGCGTTGAAATTTAGAAAAACAACATTACCCAGCTCATGCCAGCTTCCTGCGAGCAGATGACTTGTGGATGCATTTTTTTTAGTTCTCTTTTTTTTGGGATTATCTACCACAAAACTGAACGTTATTGGCATAGATTGGAGCGCAGTTCGTTTGTCCATACCTTCTGTGAACATAGTAGTATAGACATAGTAGCACGATAGGTAGTAGTATAGTCCCAGTAGATTACTTAGTAGCCAAGTGCATAATAAAAAAGACAGTATTTGTTCTGTCCTATCATCACAAAACAGATGCAAGGCGATTAACAAAACCCATCACTTGCCTTGAGAGATTATAAAGGAGGAACGAGTCTCTTAAAAGATCACACGTGTTTTTTACACTTTCAAATGTTGTATATTGAATTACAATTAGTTTAGTATTGTTTTTCCACCAGAAATGTTCAACAAAATGTTCATCCCTACACCTTTGCCCTCATTGAGGATGCAAGGATCTATGAACGCCACCCCCCCCCCCCCCCCCCCCCCATTTATTACAAAAAAAGAAATTATGCAATTCATAATTTTTTCCACCTGAGACTCATTAGCCCCGGTTCATTTTCTGTGAAGAACATATAAAAGAACACATTTAAGTAAATAATATGGTAAAAATGAATCAAAAAAGTTCAATGTCTGCCTCCACCTTGTTCCATTTATATATTTCAAGATAAACATGAATCATTCCATTCATGGATACTTTCCCCCCTCTTTTTACAGACATCACGTTTTTTATAATTTTTTCTTTTTTTTTACTTTTATTGATATAATTATGTGATCTAGCAGAGGTAAATAGAAAATATTAACCATATATGCTGTCTAGATTGCTTATAATTGAGACAAAGTTAACATCTGTTAAGTATTTTTACATTAATTGTTATGGCTTTATTGATTTCAAATCCCAATAATGTTGTGGGTCCACCAGACGTGTGAGCATTGGGTGAGATGACTCAAAAGGGTTACCAAGGGGCGGCTGGGTGGCGCAGCGGACATTGCACTCGTCACCAACGCAAGAGACACCGGGTTCCTCCGGCTTGGGCCGGCCGTCATACTGACTCAATTGGCAGAGTTAGCGGGCGGGAGTCGATGGGTGGTAGTCTGGTCGTTGTGGACAGCGACTCCTACAGGTCGGTTGGGGGACGCCTGCACTACAGCAAAGTCAGGAAAATGGCGGGGGCAATGTGAGCCTCCCACACGTTACTCCTCGCCAAATGAGAGTCCGCGCTGGCAGGTGAAAAGATGCGACAGGCTGCCTCCACATGTATCGGAGGGGACATGTGATGCAAGGCTTCTATCCTCCCTCCAACCGGCCAGTGGGGGGCATAATGCGAGCAACAGTCAGGACAGGGGAGGGAGAATTGGCACGAGAGGTAAATTGGGATGGGGAGAAAAATCACAGAAAAAAGGAGGAGAAAAAGTAGATACAAAAAAAGGGTTAATCCACACGGCTGCAGTGGTCTAGACTCAGGGAGGGGGGAGGTGACTCAGGGAGGGGTGAGGTGACTCAGGGAGGGGGGAGGTGACTCAGGGAGGGGTGAGGTGACTCAGGGAGGGGTGAGGTGACTCAGGGAGGGGTGAGGTGACTCAGGGAGGGGTGAGGTGACTCAGGGAGGGGGGAGGTGACTCAGGGAGGGGTGAGGGGTGAGGTGACTCAGGGAGGGGTGAGGTGACTCAGGGAGGGGTGAGGTGACTCAGGGAGGGGTGAGGTGACTCAGGGAGGGGTGAGGTGACTCAGGGAGGGGGGAGGTGACTCAGGGAGGGGGGAGGTGACTCAGGGAGGGGGGAGGTGACTCAGGGAGGGGTGAGGTGACTCAGGGAGGGGGGAGGTGACTCAGGGAGGGGTGAGGTGACTCAGGGAGGGGGGAGGGGTGAGGTGACTCAGGGAGGGGGGAGGGGTGAGGTGACTCAGGGAGGGGGGAGGGGTGAGGTGACTCAGGGAGGGGTGAGGTGACTCAGGGAGGGGGGAGGGGTGAGGTGACTCAGGGAGGGGTGAGGTGACTCAGGGAGGGGGGAGGTGACTCAGGGAGGGGGGAGGTGACTCAGGGAGGGGGGAGGTGACTCAGGGAGGGGGAGGGGTGAGGTGACTCAGGGAGGGGTGAGGTGACTCAGGGAGGGGGGAGGTGACTCAGGGAGGGGGGAGGTGACTCAGGGAGGGGGGAGGTGACTCAGGGAGGGGGGAGGTGACTCAGGGAGGGGGGAGGTGACTCAGGGAGGGGTGAGGTGACTCAGGGAGGGGGGAGGTGACTCAGGGAGGGGGGAGGTGACTCAGGGAGGGGGGAGGGGGGAGGTGACTCAGGGAGGGGGGAGGTGACTCAGGGAGGGGTGAGGTGACTCAGGGAGGGGGGAGGTGACTCAGGGAGGGGGGAGGTGACTCAGGAGGGGGGAGGTGACTCAGGGAGGGGTGAGGTGACTCAGGGAGGGGTGAGGTGACTCAGGGAGGGGTGAGGTGACTCAGGGAGGGGGGAGGTGACTCAGGGAGGGGGGAGGTGACTCAGGGAGGGGGGAGGTGACTCAGGGAGGGGTGAGGTGACTCAGGGAGGGGGGAGGTGACTCAGGGAGGGGGGAGGTGACTCAGGGAGGGGTGATGCTAATGTTGTTGTTATTATTGAGAATGCCGTTGACGATTATATATTATTATATTATATATCATGTGTTTATACTATGTAGATTTGTCCCTATGTCCTTTACGTGACACTGAACACCACACTGGGAACACGGACTGACTACTTGAATGCGGTGCTCAACATGAAGGCAGAGGCTCACAATGGGGCCCTCAGGATCCCACCAGGGGGGTCCTCGAGACGACAGTGAATTATGGAAACTGCTTCAATCGCAAAACATCAATAATTAAGGAGCCTAATAATTTGACTACATAAATAACATGCAGCGGTTAATATTTGAATATAATGATAGCCTAGTTTTAGTTTAGTTTAGTTTACTCAGTTTATTTGATCAGGGACAGTGCATATCAATCAACAGTAACATGTATAAATTTATACAAATTAAAAACTGTAAATATGCCAACATTAGCAGGGTTGCTAGTTTTCAGTTGTAGTCCCTGGGCCAGATGTTTAAGCCAGAAAAGAAACAGAAAAATAGAATACTGCCTCCTATCAGCTTACCTTCATCCAAACAGTCATTGACTACAGCCAATCACCATCACTTACCTTCCTCTCATCACACCACCACATGTGTTTGGTTACTGGTTACAGAGTTCATTTAATCCTTCCTCAATGAGGATCATCATCATCATCATCATCATCATCATCATCATCATCATCATCATCATCATCATCATCCTCATCCATAATCAATAATCATCCATTCAATATAATTTTGCTATGAATGGGAACTTAAAGGTGCTATAGATAACATTCAGCCACTAGATGTCGCACTAGAGCACCACCAGCATGTCATTTATCCAATCAGGTGCATTCCACGTGGGGGAAATAGGAAGTAGCGACGGGACACACGCCTGCAACATATAAACAACAACATTAATTTTGGACCTGCAAACTTATTTTTTTATGATAAATCCATTAATAAATAATAAATTAATTCAATGCAATAATTTCAAAAGGTTTTTGTAATGTGTTACCACAATAATTCAACGTGATTATCCAAAGTGACCGCCCACTTCCATTAATTCAGACACGTGAGTCAAAACAAAGAACTTGTTGTTCTTCTTCTGCCCCCTTCTCGTTGCAATCAGCGCTCGTCTGGGATCACTTCTGGGATCTAATCAGTGGATTGCATATTTTCTTCAAGAAGCAGAATAAGGCTAACCCTCTCTGCCTATTGGGACATCATAATCGGGCTACCAACTTGAAGACGTGGTTATTTTTGGATTATCGAAGCTTTTGGACTGCAATAAGAAGATTTTGGATCTGTTTACCGCGCACAGGACCTACCAAAATGAACTGATTAAGACACTTGGACACTTGGACTAATAATGCATTCAGTCATTTGGACGGAGTTGTTAAAACTCACTCCACTCAAATCAATAGAGTTATATTTCACTCTATTCAAATCAAATTTAAAGTGACGTGGCTGGGATAAATGTGCCAGTCAGTCAGACAAAACAAATTCCTGGACCAAGGTCGAAACAGGGAGCTGCTGGAGTCGAAGGCCCTCTAGGAGATAAGAGTGGCAAGCGGATTCCCCACCCCCAGCCCCCTCCCCCCCACCCCCCCTCCTACGTGTATGGACCAGCGCCTCATGATGGCAGCTAACTCGTATGCGTGCTGGAGGGGGAGCCAAGGCTGTCTCGTCAACCCCCATATAATTGTGGAATAATTGTGGAATATTACTATAATGAGCTGTATGTTAAATCTCGTTGTGACAACTGTAACAATGACAATAAAGATCTATTCTATTCTATTCTATTCTTTGGGAGCAGACACTCCTTGGCTACAACGGTGGTCAATCATTTTCGGCCATTAGCGGTGACTGGTCAGTTCAGGACTGTTTACAACCGGACGTGGTCACTCGTCGGAGCTTGTCGGAGCGGCTTGTCCAATGAGGTGAAGAATTGCCACTGAGCTCATTCAGAACCTTCTTGAGATCAAGTGTACTAAAAATCTAAGCAAGTGAATAAAGGGCAGATGATTTACAGGAGTCTTTGTTTATACATGTGTGTGTATATGCAGGCTATATAATGCATTATTAGCAGGTGTTTTAGGTCTAAATGGGTTAAACAGAAGGTTTTGTAGATACAGTACTGAGTTTTGCCATCCGGACACATGCAATTTGAAATATGAATATAGAATATAGAATATCAGGCCTATAAATAACCGTATTATGGTCAAGTCATACATCTATGGATCGGGCCAAATCAATATTTGTTTTTCAAGTTGTTCACGTTTGCCGGCTGCAGTTTTGACAGTGGCTGGTGTGAGCTGGGTAGTGTAGTTTTATGAAATGTCGACGTCCATCGAAAGCCCTGGGTCTCCTCCTTCTTAGGACTACAATGATTTCATGACGGCGTAATTTCATTGTGTCTAAATCATTCGGTTTCCGATGCAAGGTGCAGAGATTTTGAATAATAACGCCTAAAATCATTGGTAAACAAACATAGTGCGGAAAACACTTTGACTGCTGTTTTTTGATAGGGTTAGGGTCTTTACTCTTGACTACATGTGAAGAAAAAAATAACTACATTAATTAATATGGACTGGATTGATCTATTTATGGAGTGAAATTATTGTCGGTCCGGTACTCTGGCTCAAGGGGTTAAGAGGTTAACCACCAAACCTGCAGAGGCTACAACCTATGACATATGTCATGCCAGTTAGGGTACAGACCCTCACCTGCACCTTGTGTCTACTGTTTACGTTTACTCATATATTCAGATAACAATACATCTCAAAATATATTGCAACGTATATCATAACCAATAGAGCATAATATGCTCATTTGCACTTTTTTCTTTTTACAAAATAAATGTATATACTAACCTGTCTCACTAGTATGCAAGGAATCTACCCTACTATGCTCATTTGCACTCAAGTTCGACACTGTTTGGCGAAACAGTAATCTTCGTGCTGACTTGTTGTACAGAACCTGTAACAGGCTGGATAAGCTGGTCAGGAAGGCCAGTAGCGTGGTTGGGGTGGAGCTGGACTCTCTAGCGAGGGTGGCAGAGAGGAGGAGCCTTGCTAAGCGCCAGGCCATCAGGGAAAACCCCTCCCACCCACTACACACAGACCCCTCCCACCCACTACACACAGACCCCTCCCACCCACTATACACAGACCCCTCCCACCCACTACACACAGACCCCTCCCACCCACTACACACAGACCCCTCCCACCCACTACACACAGACCCCTCCCACCCACTACACACAGACCCCTCCCACCCACTACACACAGACCCCTCCCACCCACTATACACAGACTTGGCTGACAGGAGGAGCAGGTTCAGTGCTAGGCTCACACTACCTAAATGTAGCACTGAACGGCACAGGAAGTCCTTCATTCCGACAGCCATCAGACTTTACACTGCATCACTGAGCACAGAGTGACAGTTACCATCTTCCTGGACTTTTACTTTTAAAACAACACAGTTCAATATTACACCTACTGTAGACTTCAGTATATTTTTACTGTATATTTTATACTAGAATGTATATACATAACATACAAAATGTGAATCCCAGTCCATACTGTATTAATATTATCTTATTCTTAGGCCTATTCTATTCTTATTCTTAGGCAATTTGTTTTGTTATTCCTATTCGTGACTTTGTTCTGTCTAAATGTCCAAATGTTTACTGTGAGTGATTTGTAGTGTCAAATTTCCCTCGGGATGATTCAAGTATTTCTATTCTTCTATTATATTCTAAGTCACTTTGGATAAAAGCGTCAGCTAAATTACCTGAGAGACCTTGTTTTCAGCTTTGTGTTGACTAAACTTTGTGTAGGGCAGTGATCACCAGGGGTGTAAAGTACTTGAGTAATTGTACTTCGTTACAATACTTTAGTACTGTTTTGGGGGATTTGAACTTTACTCTAGTATTATTAGGTTTGTATACTTTGTACTTTTACTCCATTACATTTCAGAGAAAAAAACACGTACTTTTTACTCCTTACATTTAAAATGCAGACCTACAAAGTACAAAGTCCAAATCTCACAGGTCCAACCATTTTAATTAGTATATTTTAATTGTTTCTAACGTTAACGGTATTAATCCTGCGACCGCAGGTAAACAGCCAATCAAATCCACATCAATGGAAAATGAACCCGCCCATACCCATGTTGATTGGTCCTTGTGCAAGACTAGGAAGCGGGGATATTTGATTAAACACCTGCTATCTGAAGAATAGACAGTCAGATCCACATTATGCTGTGGTTAATATTGTGATATTATTCAGGGTACTCCAGTATTCTGTCTTTAATATTGTGATATTATTCAGGGTACTCCAGAATTCTGTCTTTAATATTGTGATAGTATTCAGGGTACTCCAGTATTCTGTCTTTAATATTGTGATATTATTCAGGGTACTCCAGTATTCTGTCTTTAATATTGTCATATTATTCAGGATAATCCAGTATGCTGTGGTTAATATTGTCATATTATTCAGGATACACCATTCTGTTTTTAATATTGTCATATTATTTATGCTGTGATGTGAATGCCGTCCATGTTAGTTTACCTTCAATGGAGAAGTGCATTAAATAATTTTAATGCAAAAAAAAGTGTCCTCTGTTCTTTCATTTCAGCATGGTCTATCGCAGAACACATTCCATTGTGGGCAGAGTGTATGCTTGGTTTCATTCCAGCCTTGCCTAAACACCAGCTGATGATTTTACTAATTGGCTCACCTCTTCAACTAACTTACCTGGTGCAATGTATAGTTAAAATGAAAACTTGGCCCACGATGGAATGAGTTTGAGACCACTGTAAAAAAAAATTTACTTTGACTTTTTAGTACTTAAGTACATTTAAAAGTAGGACTTTTTTACTTTTACTCAAGTGTGTTTTTAGCCAGATACTTTGACTTTTACTTGAGTCAGATTTTGAGACGGTAGCCATACTTTCACTTAAGTATAATTTCTGGGTACTTTTTACACCCCTGATGATCACTTATGCCAGTGCAAACATACAGTATGAGGGGCCGTTTAGGTCAATAGGCCCTACTATTGAGATGAAAAGCTGTCACGTATACAGCTTTTCACTAGTATACGTGACAGTGTTTCAGTAGTATAGGCCTAATCGGCCCCTCATACAAATACCCCGCTGGACACAATCTCATCAGTACAGTTAATTAATATAAGATCAACCTGTTCCACCCGACGGGACGGGATCAGGTCCCAAAACGGCATCTGATCATAAATCAATATTTTTCAGAGTGTTGCAAAAAAGATTTGCGATTTTAAAATCAAACGTATTCAAGTATTAACATCACTAACATGTCATAAAAGCATGTAGAATGTATATTATCATCAATACGTTAGTTTAGCAATAGGTTAAAAGTGCCATTAGATAGGTTTACCTTCTTGATTTGCTGAAGTCTATTCCAAGACGGCGACCATTTAGAAAATTTTGAACCATGGGAATTGTAGGTTTTTTTGCGGCCATTTTGTCGAAGACATGCATAGCTGTGGATCAGCGTTGGAATTATTCCCAACTACACTTCCTGGCAAGTTCTATGGGGGTTCAAAGTTCAGCGTTCTGAATGAATTATGTCAATAACTGTTATTATTCGGGATAATAAGCCACAAAAGGTAACGTTTTTGACAAATATTGAAACACAGTTAGTGTCTCCTCACTATTGTTAGCATGTAGCAACAATTAGATCTGAAATTAGTTTCAAAATGGTTGCACAGTGGTGAAAATAAAAAAAATACAGTAAATCATCATTATCTGTTCTTATGCACGCCTGGTGATACTAAATCCAAATTGAACTCGGGCATTTGAAAGATAATATATGTATATATATATATATATATATATATATATATATATATATATATATATATATATATATATATATATATATAAATGTGCGAATTGGCTATAATAAGGTAATTTATAAGCATCATATTCTATATTCTATTTCTATTTCTATTCTATTCTGTTTCCCCCCCCGATAAGATAAACCCAATGGAAAAACATGCACAACAACAAGATCGCTAACGCTGTGGCGTCCTTGACGAAGACGGACAGGAGCACTTGGATTGGTCCCCTGGCGCGCCTCACGTTGTGCCTGTCTGCTCCCGGCTGCCCTTGGGGGGGAAGGACGACGGGATGGGTTAATCGCAGATACGAATTGCATGCATGCATCGCATGTGTGCCAATTGATGACCTCGGAGCAGGTCCTAAATTATTATTATATTATATTTATTATATTTCAAATTGCATTGGTCCGGATGGGAGAATTCAGTACTGTATGTACAGAACCTTCGGTGTAATCATCTTCCCTTTATTAATTTCCTTAGATTTCTTTTACACATGATCTCAAGAGGGGACTGAACGAGATCAGTGGCAGTTTTTTAAGTTTGGTCATTATTATCATGGTGCTATTCACTGTCAAAGATGAAAAATCATAATTCATATTCTCCTTTGTTTCATCACAATTTAAGCAAGCCTAGTAATAGACACAATATTTCTGACACTGTGAATACATTCCCTGAGGTCCATAGATGTCCCTAGATACCAAGAACATGCAAATGATCCTTGTAGAAGTGGAGCAATATTCCATTTACCTAGGTATATATTTTAGGCGAAAATATTCCACGGGTGGAACAGGTTAAGGTCCATCTTGATGAAACCTTTAAATTAGGTGGAGTGGATTCAGTTGTTTTTAGTCGGTTCAGAGGGGCGACATTGGCTCAGGAGGTAGAGCGATCGTCTGGTAATCGGAAAGGTTCCTGGTTCAATTCCAGCTGATTGATTGATTGATTGATTGATTGATTTATTGATTGATTGATTGATTGATTGAAAAGTGTATTAACAGATTGCAGAATGGGTACAGTACAGTACAGCTCAATACACACAATTGTTAACACGTTCAGTGCCACCAGGTGGCGCCAGAGTTAGCGCTTGAATGGCACCATCGGCGCCAATGTTAACCTTAATATCGCCTAATCTATGTTTTAAATTATGGCTATGTGTCTAATCTGCCCGTCGCTTATCAAAGAATCCTTTTCCAGTCAGTGCTGTCAAGGCAGATTGGTTTTTTATCGCTTCATTTCCGTTTGAGAGCATTTTGAAAAGCACCCGTTTTGAGGTAAAAAACAGTTCATTCTGGACCATTCTATGATAATCGTCTTTTACTGGAATATTCCAGATGTTGATATTTGTCGGCCTATTTATGAATCGTTTTCAAATAAACATGCACGCCCATTCGAGCCGCGCGCTGATAATAGCCTTGTTCATTTCCTCATGGATTTTTACAGTCAAACCGACATTTCACAAAACAGCTTATATCTTCATCAAAACGAGTCTGATTATCCTAACACTGATAACATAGATTCCTTACCTGACATCAGATGGTATCCAACTGGTATATTCCAATTCCTGATCACCATTTGAAAAAATCGATAAGTGTATAGATCCAACGTGATACAGTTGGAACTCATGATTAATAAAAAACAGTCCATTCTGGGCCATTCTGTGATAATCGTCTTTTACTGGAATATTCCAGAACGTTGATATTTGTCGGCCTATTTATGAATCGTTTTCAAATAAACGCTAGATGATCAATATTATACGTGCATGCACGCCCATTCGAGCCGCGCGCTGATAATAGCCGTTTTCATTTCCTCATGGTTTTTTCAGTAAAACCGCTTATATCTTCATCAAAATGAGTCTGATTATCCTAACACTGATAACATAGATTCCTTACCTGACATCAGATGGTATCCAACTGGTATATTCCAATTCCTGATCATCAGGATCTAACGTGTATACAGTAGAACTCATGATCCGCGGCGCTCAGAGGCTCCAGAATGAACTGTGGTAACCCCGGCTGCATCAGTGGACTGGAAAATGTGGAGTACAGGATTTTTTTCCCCATCCATTTTCATTGAGTCCATTCCAAAATCCCTTATGTCATCTGGGAGACGATAGGGGGCGCTTTTGTCCACATCTGATCGCCGGCGGCTCTCGGGTAGACTAGGGTAGGCTCGCGTGATGCAATATGATTTGTGTGTGTGTGTGTG
>NC_140166.1:233192662-233205162 GCF_963971535.1 Notolepis coatsorum | reverse complement strand
AGAAAGTCCAGTATCCAGGCGCTCAGAGCGGAGCTCAGACCCAGCTCGATCAGCTTGTCCATCAGTCTGGTGGGGACTATGGTGTTGAACGCTGAGCTGTAGTCAATGAACAACAGTCTCACATAGCCCCCCTTCTGGCGGTCCAGGTGAGAGAGGGTGCTGTGCAGTACTTGGGAGACCGCATCATCAATCGACCTGTTTTGCCTGTATGCAAATTGCATAGGGTCCATATCACTGGGGAGGGAGGCACAAATGTGATCCTTGACCAGCCTCTCGAAACATTTCATGGCCACAGAGGTGAGTGCCACCGGTCTGTAGTCATTGAGACCTGCTGGGGAGGGTTTCTTTGGTACAGGGATGATGGTAGACACCTTAAAGCAGGCAGGGACCACTGACTCCGCCAGGGATTGATTAAATATGGTGGTGAACACAGGGGCTAGCTGGTTAGCAAAAAACTCTTCCCAACTCTAGGCCCTGCCCTACTCAATATCTTCAACACCTCCTTGTTTACTGGCGTGGTGCCCCTGGCCTTTAAATCAGCCGTCATTAAACCACTACTTAAAAAACCGAACCTCGACCCTCTAATCTTGAAAAATTACAGACCTATCTCCAATCTTCCATTCCTATCCAAAGTGTTAGAACGGATCGTCGCAACGCAACTTACTGACCATTTATCAAACAATAATCTTAATGAATCATTTCAATCTGGCTTTAGAGCCTTACACTCCACCGAAACGGCGGTTACCAAAGTCACAAATGACTTACTGCTCTCTCTTGACTCAAACCTCACTTCTGTGCTCTTATTGCTTGATCTCAGTGCAGCCTTTGACACTATCGATCACTCGATTCTTCTAGGTCGGCTTGAGAATCATGTTGGCATTCGGGGTCTCGCACTAGCTTGGTTTAAATCCTATTTAACTGATAGAACACACTGCATGGTCTATAATGATTTAACATCTGAGACCCTCCCAGTGCAATGTGGTGTCCCACAAGGCTCTGTCCTGGGCCCTTTGCTATTTTCGATTTACATGCTACCCCTCGGCGATATCATACGCAAATTTGGCATAAACTTTCATTTTTACGCTGATGACACCCAATTATATATACCTATTAAGCCAAATGATTCCTCCCAACTACAAAACCTTGAGGCCTGCTTGCTTGCCGTCAAAAAATGGATGTCGCAAAACTTTCTACTCCTTAATGCAGATAAAACTGAGATGTTAATTGTTGGCCCCCCAAACCACAGAGGCCTGTTTCAGGACATCTCCCTCAATTTTGATACCTGTCATGTATCCCAGAGCTCCACCATAAAAAACCTCGGAGTAATTTTTGATTCCTCCCTCTCATTTAATGCACATATAAAAAATGTCACCAAAATTGCATTCTTCCATCTTCGTAATATCGCAAAAATTCGCCCCATTTTAACTCTGGCTGATGCTGAAACCCTGATTCATGCTCATCACGTCTGGACTACTGTAATGCACTTTTTTCAGGCCTACCTAATTCAAGCATCAAAAATCTTCAACTCGTGCAAAATGCGGCTGCACAGATACTAACTAGAACTAGAAAATTTGATCACATCACACCAGTTTTGTCCGCCCTACACTGGCTTCCTATCCAAGCCCGATCTGACTTTAAAGTGCTACTCCTCACCTACAACATTTTAAATGGGCTTGCACCGTTCTATCTATCCGATCTCATCTCCCGATACTCGCCCGCTCCACAAAATGCGGGGCTTCTATCGATCCCTAGGGTTAAAAAGAAATCCGCCGGCCACAGAGCCTTTGTCTACTGCGCTCCCTACCTGTGGAACAAATTACCTGCCGTCATCAGGGGCGCCTGCTCTGTCGAAGCTTTTAAATCCCTGCTTAAGACTCATCTTTTCTCTCTCTCCTTCAACCTACCCTGATCTCACCTGGTCGGGGACTGACCTTTAGATTAATCTGTGTAGTTTAGTTAGGGTACAGGGTACTACATGGTACTACTGGGTAGTTTACTATAGGGTAGTTTAGTTAGGGTACAGGGTACTACATGGTACTACTGGGTAGTTTACTATAGGGTAGTTTAGTTAGGGTACAGGGTGCTGCATGGTACTACATGGCTCTACATGGTACTACATGGTACTACACGGCACTACAGGGTACTACATGGCACTACATGGCACTACATGGTACTACATGGCACTACAGGGTACTACATGGCACTACAGGGTACTACATGGCACTACAGGGTACTACATGGCACTACATGGTACTACATGGCACTACAGGGTACTACATGGTACTACATGGCACTACAGGGTACTACATGGCACTACATGGTACTACATGGCACTACATGGTACTACATGGCACTACAGGGTACTACATGGCACTACAGGGTACTACATGGTACTACATGGTACTACATGGTACTACAGGGTACTACATGGCACTACATGGTACTACATGGCACTACAGGGTACTACATGGTACTACATGGCACTACAGGGTACTACATGGCACTACATGGTACTACATGGCACTACATGGTACTACATGGCACTACAGGGTACTACATGGCACTACAGGGTACTACATGGCACTACATGGTACTACATGGTACTACATGGCACTACATGGTACTACACGGTACTACATGGCACTACACGGTACTACATGGCACTACATGGTACTACATGGTACTACATGGTACTACATGGCACTACATGGTACTACATGGCTCTACATGGTACTACATGGTACTACATGGCACTACAGGGTACTACATGGTACTACATGGCACTACATGGTACTACATGGCACTACATGGTACTACATGGTACTACATGGTACTACACGGCACTACATGGTACTACACGGTACTACATGGCACTACATGGCTCTACATGGTACTACATGGTACTACATGGTACTACATGGCACTACATGGTACTACAGGGTACTACAGGGTACTACATGGCTCTACATGGTACTACATGGTACTACATGGCTCTACATGGTACTACATGGTACTACATGGCACTACATGGTACTACATGGTACTACATGGCACTACATGGTACTACATGGTACTACAGGGTACTACAGGGTACTACATGGCACTACATGGCTCTACATGGTACTACATGGTACTACAGGGTACTACAGGGTACTACATGGCACTACATGGCACTACATGGCTCTACATGGTACTACATGGTACTACATGGTACTACAGGGTACTACATGGTACTACATGGCACTACATGGTACTACATGGTACTACAGGGTACTACATGGTACTACATGGCAATACATGGCACTACATGGTACTACATGGTACTACAGGGTACTACATGGTACTACATGGTACTACAGGGTACTACATGGTACTACATGGCACTACATGGTACTACATGGTACTACATGGCACTACATGGTACTACAGGGTACTACAGGATACTACATGGCACTACATGGCAATACAGGGTACTACATGGTACTACATGGTACTACAGGGTACTACATGGTACTACATGGCACTACATGGTACTACATGGTACTACAGGGTACTACATGGTACTACATGGCAATACATGGCACTACATGGTACTACATGGTACTACAGGGTACTACATGGTACTACATGGTACTACAGGGTACTACAGGATACTACATGGCACTACATGGCAATACAGGGTACTACATGGTACTACATGGTACTACAGGGTACTACATGGTACTACATGGCACTACATGGTACTACATGGTACTACAGGGTACTACATGGTACTACATGGCAATACATGGCACTACATGGTACTACATGGTACTACAGGGTACTACATGGTACTACATGGCACTACATGGTACTACATGGTACTACAGGGTACTACATGGTACTACATGGCAATACATGGCACTACATGGTACTACATGGTACTACAGGGTACTACATGGTACTACATGGTACTACAGGGTACTACATGGTACTACATGGCACTACATGGCACTACATGGTACTACATGGTACTACATGGCACTACATGGTACTACATGGTACTACATGGCACTACAGGGTACTACATGGCACTACATGGTACTACAGGGTACTACATGGCACTACATGGTACTACATGGTACTACATGGTACTACATGGCTCTACATGGTACTACATGGCACTACATGGTACTACATGGTACTACATGGTACTACATGGTACTACATGGCACTACAGGGTACTACATGGCACTACATGGTACTACAGGGTACTACATGGCACTACATGGTACTACATGGTACTACATGGCACTACAGGGTACTACATGGCACTACATGGTACTACATGGTACTACATGGTACTACATGGCTCTACATGGTACTACATGGCACTACATGGCACTACAGGGTACTACATGGTACTACATGGTACTACATGGTACTACATGGTACTACATGGTACTACATGGTACTACATGGCACTACAGGGTACTACATGGCACTACAGGGTACTACATGGCTCTACATGGTACTACATGGCACTACATGGTACTACATGGTACTACATGGTACTACATGGTACTACATGGCACTACAGGGTACTACATGGTACTACATGGCTCTACATGGTACTACATGGCACTACATGGCACTACAGGGTACTACATGGCACTACAGGGTACTACATGGTACTACATGGTACTACAGGGTACTACATGGCTCTACATGGTACTACATGGCTCTACATGGTACTACATGGTACTACATGGTACTACATGGTACTACATGGTACTACATGGTACTACATGGTACTACAGGGTACTACATGGCACTACAGGGTACTACATGGTACTACATGGTACTACATGGTACTACATGGCACTACAGGGTACTACATGGCACTACAGGGTACTACATGGCTCTACATGGTACTACATGGCTCTACATGGTACTACATGGTACTACATGGTACTACATGGTACTACATGGTACTACATGGTACTACATGGTACTACAGGGTACTACATGGCACTACAGGGTACTACAGGGTACTACATGGTACTACATGGCACTACAGGGTACTACAGGGTACTACAGGGTACTACAGGGTACTACAGGGTACTACATGGTACTACATGGTACTACATGGCACTACAGGGTACTACAGGGTACTACAGGGTACTACAGGGTACTACATGGTACTACATGGTACTACATGGTACTACATGGTACTACATGGTACTACATGGCACTACAGGGTACTACATGGTACTACATGGCACTACATGGTACTACATGGCACTACATGGCACTACATGGTACTACATGGCACTACAGGGTACTACAGGGTACTACAGGGTACTACATGGCACTACATGGCACTACATGGTACTACATGGTACTACATGGCACTACAGGGTACTACATGGTACTACAGGGTACTACAGGGTACTACATGGTACTACATGGTACTACATGGTACTACAGGGTAATACAGGGTACTACATGGTACTACATGGCACTACAGGGTACTACATGGTACTACATGGTACTACAGGGTACTACATGGTACTACATGGCACTACATGGCTCTACATGGTACTACATGGCACTACAGGGTACTACATGGCACTACATGGCTCTACAGGGTACTACATGGCACTACATGGCACTACATGGTACTACATGGTACTACATGGTACTACATGGTACTACATGGTACTACATGGCACTACATGGCACTACATGGTACTACATGGCACTACAGGGTACTACATGGTACTACATGGTACTACATGGTACTACAGGGTACTACATGGTACTACATGGTACTACATGGCACTACATGGTACTACATGGCACTACATGGCACTACATGGTACTACATGGTACTACAGGGTACTACATGGTACTACATGGTACTACATGGTACTACAGGGTACTACATGGTACTACATGGTACTACATGGCACTACATGGTACTACATGGCACTACATGGCACTACATGGTACTACATGGTACTACATGGCACTACAGGGTACTACAGGGTACTACAGGGTACTACATGGCACTACATGGCACTACATGGTACTACATGGTACTACATGGCACTACAGGGTACTACATGGTACTACATGGTACTACATGGTACTACAGGGTAATACAGGGTACTACATGGTACTACATGGCACTACAGGGTACTACATGGTACTACATGGTACTACATGGTACTACATGGCACTACATGGCTCTACATGGTACTACATGGTACTACATGGCACTACATGGCACTACATGGCTCTACATGGCTCTACAGGGTACTACATGGCACTACATGGCACTACATGGCTCTACAGGGTACTACATGGCACTACATGGCACTACATGGTACTACATGGTACTACATGGTACTACATGGTACTACATGGTACTACATGGCACTACATGGCACTACATGGTACTACATGGCACTACAGGGTACTACATGGTACTACATGGCACTACAGGGCACTACATGGTACTACAGGGTACTACATGGTACTACATGGTACTACATGGCTCTACATGGTACTACATGGCACTACATGGCTCTACATGGTACTACATGGTACTACATGGTACTACATGGTACTACATGGTACTACATGGCACTACAGGGTACTACATGGCTCTACATGGTACTACATGGCTCTACATGGTACTACATGGTACTACATGGTACTACATGGTACTACATGGCACTACATGGTACTACATGGCTCTACATGGTACTACATGGTACTACATGGTACTACATGGTACTACATGGTACTACATGGTACTACATGGTACTACATGGCTCTACATGGTAATACATGGTACTACATGGTAATACATGGTACTACATGGCACTACATGGTACTACATGGCTCTACATGGTACTACAGGGTACTACATGGTACTACATGGCACTACATGGTACTACATGGTACTACATGGCACTACATGGTACTACATGGTACTACAGGGCACTACAGGGTACTACAGGGTACTACAGGGTACTACAGGGTACTACAGGGTACTACATGGTACTACATGGCACTACAGGGTACTACATGGCACTACATGGTACTACATGGCACTACATGGTACTACAGGGTACTACATGGCACTACAGGGTACTACATGGTACTACAGGGTACTACATGGCACTACATGGCACTACATGGTACTACAGGGTACTACATGGTACTACATGGTACTACAGGGTACTACATGGTACTACATGGTACTACATGGCACTACGGGGTACTACATGGCTCTACATGGCACTACAGGGTACTACATGGCTCTACATGGCACTACGGGGTACTACATGGTACTACATGGTACTACAGGGTACTACATGGCTCTACATGGCACTACAGGGTACTACATGGCTCTACATGGTACTACATGGCACTACAGGGTACTACAGGGTACTACATGGTACTACAGGGTACTACAGGGTACTACATGATACTACATGGCACTACAGGGTACTACATGGCACTACAGGGTACTACATGGTACTACAGGGTACTACATGGCTCTACATGGTACTACATGGCACTACAGGGTACTACATGGTACTACATGGTACTACATGGTACTACATGGCACTACAGGGTACTACATGGTACTACATGGTACTACATGGTACTACATGGTACTACATGGCACTACATGGTACTACATGGCACTACATGGCACTACATGGTACTACATGGTACTACATGGCACTACATGGTACTACATGGTACTACATGGCACTACATGGTACTACAGGGTACTACATGGTACTACATGGCACTACATGGCACTACAGGGTACTACAGGGTACTACAGGGCACTACATGGTACTACAGGGTACTACATGGCACTACAGGGTACTACATGGCACTACATGGCACTACATGGCACTACAGGGTACTACATGGCACTACATGGTACTACAGGGCACTACAGGGTACTACATGGCACTACATGGCACTACATGGCACTACAGGGTACTACATGGCACTACATGGCACTACATGGCACTACAGGGTACTACATGGCACTACATGGTACTACATGGCACTACAGGGTACTACATGGTACTACATGGCACTACATGGTACTACATGGCACTACAGGGTACTACATGGCACTACAGGGTACTACATGGTACTACATGGCACTACATGGTACTACATGGCACTACAGGGTACTACATGGTACTACATGGCACTACAGGGTACTACATGGTACTACATGGCACTACAGGGTACTACATGGCACTACAGGGTACTACATGGTACTACATGGCACTACATGGTACTACATGGCACTACAGGGTACTACATGGTACTACATGGCACTACAGGGTACTACATGGTACTACATGGTACTACAGGGCACTACGGGGTACTACATGGCACTACAGGGTACTACAGGGTACTACAGGGTATTACATGGCACTACGGGGTACTACATGGCACTACAGGGTACTACAGGGTACTACAGGGTACTACATGGTACTACACGGCACTACATGGCACTACGGGGTACTACATGGCACTACAGGGTACTACATGGTACTACATGGCACTACATGGTACTACATGGCACTACAGGGTACTACATGGTACTACATGGCACTACAGGGTACTACATGGTACTACATGGTACTACAGGGCACTACGGGGTACTACATGGCACTACAGGGTACTACATGGTACTACATGGTACTACATGGTACTACATGGCACTACGGGGTACTACATGGCACTACAGGGTACTACATGGCACTACAGGGTATTACATGGCACTACGGGGTACTACATGGCACTACAGGGTACTACAGGGTACTACAGGGTATTACATGGCACTACGGGGTACTACATGGCACTACATGGTACTACAGGGTACTACATGGTACTACAGGGTACTACATGGTACTACATGGTACTACAGGGCACTACGGGGTACTACATGGCACTACAGGGTACTACAGGGTACTACAGGGTATTACATGGCACTACGGGGTACTACATGGCACTACAGGGTACTACATGTCTGCTCTTTTGCAGCACCACAAACATGGGAACTCTCTAACTCTTCCCCCCTCCCCCTATCTATTGCTATGTCCGCCCACTACAATCACATGAGCTGTCTAACGCCTGTCCCGTCTCCCTGTTGCTGTCCTGGAGTGCTGACCGGAGTGTCGGACATCCCGTGATGAAGGCCGGGAGGTTGCGACCCCCTCTGCGTGCCCCCCTGTCTCCGGAGGTTTCGTAGTGGTGACCGGAGTGCCGGACGTCCCGCGATGATGTCGGGGAGTTTGCGACCCTCTCTGCGCCGCCCCCTATCTCCCTGTCTCCGGCTGTCCCTGAGCAATGACCGGAGTGTTGAATGTCCCGTGACTAAGACGGGGAGGACGTGACTCTCTTTGCGCCGCCCCTGTGCCTCAAATAGATCCGCTATCATCTCTATCTTTAATCTTTCAAAATGTTCAGTTGCTATCGCTATTAGCTTTATCTTTAATCTTTCAAAATGTTCAGTTGCTATTGCATGCACTCATCTGTGTTTCACTACACACATGAGTGCATGCTTACCAACTGTCCGTCTGCAACACTACTATCACCAACATCTAAGAAGGGAGATCCCCCCTTGAATGGCCCTTCTAAGGTTTCTCTCCTCCACACTGCCTGTGGAGCTTTTTTCCCTATTGTTAGGTTTTAGTGAGTTTTTCCTTACCTTCGCGTGGGGTATGTCTGGGAGTGCTTGCATTCTTTAATTTTTTTTTTTTTGCATTCATCTAAAAATGTTTGGACCTTATGGTGTTCTTGTTCTGTTCTTGACTTATTGTTATGTTTTCTTCTTGACTTGTTTAAAGAAGACCTGTACGGCCCATGGGGACATTAACGTGTGTTGTCGGGCCTTATAAATAAATTTGATTTGATTTGATTTAGCACAGGACTTAAGTATGCAACCTGTTATTCCATCTAGGCCAGCAGCTTTTCTGGTGTTCACCTGCATAAATGCTCTTCTCACACTGTGTACCGACAATGAGAGAGCGTCCCCGCCCCCCCGCGGTTGCCCCTCCACAACAGCCGGCGCGCCAGTGACATGACTAGCCGTTGAGCTAGCGGCGCCACTGTCTGCACCAAACCGAGCGTAGAAAGAGTTGAGTTTGTCCGCGAGAGAGGCGTCGTCGCTCCCCATTGAGGGGGCGCTGACTTTGTAGTCAGTTATCGTCCTCAGTCCCCGCCATACGCCTCTTGTGTCATTCTGTGCCATTTGTGTCTCCAATTTGTCAGCATACGTCCGTTTTGCAAGTTTAACAGCCTTGCGCAGAGTATAGACTGTAGCCTTATACTCCTCCATGTTTCCTGACTCTCTGCCCAGGTTGTAGGCAGTGGTGCGAGATTTCAGAGCTGCTCTGATAGTATTGTCCACCCACGGTTTCTGGTTTGGGAACACCCTCGCCTTTTTTGTGGGGACAATACTATCCCAGAGTGTTGTTATGAAGCACACAACGCTGTCGGCGAACTCGCTGACGTCACTGGCGCTTCCTTGAAACATCCCCCAGTCTACGCCTACCTCCGGTCAATGGTCTCTAACTACACACCCTCAAGACCCCTACGCTCTGCATCTTCTGGCCGCCTTAGACCAAGCTCCGGGAGGGTCATCAAAGAGAAGCCGCTTATTCTCAGTCCTTGCCCCACAATGGTGGAATGAACTACCCACCCCAGTTAGGAGCCGAAACACGTCCAATCTTTCGCCGTCGACTAAAGACGCACTTCTTCAACCATTATCTGAAAAAAATATAAAAAATCGAACCTTAACTAACCTTACTGCCATGCACTTGTCCTAATAAACTAACCTACATTGTAACACGCAACACTTTGATGAATATTGTTACTCAGCTGATAGAGTTGTGCCCTTCCTGATGACCTGTCGTACAGAACTTGTAAGTCGCTTTGGATAAAAGCGTCAGCTAAATGACTAAATGTAAATGTAAATGTACGTCCTCGAGAGAGTCCTGAAGCGTGGCCTCTGATTGGTCGGCCCATTTTTTTGTCTCACATGACACGACGGCGTCACGTGATCTTTGTTTGTAAGCAGGGACCAGGAAGATGGCGTCATGATCGGACGTGCTAGTAGCTCCCGCTAACGGCTCTGAACGGGGTGTAGCAGTGGTCTAGCGTGTTTCCTCCCCTGGTGGAGCAGGCGATGTGCTGAAAAAAGGACGGCATCACTTTTTTCAAATTCGCCTGGTTGAAATCGCCGCCTACGATCATGGCTGCATCTGGATGTTTTATCTGGTGGATGTTGAGCTGCCCCTGTAGCTCCGCCAGAGCCCTGATGGTGTTCGCTTGGGGAGGGATGTATACTGCGGTCATTATGACCGCGGTAAACTCTCAGGGTAGGTGGAAAGGGCGACATTGGATGGAGAAATGTTCCATGTCCGGGGAGCATGAACGGGAGAGTATCTTTATCTCCTTGGGGTTAACCCAACCGTTGTTGGTAAGGAGACAGACACCCACCGCCGACGCTCTTACCGGATGCTTCCGTGCAATCCGCTCGGAAGACGGTGAAGGAGTCCGAGGGAGAGACGCTATGACGCTATGACGTCCCTGCCAGTGATGTTTCCATGAAAAAAGTAGTAAAAATAAACATAATGACTAAAAGTGTGCACAATCGTTGCTGAGCGAAACCGACGGCGACTAACCTGAGCCGCGCCATCTCATCTCCTCAAGAGAGGGGAGAGAGAGAGAGAGAGAGAGAGAGACAGAGAGAGAGCGAGAGAGAGAGGGAGAGAGAGAGAGAGAGAGAGAGAGAGAGGGGGGGAGAGAGGGGGCAAGAGAGAGAGAGAGAGGGGGCGAGAGAGAGAGAGAGAGAGAGAGAGAGAGAGAGAGAGAGAGAGGGAGAGAGAGAGAGGGGTGAGAGAGAGATGGATAGAGAGAGAGGGAGAGAGAGAGAGAGAGAGAGGGGGAGAGAGAGAGAGAGAGTGGAATGGGAAGATTAGAGCTGTCTTGTCTTGTTAGAAGCACCATTACTGTGGGTTTAATGACAACCATTCTCTACAGTCATACAGACTCATTACTGGTGGTGGAGGAGAGAGAGAGAGAGAGAGAGAGAGAGAGAGAGAGAGAGAGAGAGAGAGAGAGAGAGAGAGAGAGAGAGAGAGAGAGAGAGACAAAGACAAAGACAGAAAGAGAGAGTTAGACAAAGAGAGGAAGAGACAAAGACAGAGAGAGAGTGAGACAAAGAGAGGAGATAGAGAGTGTGAGACAAAGAGAGAGTGAGACAAAGAGAGGAGATAGAGAGTGTGAGACAAAGAGAGGTGAGACAAAGAGAGGAGATAGAGAGTGTGAGACAAAGAGAGAGAGAGAGAGAAGAGAGAGAGAGAAGAGAGAGAGAGACAAAGACAACGACAGAGAGAGAGTGAGACAACGAGAGGAGATAGAGAGTGTGAGACAAAGAGAGAGAGAGAGAGTGAGACAAAGAG
>NC_140166.1:233159858-233192462 GCF_963971535.1 Notolepis coatsorum | reverse complement strand
AGTTGCAGCAGCGCAATAGTTAGATAACCTAGGTGGGGAACAACCAGGAGATCACTGCAACTCACACAAGTTGGAGAACTATCTCTCTCTCTTGCTCTCACACACACACACACACACAAGGGAGCCGCATGTGATTGGTGGAGGTGGGACCCTTACAAAAACTGCTAATCATTGACACATGCTAGCCTGTAATAATCCCCCCCAGAAAAATTTACTTTGCATTTGATATATTGCAAATATATGCCATCACACACACTGGCATTTAAAGGGTTAGAATTATAAAATGAATATGTGGTGTTATGATCAGGGCTGAAGTTGAATAAAAGATTGTATTTTTTATCAATTACAAAAAACTGAAAATCCATAAAGATCTGTGTTGTGGCTAATCATACATATGCTAGCCTGTTTTTTTAACAATAATTTGTGATGCCATCACAAACACTGGCATTTAAAGGGTACAAATAAAAAAAATGCCTGCACCAGAATGCAGGAAATGAAGTCTTTGTAAGAAAAAAATTCCTGGTGGGGGACCCCCAGACCGATTAAAAAGTGGCCTGACTGGGGCTATATTTCCTGGCCTGAATGATTTCCCCAGTCCGGCCCTGGTTAAAAGCCTCCAATGCTTATTAGTGTGTGTGCGTTTGAACGTTTGCATGTTTCAACCATACATTTCTGTTTAAATTTAAATTTTCTTTTTACCTCCTATAATAGTGGGGGTCGCGGCTCTCTGACACCGTTTTTTTTGGGTCGCGGCCTGAAAAGTTTGGGAACCCCTGGTCTAGCCTGTACCCCCCAGACATGTTGCTGGCCCGTCAAAACAGTATCCTATCAGCCTCTCCATGGGCAGGTCGAGGCGTTGTGTCTGGGCCGGGCATTGTAAAAACCCCAAAAGAAGTTCTGAGCTTCCAAGTTGTCATCGACGAACTGTTTATTACACGAGAATTGTTCTTTTCCAGTGAGTGACATCAGTGGTTCCGTCAGCGCTCAAGCCAAAGATTGGGCTTTTGGATGCTTTGCCTCTAATTTGTCGCTGAATATCATGGGCAAGCAGCTGTAAGATTTCGTTTTGGATGTTGTTGGACATCCAGTTGTCTCTCTTTTGGAGCCAATTCTTCAACTCGGGATCAGACTCGGTGTGCATTCTTTCCATCATGAGCTGCCATAACACCCCATCCCTATTTGCATCACCCCTCAGTGGAAGCCCCTGGCGCCCGAGGGGGGGTATAGGGAACAGACTCAGTTAACTCTTCAATACCTGATGCTGAGGCTGAACCTGTCGTCTCTGTCTCTCTCTGACGTTTATCAGATTTAGTGGGACTGTCACTGGGACCGGCGGGACGTTTAGAAAATAAATCTGATATTTTTCTTTCTGCGAGTGAGACATTCTGTGCTAGCAAAGTCTGACTACTAGCTCAAATCGACTGACTGCGCAAGCACTGTATCACAGTAGCTCAGTGGTTCGTGGCGCGTGGGAAGGGCGGGAGACGGGAGGTGAATACAATTAGTTGTTTCACCTGTCATTCAATCAGTCTGTGACAGTCATCACTCGAAAATCTACTCTGTTTTACACGTATGATTGTGTACATACAGTAGTGTAATGAATGAATGAAAACTTATTTAACAGATTGGAGAATGGCTACAATACAGTACGGCTCAATACACACAATATTAAAATGGTGAAGTGCTTTGAGCAGGATAAACTTATAATATACAGTGTTACAGTTATACAGTTACAGTATATACAAATATATAAATACTGTCATAAAAAAAAACATAAAAAAAAAATTATATATATATATATATATTATTTTTTTCTTTGCCTGCTGTAACCGTGACTGTCCTGTATGTATTTATGTATATATGTATTTATTGTGGGGATTGGGAGATGGGAGGGGGGGGCGTTTGATGTTTGATGTCAGATGTTTTTTATTTTTTTGATCCACTTTTTCTCCCATTTTTCTATTTTTCTCCCATCCCAATTTCGTATCATCCAATTCAACCCTCCCCTGTCACGAACGCTGTTTCTTGCCTCCCACAAGCCGGCTGCAATGTCATACATAGCACGAGTCCCCTCCGATACTCGAGGTAACAGCCGTCGCATCTTTTCACCTGCGCAGCTCGATCTCTCAGCATCGGGGGTCTGGCTTTGGAGGGGCGCCGCCCCCGTCGTTTCTTGATTCTGTCTGGTCAGGTGTGCCGTCACCGAATATGTAATTTTTTGCATCTGTGTCTGGTCAGGTGCGCCGTCACCGAATATGTAATTTTTTGCATCTGTGTCAGGTCAGGTGTGCCGTCACCTAATGTTAATATGTTTTCATCTGTGTCCACTGACCACTGACACACACAGTGGGGGATGTTTTAAAAATATATTTTTTGCTTCACCAAAAAATTTGGTCAGCAGCCGCCACTGATATATATATATATCTAACCCTAACTAACCTTACTGTCATGCACTTGTCCTAATAAACTAACCTGCACTGTAGCACTCAACACTTTGATGAACATTACTCAGCTGATAGAGTTGTGCCCTTCTTCCTGATGACTTGTCGTACAGAACTTGTAAGTCGCTTTGGATAAAAGCGTTTCAGCTAAATGACTAAATGTACTAAATGTAAATGTAATGAGAGAGACACAAAGAAACAGAGAGGGAGACAGAGAGACACATAGAAAGAGAGAGGGACTGAGAGAGACATAGAAAGAGAGAGAGAGAGTGAGAGAGACACAGAGAACGAGAGAGAGACTGAGAGAGACACAGAGAAAGAGAGAGAGACTGAGAGAGACACATAGAAAGAGAGAGAGACTGAGAGAGACACAGAGAAAGAGAGAGAGACTGAGAGAGACACAGAGAACGAGAGAGGGACTGAGAGAGACAGAGAACGAGAGAGAGACTGAGAGAGACAGAGAACGAGAGAGAGGGACTGAGAGAGACACAAAGAAAGAGAGAGAGAGGACAGAGAGACACAGAGAAAGAGAGAGGGACTGAGAGAGACACAGAGAAAGAGAGAGAGACTGAGAGAGACACAGAGAACGAGAGAGGGACTGAGAGAGACAGAGAACGAGAGAGAGACTGAGAGAGACACAGAGAACGAGAGAGAGGGACTGAGAGAGACACAAAGAAAGAGAGAGAGAGACAGAGAGACACAGAGAAAGAGAGAGGGACTGAGAGAGACACAGAGAAAGAGAGAGAGACTGAGAGAGACACAGAGAAAGAGAGAGGGACTGAGAGAGACACAGAGAAAGAGAGAGAGACTGAGAGAGACACATGTGCTGTGTGTGTTTGTAACAATGGAAATGTCTGTAATACTACAAGCTGTGTGCCAGACTGGTCAATGGTTTTAAAATCATCCCTAAGATACAGAAATCAATTGCAAATCCTATAGAATCTGTGTGACATCGTCTCTGAGATCAGCTCTGATCACAAACCTGCCAGCTGACTATTCATGCAAATACAATTTTAATTGGAATTGGAGAGGGAGGAGAGAGAGAGGGGCAGGGGGGAGAGAGAGGGATGAGAGATAGAGAGAGAGAGGGGGAGAGAGAAAGAGGGAGGAGAGAGAGAGAGAGAGGGAGGAGAGAGAGAGAGGGGCGGGGGAGTGAGAGAGAGGCGCGGGAGAGAGAGAGAGAGGGAGGAGAGAGAGGGGCAGGGGAGAGAGAGGGAGAGAGAGAGAGGGAGGAGAGATAGGGGCAGGGGGAGAGAGAGAGGGACGAGAAATAGAGAGAGAGAGGGGCGGGGGGAGAGAGAGAGAGGGAGGAGAGAGAGAGGGGCGGGGGAGAGAGAGAGAGGGAGGAGAGAGAGAGAGGGGCGGGGGGAGAGAGAGAGGGAGGAGAGAGAGAGCACGAGAGAGAGGGAGGAGAGAGAGAGAGAGAGAGAGAGAGGTAGACTACACTCCATTTCACCTTAATCACATGTATGCTTAGATAGAGATTAAATACAGCCAGAAGCACAGCTAGAGATATGTTAAATACTGATACTTAGAGAACGAAGGAGAGAGGGGGGTAGAGAGAGAATCAGAGGTAATAAATGATGCACAATATTGTGTGTTGCTTCGATCGCCTCTATAACTAGAGAGGCAGAGAGAGAGAGAGATGAAATATGAAATACAGAGAGAATGAAATGCAACATTAATGTTTTTCTTTAAATATAATAATTTGTGTTGTCACAGCCTGCTAAACACCTGTCTCTACACCTGTACATCACAGCCTGCTAAACACCTGTCTCTACACCTGTACGTCACAGCCTGCTAAACACCTCTGTCTCTACGTCACAGCCTGCTAAACACCTGTCTCTACACCTGTACATCACAGCCTGCTAAACACCTCTGTCTCTACACCTGTACATCACAGCCTGCTAAACACCTCTGTCTCTATTCCATAACCTGCTATACACATCTGCCCAAGAGACACATTTTGATTTGATTTGAAATCTTTATTTCGAACATGTAAATGAATACAACAAAATAAATAACTAAACAAAATCAAAATATAACACAAACAGAATAAATAACTAAACAAAAGCAAAACATAACTAAATTTACATGTTCGAAAAGGAGTAGGAAGAAGTATACACTTATTTAATCCTACCCCTTTTCCACTACTCAAATGAGTGTACTAATTTCATTTTCATATCAAGTCCCTCCCTCATCCCTGTACCTCGTGACCATCATTTCCTTATAAATCAGTTTGAATTGTCTCATATTTGGACATTGCTTTAGCACCACATGCAGACTGTTCCACAGTTTCACTGTCATGGTCCCAGCCAGGGATCATGCTTGAACAATATGAACAGTCGTTTTCTGCCGCCCTCTGGTGGCCAAACACAGCAGCTCCAGTTACTGAACCTCCTAGGTTTGCTGAATAATATTAATACTGTGATTAATGCTGTGTTCCCTCTGTTTCGTGTTGTGTGGTGCGTTTTAGCTTGTGTTTTTAAAAAGGTTTATCTTTTCATGTTCCTTTAAAGGTTCATCTCCCTTTACATCGTTTTTTGTAAGTGTTTAACTGTACATGTGTTCCTTTAAGGTTCACCCCTTTTCACATGTCTTTTAGTGTTAAACATCTTTACATATGTTTCCTTAAGGGTTGTTCTTTTTATATATGTGTTCCTTTAAAAGGTTAATTCCCTTTACATATGTTTTTTGTAAGTGTTTAACTGTACATGTGTTCCTTTAAGGTTCACCCCTTTTCACATGTCTTTTAGTTTTAAACATCTTTACATATGTTTCCTTAAGGGTTGTTCTTTTTATATATATGTGTTCCCTTAAAGATATTCCTGTACACATGCTTTTAACAATGTTGTGAGTTTTCTTTTACTAATCCTGTGTTCACCTGCCTGGCCTATGCCAGCTGGCACTCATTAGTAATTATTATTCGCAGGTCTATTTAGACCTGCCCGTGCCTCTCACACATTGTCGCACCATTGCCTTGTTTCAGTGTATTGTTTCACATAGTTGGTTTCGGTCACGTACTCACCTCTTGTCACTTATATTCCCCGTGAGTCCGTTCCTCTCTAAGTCCACCTTTTTTGCCAGCTTTGCTGTGTATAGTTTGTTTCCGGGTTTTGCAGTTTGCTTTTGTTTTGCTACCGTTTGTAACGTGTATCCTTGTCGAATCTGCTCAGTAAAAGCCTGTCACTTCAGTACGTCGTCTCAGCTTCTTCTCTCTCTGCTCGTGTTACCTGCAAGTGGGGTCTCCTCTCCTAACCCACACGAAACCATCACATTCACTCCACATATTGAGATGCAGTCTCTTCTCATGGTAGTGCGTACATTAAGAACTTTTAAATTGAGTTCTCCCCTCAGATTATAACCCCCCTCTCTATCAAAGAACAGCTCTTGAATGTTTCCTGGAAGTACATGACCTTTTGCTTTATACATTAATTGTGCCATTTTAAATTCCACAAGATCATTTAACTTTAATGTTTTTGACTTTAAAAACAATATGTTATTGCGATCACGATAACCTGCAATGTGAACTATCCTTATGGCCCTTTTTTGGAGTATAAAAAGTGGTTGTAGTGTAGAATTATAAGTGTTTCCCCAGACTTCAGCACAGTAATTTAGATATAGTAAAACCAGTGAACAGTAGAGAATGTAGAGTGATTTTCTATCCAGATTTGTACCAAATCGGGATATCCACGACCAAATTAGTTTGAAAGAAAATGTGTCTATAACGTTGAGTATCACTATATTAACCAAACATTAAGCTTGTCTGTATATTTGTGAGTTATGCAGTCATATAGTTTTATCACAAAAGTAAACAGATTGTCAAGGTTCGACATGGTGGAAGGTTCCATGTGCAGAGAGGAGTGAGGAAGCAGGCAGAACAAGGCGGGTAGTGATGAAGGAATCTTTACTTTTACTTAAACACACAACTGAAACACTACAAACAAAAACCTCTCAGTGAAAACTGGAAGAGGGAAAAACTAAAGTAGGGAATACACGAAACAACTTAACACAAACTGGTACACGACTTACTAGATGGGGTGAACAAACAGGCAGGCAGGCGGAGTGAACGACCAAGGCAGAGCAGGAACAACGAACAGGATACAGCAAACAGGAGCCATAGAACAGGTACCGAAGAGTAAACGATGAACATGCACAGAAGACAGGGGCAGACCGACATATATACACACAGGTTAATGACACATGATGGCTGATTGCAAATGAGACACAGCTGGAAGGGGGAACAGACTGACATCGTAAAGTGACACCAATACAAGACAGACTGATAACAAATACACTGACTAACTGTTTTCAGATTGAAAACAATATTGAATAAATAATATTATACTATTGACCCCCCCCCCCATTATGTTCTTGTCTCTTTTATAAATAAAAAAACGAAAATGTAATTTAATTGCACAGCCTCTGTGCAGCCTTGTGTATTCACTGTGTCCATGGAAATGACAACGCATGCAGCCATAAAGGTAGGGTTTCCTTATGCAGAAGAGATCTGTGTCACGTCCCACCTGACTCTGCTCACTTCCCTCCGCCTTCTCATGGACAGTTCCCCTCTCATCTTCATCCATTCTGTCCTCCTCATCTTCCTCCATTCTGTCCTCCTCATCATCCTCCATCCTCTCATGGACAGTTCCATCTGCCGCCACCTGCTGGACAATCCCCTTTATTACATCCTGGACTCCTGATTAATTGATGTATTGTCATCTTGTCTAGTCTTCCTGCCTGCCTATGTTCATTTGTGTTTCCTTGTCTGGTCTTGTTGTCCTGTCTGGTTTAGTGTTAAAGTGTCTCTGAATTGGGAGATTATCTTTTCTCCTTCGCCCACAGGTTGACTGGCAGAGCGTGGAAGTATGGCCCAGAATCTTGAAATATCTAGATCGGTGTTTTTCTCTTTTCCGAATACAGGCTGCATCTAATCCCATGTATGCATCTGTCACTGAACTTTTAGCCTATAGCCAATGGAAATGCTTGAAATGGTCAGGCGGGCTGCTGTAACGTTTGGGTTTTTTCTCTCCTCAGGGAGCAAACCCCTAGGCGTTACTTGACGGTAATTAACCCGTCTATCTGCCCTGATTGCATTCATTGGTACCTGGTGTGTCTAGTTAGGTTGGCTTCATATGCTCTTCCTGGTTACCGTTGAGACTGTCAGTCGGTCACTGAACCTACCCGTGAGTACACCGTTGTGAGTACCCGCTTATCGCTCCTGCCACTACACCACCATGCCGGGAGGTGTTATGAGACCTGTACATTCGATAGGGAGGCGTTGACCCAAAAAAGATTGAGAACCACTGTGATAAACAATAATAAAGTCTATGGAAGCTACACTCTCTGTTCATCTCCTCCTCCTCTCCTATCTTTTCCCATCATCCCCTCCTCTTCTCTCTTATTCACTCCTCTCTCTTCCCATCTTTCCTTTCTCCTGTCTACCCCCCTTCTTCTCCCCCCTCCCCCCCCTCCTCTCTCCTCCCCTCCCCCCTCATCCCCCCTCCTCTCTCCTCCCCTCTCCTCCCCTCCCCCCTCCTCTCTCCTATCATGGTACATCGTCAATTGACTACATTCACAATATATAGCGTTTCTCTCCAAAGAGGTTTACAACGTATGCCACACATTCACCCGTTCACTCACACGTTCACCCGTTCACTCACACATTCACCCGTTCACTCACACATTCACCCATTCACTCACACGTTCACCCGTTCACTCACACGTTCACCCGTTCACTCACACGTTCACCCGTTCACTCACACATTCACCCGTTCACTCACACATTCACCCGTTCACTCACACGTTCACACGTTCACTCACACGTTCACCCATTCACTCACACGTTCACCCATTCACTCACACGTTCACCCGTTCACTCACACGTTCACCCATTCACTCACACGTTCACCCATTACCTCACACGTTCACCCGTTCACTCACACGTTCACCCGTTCAATCACACTTTCACCCATTCACTCACCCATTCACTCACACTTTCACTCACACATTCACTCACACATTCACTCACACGTTCACCCGTTCACTCACACTTTCACCCATTCACTCACACATTCACTCACCCGTTCACTCAAACTTTCACCCATTCACTCACCCATTCACTCACACATTCACCCATTCACTCACCCATTCACTCACACGTTCACCCATTCACTCACCCATTCACCCATTCACTCACACGTTCACCCATTCACTCACACGTTCACCCATTCACTCACCCATTCACCCGTTAACTCACACGTTCACCCGTTCACTCACACGTTCACCCATTCACTCACACTTTCACCCATTCACTCACACTTTCACCCATTCACTCACACATTCACTCACACGTTCACTCACACTTTCACCCATTCACTCACCCATTCACTCACCCATTCACTCACACATTCACTCACACATTCACCCATTCACTCACCCATTCACTCACCCATTCACTCACCCATTCACTCACACATTCACTCACACATTCACCCATTCACTCACACTTTCACCCATTCACTCACCCATTCACTCACACATTCACCCATTCACTCACCCATTCACTCACACATTCACCCATTCACTCACACGTTCACCCATTCACTCACACGTTCACTCACACATTCACCCATTCACTCACACATTCACCCATTCACTCACCCATTCACTCACACATTCACCCATTCACTCACACATTCACCCATTCACTCACCCATTCACTCACACATTCACCCGTTCACTCACACATTCACTCACACATTCACCCATTCACTCACACGTTCACCCATTCACTCACACTTTCACCCATTCACTCACACGTTCACCCGTTCACTCACACGTTCACTCACACATTCACCCATTCACTCACACGTTCACCCATTCACTCACACTTTCACCCATTCACTCACACGTTCACCCATTCACTCACACTTTCACCCATTCACTCACATGTTCACCCGTTCACTCACACGTTCACTCACACGTTCACCCATTCACTCACACGTTCACCCATTCACTCACACATTCACTCACACATTCACCCACTCACTCACACATTCACCCGTTCACTCACACATTCACCCACTCACTCACACGTTCACCCGTTCACTCACACGTTCACCCATTCACTCACACATTCACCCGTTCACTCACACATTCACCCGTTCACTCACACGTTCACCCGTTCACTCACACGTTCACCCATTCACTCACACGTTCACCCATTCACTCACACATTCACCCATTCACTCACACGTTCACCCGTTCACTCACACGTTCACCCGTTCACTCACACGTTCACCCGTTCACTCACACGTTCACCCATTCACTCACACGTTCACCCATTCACTCACACGTTCACCCGTTCACTCACACGTTCACCCGTTCACTCACATGTTCACCCATTCACTCACACGTTCACCCATTCACTCACACATTCACTCACACATTCACCCACTCACTCACTCATTCACTCACACATTCACCCATTCACTCACTCACTCACTCACACTTTCACCCATTCACTCACACTTTCACCCATTCACTCACACGTTCACCCATTCACTCACACGTTCACCCATTCACTCACACATTCACCCACTCACTCACTCATTCACTCACTCACTCACTCACACATTCACACATTCACTCACACATTCATTCACACATTCACTCACTCACTCACCCACTCACTCACTCACTCACCCACTCATTCACTCACCCACTCACTCACTCACCCACTAACTCACTCACTCACCCACTCACTCACTCACTCACACATTCACACACCAACAACAAGGGCAAGTGCCTTGCTCAAGGACACCTCAACAGGCTGCCGGGAGGAGCCAGAATCAAACCGGGAACCTTCTGATTACCAGATGACCGCTCTACTTCCTGAGCCACTGTCGCCCCCCATTCATCTCCCATTCATCTCCTCCCCATTCATCTCCTCCCCATTCATCTCCTCCCCTCTCTCTCCTCCCCATTCATCTCCTCCCCTCTCTCTCCTCCCCTCTCTCCTCCCCTCTCTCTTCCCCTCTCTCCTCCCCTCTCTCCTCCCCTCTCTCTTCCCCTCTCTCTCCTCCCCTCTCTCTCCTCCCCTCTCTCTCCTCCCCTCTCTCTTCGCCCCTCTCTCTTCCCCTCTCTCTCCTCCCCTCTCTCCTCCCCTCTCTCTTCCCCCCTCTCTCTTCCCCCCTCTCTCTTCCCCTCTCTCTTCCCCTCTCTCTCCTCCCCTCTCTCTTCCCCTCTCTCTCCTCCCCTCTCTCTCCTCCCCTCTCTCTTCCCCCCCTCTCTCTCCTCCCCTCTCTTCCCCCCTCTCTCTCTTCCCCCCTCTCTCTTCCCCTCTCTCTCCTCCCCTCTCTCTCCTCCCCTCTCTCTCCTCCCCTCTCTCTCCTCCCCTCTCTCTCCTCCCCTCTCTCTTCCCCTCTCTCCTCCCCTCTCTCTTCCCCTCTCTCTTCCCCTCTCTCTCCTCCCCTCTCTCTTCCCCCCTCTCTCTTCCCCTCTCTCTCCTCCCCTCTCTCCTCCCCTCTCTCTTCCCCCCTCTCTCTTCCCCCCTCTCTCTTCCCCTCTCTCTTCCCCTCTCTCTCCTCCCCTCTCTCTTCCCCTCTCTCTCCTCCCCTCTCTCTCCTCCCCTCTCTCTTCCCCCCCTCTCTCTCCTCCCCTCTCTTCCCCCCTCTCTCTCTTCCCCCCTCTCTCTTCCCCTCTCTCTCCTCCCCTCTCTCTCCTCCCCTCTCTCTCCTCCCCTCTCTCTTCCCCTCTCTCTTCCCCTCTCTCTCCTCCCCTCTCTCCTCCCCTCTCTCCTCCCCTCTCTCCTCCCCTCTCTCTTCCCCCCTCTCTTCCCCCCTCGCAATTTCATATCCTCTCCCCTCATTTGCTCTCCTCTCTCCTCTCCAAGGTAACATCTAATGTGTCAGTCTGACTGAACACACTAAATTAATTTCCTGCACTTCCTTCATACTTAGCTCAGTGAATTGAAGGTAATGAAGGAGAGAGCACCAACCTTACATGGCATCTCCTTGCTCTCTCGACACCACGTCTCTGGGTAACAGTATTACTCGTTGTGCCTTCTTCTCGTACCACTGCTACGCCGACGACACTCAACTTGCTCAAAACCTGAGCAAAAAAGGGGCTACAGGGGCAGCTCTCTGCTGTGCTACTGCGGTAATCATGCACCATTAACCTGGCAGTGCTGTTAACGAGGTGTTAACGATACTGCATCCTTTTTGCATGCATGAATGAATGCAAACAAATATATATATATATAAATATTTCATTTTATTAAAAACAAATTTATTTGGGCTGTGGGGGGGTGCTTAAGTCGACTGAAGGCTTCTTGTCCTCTGCAAAAGCATGCAATTGGTCCACTGATGGATACATCTTGATATGTGTCTAGTCTAGTGTGTTCATTAGATGGTGAAATCCTCTTTCAGTGCCTCTGTGCCTGTTTTCTTAGGCAGTTAGCCTTGCTGGTATGCGTGCCATTAGCGTTAGCCACGCTTCTAGGCCTCTTTTCTTTTGGAAAGAATAAAGAAAAATATATATATATATATTATTATTATTATATATATTTTTTTGTCATTCGACTAAGAGGTTGGCAGTCGACTACGGCTCCTTTTGATCGATTAGTCGACTATTCAATCTACACTCTGCATCTTCCGGCTGCAGTAAACCCTGTTCCAGACCGGGTGCTACATGTACCTTTAAACCGTTCCGGGTGCTCTTTTCTAGTAATGGGAAACCTAGGGCTTCTCTCGATCGCATTGAATCGTTTTCGGGACCCCCGATCCATATGTTGTGAACCAGATGGGCATAGGATGGACCAGGTGGCGATAAAATAATTGGAATTAGTAGAATTCACGTTGCGCCCTATAGAGCCAGCCTCCCAGGAATTAGCCCGGAATGAGCTCATATTCACCACGGAATAACGCGTGAACGTATTCATGAAGAAATGTAATCTTTTTTGCATCTTGAACAGAAGATAGTTACTGTCAAATGACCATGGTATTGTATCCATAGCTATAATATAAAATATGGATTTAGCTCTACAAACAACACGACGCACAGTGAAACTATAATGAAAACCTATAGCTAGATGGGGAAATCGAATGGCCCTGAATGTGTTAATAAAACCCACCTGTTCATAAAGGCCTATGTCCTCTAGTTGCCCTTTATTGTATTGTTTTGCATATGTCTTACGTGTCTTTTATTATTGCTTTGTAAAGCGTCCTTGGGTTTCTTGAAAGGCGCTATATAAATCCAAGCTCTTAATATTATTATTATGGCTGTGACTGTGATAATGGAATTATTGGATGAGTGGGCGCAACTGTGTGGAGGTTGGATTGGTTGTGGGAAGACCCACCTATGCCTTGTTTCAGAGCTTCTCATGGGTGTGTGATGAGGAAATGGAGAACTGAGCTTTATCACGACAGCCCGGCATTAAGATGGCAGACTATTCCTGGGTGGAAGGTCATGACAAGGAGAGATGGAGGTCTCACGACGGCGCAGCTCGTTTTACATCTACGCCGTTGGATTATGTATCCACCACATCTATCTTCCATCTTTAAACCATCTACACCACTGCATGTTTGAAGATCCACTAATATATGTATATATAATAGTAATAATAATAATCTTCCTCCACCAGCTGTTGGACTGATCAGGCAGGGGCTTGTTGATTAGGAGATCCTGCCTCTAAATCCCTTTCTTAAATTGTATTAAAATCACATTTCCAAATAAATATTTACTTCTGTTACATATCCATCTGTTGTCCTGTTGCATTACTGTGTGGGGAAACCACGGAATTTAGTCCAGGTTTGATTTACTCTATTGTTTGATGTTTCTGTAATCAGCCAGTATCACCTCGTCATCTGTGTTCATGAAGTTTCTGCGTTGTGTTTATTTCTCTCTCTGAAGTCGACATTCTCATACTGGCTGTACAACTTTGTCACCCCCTTAGTGCAATCCGCAAGGTCCGCATTCTGGTTCTGGGGATGGAGAGCTGACCAGTGTCCGTGGATCGCAGGGACCGTGACTGAGTGTAGGGGTGGAGGAGGTCAGTGAGGTACTGAGGTGCCAGAGCGTGAAGGGATTTGTAGGCGAGCAGGAGGGTTTTGTAGGTGATGCGGGATTTGATGGGGAGCCAGTGGAGGTGGATGAGGGTGGGGGTGATGTGCTGCCAGGGTTTGGTGCGGGTTAGAACCCTGGCAGCTGAATTTTGAACATACTGGAGCCTGTCCAGGGTTTTGCTTGGGACCCCGGACAGGACCCCATTGCATTAGTCCAGGCGGGAGGTTACAAAGGCGTGGATGAGGGTCTCAGCTGTGGAGTCGGAAAGTGATGGTCGGAGTCTGGAGATGTTTCTGAGGTGGAAGAAGGCGGATTTGGTGACGGAACTGACATGGGCTTGGTAGGAGAGGGTGGAGTCCAGGATAACGCCCAGGTTGCGGACCTTTGGGGATGGGCAGATGGAGCAGCCGTCTATGTTGAGAGTGTGATCCCCAACCTTCCGGAGCAGGGCCTTGGGTGCCACAACCATGAGCTCAGTTTTATTGTTGTTGAGTTTGAGAAGATTAGATGACATCCAGGTTTTTATTTCATGAAGGCAGTTGATAAGGGAGTGTGGGGGAGATGGGTGGATGGTTTGGTGGAGAGGTAGAGGAGTGGAAACTGAGGCCATGGCGGCGGAAGATCTGACCGAGGGGGAGCATCATAACGTCTTCTCCCTAGCAACGGGGGCCCACCCCCTTTTCTCGTTACTACGTGACGCGCTGCCATGGCAACTGCTCTTCACCTTTAGCATGGTTCTATCGATGTCAAACTATCCCCCTAGTTCTCTCTGACCAAATCTGCCTGCTCTCAGTGCTTATCAATGTTTTGGTTACAAACCTGCTGACGACCTTGGCATTCACACATGCTGCTTGCTACCGTGGAGACACACTTCTCTCACACGATTCTAATTTTTTCAATAAAATCATTTATTGCACTCTTTTTTCTTTTTTTCTTTTTTAAACATAACATTATGAAAGTGCTTGACTTAAACCTAAAAGTATCTTGTAACATACAAAATAACTCAAGTCAGAATCGTCATCATATAAAAAAGTTAAGTAAAAAAAAAAAAAAAAGTTTATAAAAATAAATCGTTATAACTTAGAAATGAGATTGCATAGGTCTATGAATCGAGATTGGGATTTGTTTTCGACCCTAGTATAATCCCGCTCTAGCCCCGTCAAATAAAAAAACAAATTTCATTTACAATATGTAAAATAAAATTCAAACTTAAAGGCCAACTTGCAGGTTGTATTTTTGTTCAATAAACAATGTGACTTTCATGAAGAGGGGGAAAAAAATTTGCGAAATTTACCCAGTTTTAGCGTTTTTATCAAACATTTTGTCGACCAAACCACAACCTCCATGCACATGCATATTTTAATCTCTGGTTTCATAACGTGCGTGTGTCATCTTAATGATGACGTCACACTGGGTACAGGGCAGCAGGGGCTCTGAGAGTCACAGGCAGACGGCAGGAAGCAGAGCCTTCTTGTTACTACTAGCCGAGGAGCTAGTCTCTGTTTCACCTAACACTAGTGCTCCGTGATCATAGCCATTCATCTCTAAAGCGAATGCACCGAGTGCTATCCGAGGGGGCTACTATCGTATCAACATGCCGCGACGTGTACCTTGCTAGCCGCCATGAAAGCCCGATTTAAAATGGTTCTCTCCTCTTTGTATACCTTTGTCCTCACAAGTATTCTGCCAGGGAACTTATGGACACGACAATAGTAGTAGTTATAAGGTGTTTGAGCTTGTAACGTTAACGTTAGCTAATAGCTATCGTGGTAGCCCCTTTCGTGACTGATGCACGAGTGCTATCCGAGGGGGCTACTATCGTATCAACATGCCGCGACGTGTAGCTTGCTAGCCGGCATGATGCGTGCAGTGCTTTGCCCCACAGGTCTGAGAAGAGGACCTGCACATTTTACTCGTTCCCCAAACTCCTCTACATGCCCCGATCTAAAATGGTTCACGACAGTAGACATAATGCTAACGTTAGCGGGGTAACGTTAGCCAGAGCCATATAGCCAGTAGTACTATGACCCGGACGGGCATAAGGCATAAGTTGCCTCGAGTGACGTCACGGCCCTGCTAGCGTCTGATAAGCTTTTAGATTTGCTCCGTGCATGTTATTCGTGCGTGGACCTTTTTAACCCTTTCTGAGTGGCATTTCCGGCGTCAAATGAAAAAAAAATTAAAAATGAAATTTGATACCAATGATGTAAACTACCCATAACTGAAGAGTAGGGTTTAACCTGCAAGTTGGCCTTTAAACAAATGCTCTAGACAAAAAAGAATACACAACTTTGCTCCACCATTAGGCTTCAGTTCTTCCATTAAAATGTTTTAATTGAGTGAATTAAGAGAAGTCACGACACACTTGTTCTGTGTTATTTAACACAATGTTTAATTTACAGTACTATTTTGGTCTGTGACAGGTGCGCGGGTGTTGTTTCATCTCCCATCCCGCTCCTAAACCACCAACTGTTACTGACACAGTTTATTCAAGACACTCCGATGCATCGAGTGAATCCAAATTGAATCCCCCTTACATTATTGCCTTCTTTTGGCAACCCGCACTGTTTGTAAAAACACAAATTTGAAGTGTTATTTTCTCCTGGAGCTTGTGAGGCTTTTAAATTATATGTCCTCCCACTTGAGCTCCACACATCACAGTGTGAAAACTCGCGGCTCCCGCGTCGTTTAACTCGAGCGCTCCGCTGTGCGGTGCCAGTATAGGCGGCCGTGGGTGGAACATGGTGGAACCGATGCGAGAACTAACCGGATGAGTGCCGCTCACCCCTGCCTGCCTGCCGCCTGGCCTGGAATGCGCGCATGGAAGAGAGCCAGTGGCTATAGAGTCAGCCGTTAAAGGAAATGTCTTCACACACAGATCATCTGGCAGAGCTCCTTTCTGAGTCTGCGGTACAAAGTCTTCGTTAGCAGATCCCCCCCTCTGAGCAGCAGAAATGTCCCGTTCAGTAAGGAATTATCACCCCAGTCCTCCATTCCCTTCACTGGCTGCCAATTAACCAGTGGATCAGCTTCAAGGTTCTCCTGTTGGTCTATAAGGCCATAAACCACTCTGGCCCGACCCATCTCCAGGACCTCCTCTCCCCTCAACCGGCATCCAGGTCACTCAGGTCTGGCAGCCAACACCTCCTCGCCATCCTCCTCCTCGTGCTTCTTTTGTTGCCCGTCCCCTTTTATGTCAGATAGTGCAAAGTTTAGTTTTATGTCATCTTGACTATTGCTCTGCGATGTGGTCATCTGCTGCCAGTGGTGACCTCAGGAAGCTCCAGGTGGTCCAGAACAGGGCAGCACGGTTGGTACTGGGCTGCTCACTAAGGTCTAATGTGAGCCGTATGCATGCCCGCCTCTCTTGGCTTAACGTTGAAAATAGATTGTCTTTTAATATACTTGTGCTGTTCAAGTTGGTCATGAGCAGTAAGACTCCTGTTTTTATACATAATCAGATTGTTTTTAGTAATACTGTGCACAAGCATTACACTAGAGGTTCCAGTAGTGGGCAGCTTGAATTGCCAGGTCCTAGAACCAGCGCTCTGGGGAGATCTTTTATTTTTAGAGCATTAACTCTGTGGAATGGTCTGCCTCGGAACCTCTGCTGCATTTACAGTAGATTCACTTTTAAAAAGAATCTTAAATTGTTTTTAAATAGTTTTTAACACTGTAAAGTAATTTTTTGTTTTTGTTTTACACTAATGTAATTTTAGCTATATTAATTGTTACAGTAGGTTCATTATGCATTGTGTGTACTGACTTTTAATAATTTAGTTTTTTGCAATAGTGATTGTTTTTGTGTGTTTTTTTGTGTGTGGACCCCAGGAAGACTAGCTGGTTGCTATCGCACCAGCTAATGGGGATCCCTAATAAAATAAAATAAAATAAAATCCCCCATGGTGTTATTCACGTAATATAATTTATATAATAATCAAATATAATACAAATATTTTATAAAATATTAAAATAAAATAAATATAATAGAATAGAAATATAATAATAATTTATATTGTCCTTTGGTTCATCACAATTTAAGCAAGCCTAGTAACAGACACAATATTTCTGACACTGGGAATACATTCACTGAGGTCCATAGATGTCCCTAGATACCAAGAGCATGCAAATGGTCCTTGTAGAAGTGGAGCAATCTTCCATTTACGTAGGTGTGTATTTTAGGCGGATTTTCAGAAAATAGGGCTCCGGGCTTAAAGGCCAACTTGCAGGTTAAACCCTACTCTTCAATTATGGGTAGTTTACATCATTGGCATCTAATTTCATTATTTATTTTTTTCCATTTGACGCCGGAAATGCCACTCAGAAAGAGTTAAAAAGGTCCACGCACGAATAACATGTATGGAGCCAATCAAAAAGCTTATCAGACGCTAACAGGGCCGTGACGTCACTCCAGGTAACTTTCCCTACTTCTGATCCACTACAATGGAGTTTGACGAGTGCAGAAAGCTATTTCCTTGATCCAAATGGACGCCTTACAAGACGCATATGGGTTTAATCGTCGGAGACTTTGATGGACCAGCTACAACTGGTTGAAACAAGGTAGTTATAAGGTTTTTAATGTCGTAAAAAAAAGAACTACATGTACCACTAGGCAGCCTGTTGTTCAGTACAGCAGCGCTACTGGTCTGTGGGCTGTCGCCTGATCCCCGTCAGGGTCATAGTATCAAGCTGGCTATATGGCTCTGGCTAACGTTACCCCGCTAACGTTAGCATTATGTCTACTGTCGTGCATGTAAAAGAGTTTTGGGAACGAGTAAAATGTGCAGGTCCTCTTCTCAGACCTGTGGGGCAAAGCACTGCACACGCATCATGCCGGCTAGCAAGCTACACGTCGCGGCATTATTTTTAATATGATAGTAGCCTCCTCGGATACATGATTTACATTATTACAAATATGGTAACGTGGTTGTGGCTTTTACAAATAGTGGTTAGCTTTAGAGATGAATGGCTATGATCATGGAGCACTAGTGTTAGGTGAAACAGATACTAGCTCCTCGGCTAGTAGTAACAAGAAGGCTCTGCTTCAGGCTGCCACTACCTGCCTGTGATTCTCAGCGCCCCCTGCTGCCCTGTACCTGGTGTGACGTCATCATTAAGATGACACACGCACGCTATGAAACATGGATTAAAGTGGTTTGGTCGACAAAATGTTTGATAAAAACGCAAAAACTGGGTCAATTTCGATAATTCTTTTTTCCCTCTTCATGAAAGTCAGCGTTGGCCTAGTCACATTGTTTATTGAACAAAAATACAACCTGCAAGTTGGCCTTTAAGAGGTTAAGGGAGATAAAAAATATGCCATTAATTTGCGATTAATCATGAGTTAAATATGGACAAGCATGCGATTAATCAGATTAAATATTTTAATCGATTGACAGCCTTAGTATTTATGTATGTATGTATGTATGTATGTATGTATGTATGTATGTATGTATGTATGTATGTATGTATGTATGTATGTATGTATGTATGTATGTATGTATGTATGTATGTATGTATGTATGTATGTATGTATGTATGTATGTATGTATGTATGTATGTATGTATGTATGTATGTATGTATGTATGTATGTATGTATGTATGTATGTATGTAGTAGTAATAAAAGATTACTACTCAAAACACGCAGAGGCACTGTACAAGAAGGGCCAGAGCCGACTCTACTTCCTCAGAAGGTTGAGATCCATCAATGTCTGTACAAGGATGTTGAGGATGTTCTACGAGTCGGTGGTGGCGGGCGCCTTCTTGTACGCTGTGACCTGCTGGGGCAGCGGACTGAGAGCGGGGGACGCAAACAGGCTGGATAAGCTGGTCAGGAAGGCCAGTAGCGTGGTTGGGGTTGAGCTGGACTCTCTAGTGAGGGTGGCGGAGAGGAGGAGCCTTGCTAAGCTCCAGGCCATCAGGGAAAACCCCTCCCACCCACTATACATAGACTTGGCTGACAGGAGGAGCATGTTCAGTGCTAGGCTCACACTACCTAAATGCAGCACTGAACGGCACAGGAAGTCCTTCATTCCGACTGTCATAATCACGGCGAGAGCCTTCTTCACTCCTCCTCATCCTCCCCCACTTTCACGATGAAAGCCTCACTCACCCCTTATCCTCTCACACCCATATATGGGCAGCATCCGTTCCCCGGATTCACACGCTGCCAAGCTCATCAATCAACACGGCTGTCACTCATCCCCTCATCAACAAGATGGTACATCAACTGGCAGATCCTGTTCCATCTTCGTGGGAGTGTTAAACTACCTTCCTAGGACCTCCGCTCCAGTACACCTCCTACCTGGACATCCCGTGCTGCACAAGGAGTGCTCCTGCTCTCACCCACGACACAGCCCTGTGTCTACCTGCCTCGTGATGCACAAGGAGTGCACCTGTCCTAACCTCAAGAACATTCTCCCGTACTGCACAAGGAGTGCACCTGTACTAACCTCAAGAACATTCTCCCGTACTGCACAAGGAATGCACCTGGACATCCCGTACTGCACAAGGAGTGCACCTGGACATCCCGTACTGCACAAGGAGTGCACCTGTCCTAACCTCAAGAACATTCTCCCGTACTGCACAAGGAGTGCACCTGGACATCCCGTACTGCACAAGGAGTGCACCTGTCCTAACCTCAAGAACATTCTCCCGTACTGCACAAGGAGTGCACCTGGACATCCCGTACTGCACAAGGAGTGCACCTGGACATCCCGTACTGCACAAGGAGTGCACCTGTACTAACCCCAAGAACATTCCTGTACCTGTCTGTCGCACATTCCAAATTGTCAAACTGTCTGCTTGGGGAAACTATATTAAAACACCCTAAAACGCTCCATTCTCTCTCCTCCTGTGTTCTGCTATTGGGCTCCACCAAATCCCATCCTCACACCAACAGCCATGACTGAGACATGACTGAGACTTTATTTCCCTCGGGATAATAAAAGTATTTCTATACTATTCTATTATTATTTGCACCCGTTGTGTCTGTCCACTCTGTCTAGGAACCTACTACTGCCCTCACGCCCAGGTAGATATACACCTTTGACAGTTCCATTCCCTGTGTAACTCAATAGTCAGAGCAAGGCACTACCACTGCCAGGGTTTAGGGTTCCATTCCCTGTGTAACTTAATAGTCAGAGCAAGGCACTACCACTGCCAGGGTTGAGGGGTTCCATTCCCTGTGTAACTCAGCTGTGACTGGTCAACATGGCAGTTTGTTGGACTCTGACTGGTCAGCATCGATCAGTGAGCAGTCAAACCCCCCCCCCAACCCCAACCCCAACCCCAACCCCAACCCTTGATTATGATTTTCCAAAATAATCTTTGGGGTTTTGATGATGTCATGAGCCTGAAGAGTATATGAGAGAGAGACAGCGAGAGAGGGAGAGAGAGAGAGAAAGGGCGAGATAGAGAGAAAGAGAGATAGAGAGAAAGAGAGATAGAGAAGGGGAGACAGAGAGAAAGGAGAGAGAGAGAGAGAGAGAGAGAGAGAGAGAGAGAGAGCGAGAGAGAGAGAGAGAGAGAGAGAGAGAGAGAGAGAGAGAGAGAGAGAGAAAGGGAGAGAGGATAGTATGACACTAGACCGAGTCAGTGCTCAGCAGAGCAAAGTTACATTCAACACACTAATAATAATAAGAATACATTTGATTTGTAGGGCGCTTTATAATTGTGGAGCAAATCTCAAAGTGCTACATTGTAAAATAACATACAAGAGAGTAAAAAAAAGAATATAAAATAAGCAAGACTAAAACTAGTAAGGAGTAAAAAGAACACCTTTTTTAAAAGCCTCCACAGTCTGTGCTCTCAGGTGGTCAGGTGACCAGAGAGGCCCATCTCCCATTGGAGCAGAGTTGACACTGACAGACACAGTGCTCTCAGGTGGTCAGGTGACCAGAGAGGCCCATCTCCCATTGGAGCAGAGTTGACACTGACAGACACAGTGCTCTCAGGTGGTCAGGTGACCAGAGAGGCCCATCTCCCATTGGAGCAGAGTTGACACTGACAGACACAGTGCTCTCAGGTGGTCAGGTGACCAGAGAGGCCCATCTCCCATTGGAGCAGAGTTGACACTGACAGATACAGTGCTCTCAGGTGGTCAGGTGACCAGAGAGGCCCATCTCCCATTGGAGCAGAGTTGACACTGACAGATACAGTGCTCTCAGGTGGTCAGGTGACCAGAGAGGCCCATCTCCCATTGGAGCAGAGTTGACACTGACAGATACAGTGATCTCAGGTGGTCAGGTGACCAGAGAGGCCCATCTCCCATTGGAGCAGAGTTGACACTGACAGATACAGTGATCTCAGGTGGTCAGGTGACCAGAGAGGCCCATCTCCCATTGGAGCAGAGCTGACACTGACAGATACAGCGCTCACACATCCAAAGAGATAAACACAAACACGGACAGGAGCACCTAGATCGGCTCCCCGGGCGCGGCCCCCCACAGCACAACCCATGTCGGCTCCCCGGGCGCGGCCCCCACAGCACAACCCATGTCGGCCCCCCGGGCGCGGCCCCCACAGCACAACCCATGTCGGCCCCCCGGGCGCGGCCCCCACAGCACAACCCATGTCGGCCCCTCGGGCGCGGCCCCCACAGCACAACCCATGTCGGCCCCTCGGGCGCGGCCCCCCACGGCACAACCCATGTCGGCCCCCCGGGCGCGGCCCCCACAGCACAACCCATCGGGGGGGAAGGATGACGGGATGGGTCAAGTGCAGAGAGGCGTTTCATCAGCGACCCGATGCAAGTGTGTGTGTGTGTGTGTGTGTGTGTGTGTGTGCGTGTGTGTGTGTGCGTGTGTGCGTGTGTGTGTGTGTATGTGTGTGTGTGTGTGTGTGTGTGTGTGTGTGTGTGTGTGTGTGTGTGTATGTGTGTGTGCGTGTGTGTGTGCGTGTGTATGCGTGCGTGCGTGTGCGTGCGTGTGTGTGTGTGTGTATGTGTGTGTGTGTGTGTGTGTGTGTGTGTGTGTGTGTGTGTGGGTGTTCCTGTGTGTCGCCCATCTCACATGTGTGTGTTAATCTGCATGACAAATAAAGACTTCTTCTTATACACATACACACACACACACTACTTATAACATATTAAACATCTGTAAACACACACACACACACTACTTATAATATATTAAACATCTGTAAACACACACACATACACACACACTACTTATAACATATTAAACTTGTGTAAAGTTTACACACACACACACACGTACACACACACACACACACACACACACACACACACACACACACACACACACACACACACACACACACACACACACACACACACACACACACACACAGACTCTACATGGCCTTCTTACCCCAGATCACATGCTCCCGCTCCCTGCTTGTTGGCTCCATACAAGCTTTAGAAGCCTGACTAAATCAAATATTTAATCATTTGTGTAGGTTTATGATGCATTCTGGGCCTACATACAAGCTTTAGAAGTATTGCTCATTGAAATATGGAATCATGGGTAAATGTATAATGCATATAAGTCTTTCTAAATCAAACACTGAATAATTTGTGAAAATGTATAAAATATTGTGTCCCCATCTGGTGAAGTTATGAAACTTTTCAACCGACAGAAACTCAAGACCTCCTGGATCGCTGAGGAAGTTCAGTTCCTCAAATTGGATTGAAATGATTCTACCATTTATAAAGGGGACATGTCTTGCTATTCCTTTGACTATTTGGGCAACTTTACACAATTCCTGTGAGTCTATGGAACACATCTGTAAAGTTTTTTCGAAAAGAATTCATTGTTTTGTATTTCTAATCAAGTACTCTAAAGCAGCATTTTTCCACTTCAAGATTTCAAGCTGTTTTGGGCTGGGCCATAAGCGCTTTGAGTGACAGTCACCCAGAGAGAGATATAGAGAGATTGAGGGGGATACTAATTAATTTCTCCGCAGGGGGGGCATAATCCCACTGGACAATGCGTTGGTAACTTGTTTCAAATGACAATATATACCCCTGTGAATATTATTGCACGGATCGGAATACGGGCGTGCACGTGGGAGTCAAAGATATTTTGACAGTGATATGCGAGTGGAGAAACTCCAGCCCTGCGCGCGCACACATTTACACACACACTCCCGCGCGCAGTTGGGAGGTTGTGTGTGTGTGTGTGTGTGTGTGTGTGTGTGTGTGTGTGTGTGTGTGTGTGTGTGTGTGTTTCCCCAACAGAAGCTCCTGTCCCTCTCTCTCTCTCTCCCTCTCTATCTCTCTCTCTCCCTCTCTCTCGCTCGCTCGTTCTCTGCCTCTCTCTGTCGGCACCGCTTGAGGAAGTGTCGGTATTTCCACTCACTCTGCTGTTGAGCGAATGGTTGCGCTACAACCATAGAGGGGGCGTTACCGCAGATCAGCTCCGTGCTACGTAGGACAGCGAGTCAAATCAGAATATAGCTTAGTTCACTGGGGGAGGAGATTGTCTCAACTGAATTGGAGCAATCTGCCAAAATGAGAATTAGAGACACAGACCCCATTGATACAAACCCCCATTGCTATGAAACAATGCTAAACACTGGAAAAGGACATTTATAAGACACAGGACCTTTAAGAGGCGTATCTGATTTGCGATAAACCAGGTGACCTTTCAGTGTAAAAAGCAATAATGTCCCCTCTCGGTTAGAATCAATAATGTCTACCAGGTGATACTGGGTTATAATCAATAATATCTACAAGCTGAAACTGGGGTAGAATCAATGGGAAGATACTGGGGGTAGTAGGGTTAGTAGCTTCTGTCTGATAGTGTAGGTACTGAGGGTAGTAGGGTTAGTAGCTTCTGTCTGGTTGTGTAGGTACTGAGGGTAGTAGGGTTAGTAGCTTCTGTCTGGGTGTGTAGGTAGTGGTACTGAGGGTAGTAGGGTTAGTAGCTTCTGTCTGATTGTGTAGGTAGTGGTACTGAGGGTAGTAGGGTTAGTAGCTTCTGTCTGGTTGTGTAGGTACTGAGGGTAGTAGGGTTAGTAGCTTCTGTCTGGGTGTGTAGGTACTGAGGGTAGTAGGGTTAGTAGCTTCTGTCTGGTTGTGTAGGTACTGAGGGTAGTAGTGTTAGTAGCTTCTGTCTGATAGTGTAGGTACTGAGGGTAGTAGGGTTAGTAGCTTCTGTCTGGTTGTGTAGGTACTGAGGGTAGTAGGGTTAGTAGCTTCTGTCTGGGTGTGTAGGTACTGAGGGTAGTAGGGTTAGTAGCTTCTGTCTGGTTGTGTAGGTACTGAGGGTAGTAGCGTTAGTAGCTTATGTCTGATTGTGTAGGTACTGAGGGTAGTAGGGTTAGTAGCTTCTGTCTGATAGTGTAGGTACTGAGGGTAGTAGGGTTAGTAGCTTCTGTCTGGTTGTGTAGGTACTGAGGGTAGTAGGGTTAGTAGCTTCTGTCTGATAGTGTAGGTACTGAGGGTAGTAGGGTTAGTAGCTTATGTCTGGTTGTGTAGGTACTGAGGGTAGTAGGGTTAGTAGCTTCAGTCTGATAGTGTAGGTCAGGGGTCGCCAATTAGGTTTGCCCACGGGCCAAATTTTCCCCAAGCCATTGTGTGGCGGGCCAATGATAAGTGAACATTTCTTAACTGTAAAAAAAAAACGACATATACATGTTTGCACTGTCTTTTTTCTATTATAAAGTGCCTCTCACACAGTGCATTACACATGAACAGATCAGTCATTTGATTTTAATGCAGGTGCTCGCATTATAAATCGAATTTACGATGAATTGAAAATGGGGGACCCTGATGTAAACAAGACGAAAGTCTTTCTCTGGTCTGCATCCCCTTAACAATTGTATGTATTGAGCTGTACTGTACTGTACACATTCTGCAATCTGTTAATAAAGTTTTCATTCATTCATTCATTTCATCAGTAGGGTGCATTTGATTTTAAGCACCACGGCGGGTGTATTATACATCGAATGTATTATTATTATTAAAACACAACACTCACCGGCATAATGCAGGCAGCCCTGCACTGGACTTATTGTTTCTGCTTCGGTCCTCAAAAATCCATGCTAATAACATGTTAAATGTCCGCTCGCGTTGAATGCCCACCCAACTTGAACACAGTTGCTTGCTCGTGTTGCCATGTCAACAAGCGAGAGTCACCGGTTGCTTATTGCGAGAGTTACCTGTTGCGATAAACCCGTATTTTAAGAATGAATGTGAAGGGTAATTTCACATCCCCTCCTCCTCCTCCTTCCCTCCTCCTCCTCCTTCCCTCCTCATCTCCCACCTCATCCTCCTCCACCTCCTCCTCCACCTCCTCCTCCCCCTTCCCTCCTCCTCCTCCTCCCCCCCTCCTCTATTTGTGAGGTCAGGATTTCTGTTTAAATGTGAAGGGTAATTTCACATTCTTAATCCTCTGGGGCCCACAACAGGGTTGATCGTGAAGTCATGTTATCCTTCTCTCAAAAACTGTTAAAACACTATATCCATTCTATTATTCAGAGCAGGCCAGATAACGCTTGCATCCAAGGCCGCAGCGAGCCCTCCTCAAAAGCCCATTCCATTTGACTCCCTAAATGACCATATAAAGCCAACCCAATCAGAGACGAGCAAGGCGTCTCTATTCCACTGTGTTAAAACACATGACACTTTGCTTTGTATTCACTTTCACTCTGACAGACCTGTGAATATGCACTCTGACAGACTGAAAGTCCGTCCGTATGGGCGTACTGTATATATTTTCTTTTCCAATAAACATGTATTGTATTCATTTAACGTGAGTCTCTTTCTGCTCCTGTTTTATTATTTCAGAATATCTAATTCGCAGTGTGACACTGTTTTAGGCTGCTGGATGTCCGTGGAGAACCTGGTGGTTTGCACTCTGATTTAAGGCCAATCTCTTGTCTCTGTATTTCATTTAACCATCCCTAGAGACGTCAAAAATCCACCACATGACTCCTGTTTATTAAAAATAAGCTTTATAGGTCGTAGGCTCCTCTTCTGGCTCATCATATTTCCCCGTTGCAAAAAAGTTATTCAAAGACGTTTGTTTTGTTTTTGCAAACGTTCGCTCGCGGCATCCCAAACGCGGAAGTGAAAGTGAAATTCCATTGGTTCTCCCAGTCCATGTGACCATTTCTAGCATTTCAATTGGCTATAGTGACAGCCATAGATATGATGAATAGATAGATACAGCTTCAAAAGACACTCTGGCGTCAAGACGAGTGAATATTTCCTGCGCGTAAAATAAACATCATATTCTCAAAATAACCTGACGGGCCAGAAATTATTGCTGGCGGGCCCATTTCGGCCCGCGGGCCGCCTATTGCCGATCCCTGGTGTAGGTACTGAGGGTAGTAGCGTTAGTAGCTTCTGTCTGGTTGTGTAGGTACTGAGGCTAGTAGGGTTAGTAGCTTCTGTCTGATTGTGTAGGTACTGAGGGTAGTAGGATTAGTAGCTTCTGTCTGGTTGTGTAGGTACTGAGGGTAGTAGGGTTAGTAGCTTCTGTCTGATTGTGTAGGTACTGAGGGTAGTAGTGTTAGTAGCTTCTGTCTGATAGTGTAGGTACTGAGGGTAGTATGGTTAGTAGCTTCTGCCAGAGTCTGTGTCACAGAGCTACATAGTTACAGCATCTATATCTCTGTCACCCTGAAGGTCAGGGCAGAGCAGAGGCCCACAGAGGTTCTACTCATTAGAATGGATGTTCCACCTTCTCCTCGTCAGACAGGAGCAGGGAGAGGAGCTGTTACCAGCGGGCTCTCTGTGTACTTCTACTGTAGAACATGACAGCTATAGACCGGCATCGATCCAATGCCACCTCCACACCGACAAGAGACAAAGAGAGGACTGAGACCATTTATAAAGTAGTTAAAAGTTCAAATAGAAGAGACAGACAAAAAAGAAAGATAAGACAGACAGACAGACAGACAGACAGACAGACAGACAGACAGACAGACAGACAGACAGACAGACAGACAGACAGACAGACAGACAGACAGACAGACAGACAGACAGACAGACAGGCAGGCAGGCAGGCAGGCAGGCAGGCAGGCAGGCAGGCAGGCAGGCAGGCAGGCAGGCAGACAGACAGACAGACAGACAGACAGACAGACAGACAGACAGACAGACAGACAGACAGACAGACAGACAGACAGACAGACAGACAGACAGACAGACAGACAGACAGACAGACAGACAGACAGACAGACAGACAGACAGACAGACAGACAGACATGTGTCTGTGGAATGTGAAGTTCTAAATCCAGACTGGAGCTCGAACAACAGTTTGTTTGTGGAGAGGTATTTGTTTATTTGATCATGAATGATCCTTTTCTATGACATTGGATGCCGCACTAATAATAGACACAGGCCTATAGTTCCCTAGGTCTTGTTTATTACCTTTTTTGTAAAGTGGAATGACTCTGGCTTGTTTGAGATCATAGGGAAACTGTCCTCGACAGATAGATAGATTTACAATGTGTGTTAAGCCGGAGGCGATGGACTCGGCTGCATCCCTAAGACAACAGCGTTGCTGGCTCTGTTGTCGGCGTTGTTGTCGTTGTCGTGTTCCATTGTTCCGGCTGCCAAACCGAACTTAAACAAACTCTTAGCTGTCTAGCTTCACGGACGTGTTTAACCTTAGCAAACAATGTACAAATGACAAATTAAAGTAGAGAAAAAAGAAAGAGCATAAGCGATGATAAATAAGATAAAATAAAGGTGGGGAGAGACGGAGGTGCTGCTCTAACAAGCTGTCTCTCTCTCCGGGTGCCATTGAGGGACTGGAAGATAATGGTCCTGATATGAGGAGTCTATGGCTAGAAGATAATGGTCCTGATATGAGGAGTCTATGGCTGGAAGATAATGGTCCTGATATGACGAGTCTATGGCTGGAAGATAATGGTCCTGATATGACGAGTCTATGGCTGGAAGATAATGGTCCTGATATGAGGAGTCTATGGCTGGAAGATAATGGTCCTGATATGAGAGGTCTATGGCTGGAAGATAATGGTCCTGATATGAGGAGTCTATGGCTGGAAGATAATGGTCCTGATATGAGGAGTCTATGGCTGGAAGATAATGGTCCTGATATGAGGAGTCTATGGCTGGAAGATAATGGTCCTGATATGACGAGTCTATGGCTGGAAGATAATGGTCCTGATATGAGGAGTCTATGGCTGGAAGATAATGGTCCTGATATGAGGAGTCTATGGCTGGAAGATAATTGTCCTGATATGAGAGTAAGTAAGTAAGTAAGTAAAGTTTATTTATATAGCACTTTTCACAGAGACAGCTCACAAAGTGCTTTACATACAGCAGAAATAAAATAAAATTAAAATAAAAAGCAAGAAACCATTCAAGAGATAAGATAGAACAAAACACAATGCATCACAGATAAACAAAACAAAACAAAAGACATATTCTATACCTGAAGGAGAAGCTCAAACATTACCCAAAGGCCTGTTTAAACAGTAATGTTTTTAGCTGATTTTTAAAAATGTCAACAGACGATACAGCTCTTAGGCCACGAGGAAGGGCATTCCAGAGTCTAGGCGCTACAGACTGAAAGGCTCTGTCACCTTTGGTGATCAGCCTGGTGCACGGAATGACCAACAGGTCCTGGTCAGCTGTCCTCAGGGTCCTGCTGGGCACATATGGTTCCAGCAGGTCAGTTAAATATTCTGGTGCCTGGCCGTGCAGAGCTCTGAAAGTGAGCACCAGGACTTTGAAATTAATTCTAAAATGTATAGGAAGCCAGTGCAAGGAGGCCAGAACTGGAGTAATGTGACACCTTCTGCTTGATCTGGTCAGCAGTCTTGCAGCAGTATTTTGTATGAACTGGAGGCGGTCTATGGATGATTTATTGAGGCAGGTGAGAACCGAATTGCAGTAGTCTAGACGAGAAGAAACAAAGGCATGGATGATCAACTCTAGGTCAGAGTGGGAAACCATCGACCTGAGTTTAGCAATATTCCTGAGATGGAAAAAACAGGTGCGGGTCACCGACTTGATATGGGTGTCGAGGTGCATAGTATGATCAAAGTTTACCCCAAGGTTCCGGAGGTTGGGGCTCACATTAGTTTCTAGGGGCCCAAGGCAACCAGCCACCCTAGATGCAACGCCATCAGAGGCCACGATGAGCACCTCGGTTTTGGCCTCATTTAGCTGGAGGAAGTTGCTAGCTAACCAGGCCTTAATGGCCGACAGACATTCATTTAAAACAATAAAATTAGAATTAAAATCATCAGGGCAATCAGGGTTAAAAGAGCAATACAGCTGGATATCATCCGCATAAAGGTGGTAGGAGATGCCTTTAAAAGTGTTAATAATGTGTCCTAATGGGAGCAAATATAGTGAAAATAAAATCGGACCAAGTACCGAGCCCTGGGGGACCCCACAGGAAAGGGTAACAGACTCAGACACATGGGGGCCTACTCTGACTGAGAAACATCTACCTGAGAGATAGGACTCAAACCACTCATGTGCACTCCCTGTGACACCCACCCAATCTCTGAGCCTATTTAACAGAATGTTGTGATCCACAGTGTCAAATGCAACACTGAGATCCAGTAACACTAAAATGGAGCATCTACCTGAGTCGGCGGACATCATTAGATCATTGGATACTTTTAAAAGTGCAGTTTCCGTGGAGTGTTGCTTACGAAAACCCGACTGGAATTTGTCGAGAATGTGGTGTTCATTTAAAATGGATATAAGCTGGTTGGCAACAATCTTTTCTAAAATCTTGGACATAAATGATAATTTGGAGATGGGCCGATAGTTACTTGGTAACGAGGCGTCCAGACTTGGCTTTTTTAAAAGCGGCTGAACGATTGCCTGTTTGAAGTAGGCGGGGACCTGACCAGAGACCAAAGAGAGATTTATGATGGAAAGCAGACTCGGACCAATAGTGCTGAAAACGTCCTTTAGTAGAGAGGTTGGGATGGTGTCTAATGGGCTAGAGGAGGTTTTTGTGCTTCTCACTAGCTCTGTTAGGTCGTTGAGGGAAATGGGTGAGAAGGAATTTAGAGTAGACTGACTGTTGGGAGATAACGGTTGGATTGAGGTGGAGGGTGTAATACCTGCCCTGACATTTGCAACCTTATTTACAAAAAATAGGAGAAAATCATGACAGTCCTTATCAGATAAAACAGGTGTGACAGGGGTTTGTGGACTGACAATGGTATTAATGGTGTCGAATAGGACTTTGGGGTTTAGTTTGCTAGATGAGATTAAGTTTGTGAAATAGGCAGCTCTGGCAACCTTAACCATACTGTTAAAATCAGTTAAAAGTTGCTTAAAATGAAGACGGTGTACATTAAGCTGAGTGGACTTCCACTTTCGCTCAATACACCGGCAATTTCTTCTAAAACGACGAATATCCTCATTTAGCCAGGGAGAGGAATTTAAAGTGCGAACAGTGCGGGATTTCAGAGGAGCAACTACATCTAAAATGTCTGAGCAGTGCCGGTTAAAAGCATGGACTAAAGTATCAATGTCGCCATTAACGTTCAGAGATGGCACCGCACTGCTCTCAAAGGCTGTGGAAAATGTTTCTGCTGAGAGGTCATTTAGCATGCGCGAGCGTTTAACTCGCTTAGTTGAAATAGTGTCCATTTTAAAAACTAAATTAAAAAGTATGCATTTGTGATCACTTAAAATCATTTCCTCATAAACAATGTTATCTATGTCTAATCCAAGAGTAAAAACAAGATCAAGTGTGTTACCTTTGTTGTGTGTGGGGCCCGAGACATGTTGGACAAAATTGAAGGATTCAGTGGTACAAATAAAATTGGTGGCAAAATTGTCATTACTGTTATTAATATGGAAATTAAAATCCCCTAATAAAACGATTTTTTCCAGTTTGATGATGGAGGTTAGAAAATCGCTAAAATCTGTCAAAAAAGAACTATTAAAACCAGGGGGTCGATAAATTAAAATACAATAAAATGGGTCGGTGTACCCCACTTTGGTGATTAAAAGTTCAAAGGAGCTGTGTGTATTAATAGAGTGCACAGCCCTGGAGGAAAAACAGTTCTTGTGCACCAGCGCTAAGCCGCCTCCTACGCGACTGGTGGTGGCATTTGACCGGGGGGGTCTGGGGGCACAGGTAAAAGAGAAGTTTGGCGGACACAGTTCATTTAAAAATACATATTCCTCTGACCTTTGCCATGTTTCTGAGAGACAGAAAAAGTCCAAATCTTTGGCCGTAATAAAATCATTTAGGATGAAAGATTTGTTAGCTATAGAACGGGCATTTAACAAGGCCATTTTGATAGCCTTAGGTCCTAGTTTACTGGGTGGTTGTGACAGTGGGCACAGATGACAGGCATTCGCGCCCTGGCGAAACCTGCCACCAGACTCCTGTGGACTACGCCGTGACCAGTGAGTTATGATGACTGGGATGGGGAAGCTTTGTAGCTTAGGCTGCTTCTGTAGATGATCTATAGAGCCAGATAGGCCTAGTTGTCAGGCCAGTGATGCTACACATTTTATGACGTTAAGCTTTAGCACATTTACCCCTGATATATTTGGATGGATGCCATCGGGTCTGTAATGGTCTTTCCTGGACCAGAGCAGATCAAAGTTATTTATATAGCAAAGTCCTGTAGCAGTACAATAGTTCTGTAGCCACTGGTGCAACCAGAACAGACGGCTAAATCGTTCAGATCCACGACCTATGGATGGAATGGGGCCGGACACAATGCATATTTTGCCCAGGCTCTCAACAGTGAGAATGAGTGATTCAAAGTCAGATTGGAGCTTAGCGGATTGTCTAGCCATTACGTCATTTGCTCCGATATGAATGATGACGGTGTGGGCGGAGGGATATCTGTCGATGATTTCAGGAGTACACTCTAGCAAGTCAGTAACCTTTAAACCGGAGAAACAAAATGTAATGCCGTGAGGTATTTGCAAAAACCTGGTGATGGAATCTCCGATGAGTAGGATCTCTGGCTGCCCATGGATACATCCCCCGTCGTAGATGGCCAGGTTTCTATGGTGAGAAGCCACAGGGGTAGCGTCTGCATTTCCAGGTGTAGCAGATTGAGTGGAGGTGTCGGCGGAGGTAGCCGGCTGGACGGGCAGCAGCGCCGCCGCCGTGTGGAGCAGCTCATTTACAGCGGTACCTCCGTCGATGATATTCGCC
>NC_140166.1:233129858-233152358 GCF_963971535.1 Notolepis coatsorum | reverse complement strand
TTAATGATACTGCACCATTAACCTGGCAGTGCTGCTAACGAGGTGTTAATGATACTGCACCATTAACCTGGCAGTGCTGTTAACGAGGTGTTAATGATACTGCACCATTAACCTGGCAGTGCTGCTAACGAGGCGTTAACGATACTGCACCATTAACCTGGCAGTGCTGCTAACGAGGTGTTAATGATACTGCACCATTAACCTGACAGTGCTGCTAACGAGGTGTTAATGATACTGCACCATTAACCTGGCAGTGCTGTTAACGAGGTGTTAATGATACTGCACCATTAACCTGACAGTGCTGCTAACGAGGTGTTAACGATACTGCACCATTAACCTGGCAGTGCTGCTAACGAGGTGTTAATGATACTGCACCATTAACCTGGCAGTGCTGCTAACGAGGTGTTAATGATACTGCACCATTAACCTGGCAGTGCTGTTAACGAGGTGTTAATGATACTGCACCATTAACCTGGCAGTGCTGCTAACGAGGTGTTAATGATACTGCACCATTAACCTGGCAGTGCTGCTAACGAGGTGTTAATGATACTGCACCATTAACCTGGCAGTGCTGTTAACAAGGTGTTAATGATACTGCACCATTAACCTGACAGTGCTGCTAACGAGGTGTTAATGATACTGCACCATTAACCTGGCAGTGCTGTTAACGAGGTGTTAATGATACTGCACCATTAACCTGGCAGTGCTGCTAACGAGGTGTTAATGATACTGCACCATTAACCTGGCAGTGCTGCTAACGAGGTGTTAACGATACTGCACCATTAACCTGGCAGTGCTGTTAACGAGGTGTTAATGATACTGCACCATTAACCTGGCAGTGCTGCTAACGAGGTGTTAACGATACTGCACCATTAACCTGACAGTGCTGCTAACGAGGTGTTAATGATACTGCACCATTAACCTGGCAGTGCTGTTAACGAGGTGTTAATGATACTGCACCATTAACCTGGCAGTGCTGTTAACGAGGTGTTAATGATACTGCACCATTAACCTGGCAGTGCTGCTAACGAGGTGTTAATGATACTGCTGTGGTGACCTATATTAAGAGACATTCACCAAGGTGGGCTTGTGCCTTTAAGCGTGTGGGTTGTACTGTTTAGGGGACAGGTTAAATACCACTTCCGGTTCCGGGTTAACTTTGTTGTTATTGGTAAATGCTATGTGAGTGAGAAGTAAAGTACCTCAACTCAAACCACGTCTCTGGCTCGCTACTTTCTTATCGCCACATTGGTGACCCTGTGAAGGACATTTGTAACGTTAACAGCATTTAGCGTTATGGAAGACAACGGCGTCGCGCAACCGCAAGCACCCGCACCGAATGCTAACGACGCTAACATGCTACAAGCGAACATTTACGCTGCGACCGTCAAGTTGCCCGACTTTTGGCAGCATAATCCCCGGCCGTGGTTTCAACACGTCGAAGCCCAATTCCAGCTGAGAGGAATAACACAGGATCTAACTAAGTACTTCCATGTTGTGGCGGCGTTGGATGCTTCAACGACGGCACGGGCGATGATGCTGTTGGAGGATCCGCCGGCAGCTGACAAGTACAATGCGCTAAAGACATTCCTTCTGAAGCTATATGAACTGTCAGAACTGGAGAAAGCGGACCGCCTGCTGTCCCTCAACGGCCTCGGCGATGGCAAACCGTCGGAGTTGATGGAAAAAATGCTGGCTGTACTGGGATCAGCTGATCCCTCTTTTCTATTTACACACATTTTCTTGCGACAGCTTCCAGTGCCTGTGCGCACAGCACTGGCGAGTTCCCTCCTCTCCTCCACCAAGGACTATCGCGGCCTGGCTGCAGAAGCGGACAGGGTTTTCCTGGCCAACAGGCAGCAGCAGTTTGTCCATGCGCTGCTGCCCCACCAGGGCACCTCTGCCCCACCACTGGAGGCCTATACAGACACCGCGGCTGCGGTGACAGCCCGACGCCAACCCGACGATGGGCTCTGCTATTACCATGCCAGGTTTGGGGACAGGGCCAAGCAGTGTCGCAAGCCATGCAGTTTCAAGGGGCAGGGAAACGCCAGGGCCGGCGCTCATTAGTGGCTGTGGGTGCCGGCCATGACTGCAAGCTATTGTTTATCACCGACTCCTTGTCTGGCCGGCGGCTGCTGGTGGACTCGGGCGCGCAACGCAGCATCCTGCCGGCACAGGGCGTGGACACCATGGACGGCAGACACGGGCCCCAGATGGACGCAGCGAACGGTACGCCCATACGTACCTACGGCACCAGGTATGTGGAGGTGTGTTTTGGGGGGCGCCGTTTCGGCTGGGGTTTTGTGATGGCTGCGGTGTCCACGCCGCTCCTGGGAGCAGACTTCCTCTGTGCTTTCAGCTTACTGGTAGATGTTAAAAACTGTCGCTTGATCGATGCCCTCTCTTTTTCCTCTTACCCCTGCACACTTGGGGCGGTTGGGGGGGGCGGAGCTCTCTGCCTGTTGAACACACTTGCCACCGGGGACCCGTATGAACGCCTGCTCGCCGGGTTCCCTGACCTCACCACACCCACGTTCTCATCTGCAGTGGCCAAACACGGTGTGGAACACCATATTACCACAGAGGGCCCCCCAGTCTATGCCCGGGCCCGGCGCCTCGACTCAGCCAAGCTGGCAATCGCCAGGGGGGAGTTTTCCACCATGGAGCGACTTGGCATTGTGCGCCGCTCGAACAGCCCGTGGGCTTCTCCATTACACATGGTTACAAAGGCTGGCGGAGGTTGGCGCCCATGCGGCGATTTCCGTCGCCTTAATAACGTCACAACCCCCGACCGGTACCCTGTTCCGCACATACAGGACTTCTCTACCCACCTGGCAGGGGCTGTCATCTTCTCCAAGGTGGACCTGGTGCGCGGTTACCACCAGGTGCCAGTCCATCCACGGGATGTGCCAAAGACAGCTGTCATTACACCCTTTGGGCTTTTCGAATTCCTAAGAATGCCTTTCGGGCTCATGGGGGCGGCGCAGACGTTTCAGCGCCTGATGGACTCTGTGCTCCAGGACATGCCATTTTTGTTTGTGTACTTGGATGACATTCTTGTAGCCAGTACGTCCATAGAGGAGCACATGACACACCTCCAGCAGCTGTTTGAGCGGCTCAGTAAACACGGCCTCATCGTCAACCCGACCAAGTGCCAGTTCGGGCAGTCCTCCATCACTTTCCTCGGACACCATGTCGCTCCACAGGGAGCCACCCCACTCCCCGCCAGGGTGGAGGCCGTGGCCAGTTTTCCTCGTCCCCGCACCGTACGGGCTCTACAGGAGTTCCTGGGCATGGTGAACTTTTACAACCGGTTCCTTCCCCATGCTGCCCACCTCATGCGGCCCTTGTATGAGGCCCTGCGGGGCAAAGTGCCCAAGGACGAGTTAGATTGGTCCTCGGGGATGGACAGCGCTTTTGGGGCTGCCAAGAACGCGCTAGCCAACGCTGCTCTGCTGGCGCACCCCTCTCCCACTGCCCCGGTCGCCCTCACGACAAGACGCCACTGACTATGCAGTGGGGGCGGTGTGCGAGCAGTGGGTGGGCGGTGCCTGGCAGCCACTGGCCTTTTTTAGCAAACAGCTCCGCGACAACGAGCGTAAGTACAGTACTTTCGACAGGGAACTGCTGGGTCTGTTCCTCGCCACCAGGCACTTTAGATTCCTGTTGGAAGGCCGCCAGTTCACTGCCTTTGTGGACCACAAGCCGCTAACTTTCTCCATGGCCAAGACCTCGGAGCCGTGGTCGGGACGTCAGCAGCGGCAGCTATCGGCGATCTCCGAGTTAACCACGGACATTCAGCACGTGGCGGGCAAGGACAACTTTGTCGCCGACTGCCTCTCTCGGGCGGTCATCGGGTCCGTCCACTTGGGACTCGATTATGCCGCCATGGCGGCAGACCAAGCCACGGACTCGGACATTCAGGCCTATCGGACGGGTCCTACCGCACTGCAGCTGGAGGATGTGGTGTTCGACACAGCTAACGCCACTCTCCTCTGCGACGTCTCCACTGGCCAACCGCGCCCTATGGTGCCTACGGCCTGGCGGCGCCGGGTTTTTAACATGATCCACAGCCTTTCCCACCCAGGTGTGAAGGCCTCGACTAAGCTGGTGGGGGTCAAGTTTGTGTGGCCTGGCCTCCGGAAGGATGTTAGGACCTGGGCTAGCTCATGTGTGGCGTGCCAGCGTGCCAAGGTGCACCACCATACCAAAGCCCCTTTGGCACCGTTTATAGTGCCGGAGAGGCGGTTCGACCATGTGAATGTGGACCTGGTGGGCCCCCTGCCCCCCTCCCATGGATATACTCACCTCCTCACCATGGTGGACAGGACCACCAGGTGGCCGGAGGCTGTTCCACTGTCCTCCACTACGGCAGCGGAGGTGGCCCGGGCGTTCATCGGCTGCTGGGTGGCCCATTTTGGCACACCGGGGGACATCACAAGCGACAGGGGCCCCCAGTTCACTTCGGAGCTCTGGACTGCAGTTGCGGAGCACCTGGGGGTGAAGATCCACCGCACTACGGCGTACAACCCGCAGGGCAACGGACTTTGCGAGCGGTTCCATAGGGACATGAAGGCCGCTCTTCGGGCTGCCCTTACGGATGGCGCCTGGGTTGACCGCCTCCCATGGGTCTTGCTTGGTCTTCGTTCTGCCCCCAAGGAGGACCTCCAGGCCTCGTCCGCCGAGCTGGTGTACGGCCAGCCGCTGCGGGTCCCTGGGGAGTTTCTTCCGGGGGCCACAGCGTCCTGGTCCGTCGCCTCCCATCGAGCAGTGTCCCGGGGTGTTGCCGATGCCCTTATTCCCATTCCAACATCCCGCCACTGCCTTCCCCAGTCCTACGTCCCCAGGGACCTGCCATTGGCCAAATATGTTTTCATCTGGCACGACAGCCATCGGACCCCGCTGCAGCCCCCTTATGACGGGCCTTTCCGTGTCTTGGAGGCAGGCACTAAAAACGTTGTTGTGGACATGGGAGGCAGGCCAGAGCGGGTCACTATAGACCGTCTTAAGCCTGCTCACTTGGACAAGGACGAACCAGTTAAGTTGGCCCTACCCCCGCGGCGGGGGCGCCCCCCGGTTTCGGCTCAGACCCCTGCCCTATCCTCTGTTCCGGCCTTGGCCCCTTCCGTGGCCCGGCCGCTGGTTCCACTTACCTCCCTTAGTCCCCCTCTGGTTAAGCGCAGTCGGTTCGGCCGCTTGATCCGTCCCCCTCCACGTTGACTATTTCATGCTGTGATCTGTTCACTGATGGACTGTTCACTGGCTATTAATTAGTTGCAGTTTTTGTATTGGTGAATTCTGGGGGGGCCTGTGTGGTGACCTATATTAAGAGACATTCACCAAGGTGGGCTTGTGCCTTTAAGCGTGTGGGTTGTACTGTTTAGGGGACAGGTTAAATACCACTTCCGGTTCCGGGTTAACTTTGTTGTTATTGGTAAATGCTATGTGAGTGAGAAGTAAAGTACCTCAACTCGAACCACGTCTCTGGCTCGCTACTTTCTTATCGCCACACTGCACCATTAACCTGACAGTGCTGCTAACGAGGTGTTAATGATACTGCACCATTAACCTGGCAGTGCTGTTAACGAGGTGTTAATGATACTACACCATTAACCTGGCAGTCTGCTAACGAGGTGTTAATGATACTGCACCATTAACCTGGCAGTGCTGCTAACGAGGTGTTAATGATACTGCACCATTAACCTGGCAGTGCTGCTAACGAGGTGTTAACGATACTCCACCATTAACCTGGCAGTGCTGCTAACGAGGTGTTAATGATACTGCACCATTAACCTGGCAGTGCTGTTAACGAGGTGTTAACGATACTGCACCATTAACCTGGCAGTGCTGCTAACGAGGTGTTAATGATACTGCACCATTAACCTGGCAGTGCTGTTAACGAGGTGTTAATGATACTGCACCATTAACCTGACAGTGCTGCTAACGAGGTGTTAATGATACTGCACCATTAACCTGGCAGTGCTGCTAACGAGGTGTTAATGATACTGCACCATTAACCTGGCAGTGCTGTTAACGAGGTGTTAATGATACTGCACCATTAACCTGGCAGTGCTGTTAACGAGGTGTTAATGATACTGCACCATTAACCTGACAGTGCTGTTAACGAGGTGTTAATGATACTGCACCATTAACCTGACAGTGCTGTTAACGAGGTGTTAATGATACTGCACCATTAACCTGGCAGTGCTGCTAACGAGGTGTTAATGATACTGCACCATTAACCTGGCAGTGCTGCTAACGAGGTGTTAATGATACTGCACCATTAACCTGGCAGTGCTGCTAACGAGGTGTTAATGATACTGCACCATTAACCTGGCAGTGCTGTTAACGAGGTGTTAATGATACTGCACCATTAACCTGGCAGTGCTGTTAACGAGGTGTTAATGATACTGCACCATTAACCTGGCAGTGCTGTTAACGAGGTGTTAATGATACTGCACCATTAACCTGGCAGTGCTGCTAACGAGGTGTTAATGATACTGCACCATTAACCTGGCAGTGCTGCTAACGAGGTGTTAATGATACTGCACCATTAACCTGGCAGTGCTGTTAACGAGGTGTTAATGATACTGCACCATTAACCTGGCAGTGCTGTTAACGAGGTGTTAATGATACTGCACCATTAACCTGGCAGTGCTGTTAACGAGGTGTTAATGATACTGCACCATTAACCTGGCAGTGCTGTTAACGAGGTGTTAATGATACTACACCATTAACCTGACAGTGCTGCTAACGAGGCACTAACGACGCTGCGCCCCCTTGCAGTAGCGGTGCGATCTTTAAGAGCTGGATCTGTACATTCGTGCCCAAATTGGCAATGGCAGCCAAACGTACACACACACACACACACACACACACACACACACACACACACACACACACACACACACACACACACATAGGATGATGAACATGACAATCAACTGTTATGTACTAGAGGCCTGATCACTCTGTGTCACGGGGCATGTAGGTGAGGGCTGCCACTTAGTTAATTAGTGCTGATTGGTTACCTGCTGGGAGGTTTAAAACCAGCCAGGCACACACACATGCAGGGTCTGTGTTTAGAAGAGTGTGGGTTACCAGATAGATTGTCACGTTCTTCCAGTCCTTATCCTTGTAGCTTACACTAGTAATTCCTTAATATAGTAGCACTTGAGTTAATACACAGGTTTTGGTGTCGGTTTTGCACATAGGTTGCGGGCCTTGAGCCAGGGTCGTAACAATTGGGCGCTCATCCGGGATCTTTTACCCCTAGAACTTTGTTTGGTGTTTTTTTTTTTGTGTTGCACGGGGTGTCATCATATTATGGTTTGGGTGGTGTTCGTTACATTTGGTGTAACGTGGGGGCTGAGCCATTTCATCAAACAGGTGAGTATGCCGTATTTGTTTGTAATTTGATGTGACTACTTATGCTGTTAAAATATATAGTTTAGTAGGCACCACATGTAGATAGGGACATTATTTTCTGGTTGTGGGTTAGCGTCCGGTGCACCACGTACTCCTGGGGCGGTCAATGAAATGATTGTATATGATCTTTGACTGGTAGCAGGTGTGGTTGAAGAAAGTTAGGTCTACAGGGCATTAGTTTAAGGGTAGGTAGGTTAGGGCGGCCAGGAAACCAGGTAGTGTGGTAGGGCTTGAATTAGTGTTTCTTAGGGTAGACATGTGGTAGGCCGGGTTTTTTTTTTTTTCTGCAGTTTAGACGTAGAAGCATATGTGGTCACATCAGGTTAGAAGGCGCACCTGTTTGGAATTGTTTGTTGGATTTATTTTGTTTTGTTTGTTTGAGTGTTTGTTGAGCATACCTGGTAGCACCTAACACCCTGAGTGTATGTCACGTCTATTTAGGGTGGGTGTGGTTTTTTTTTTGGTTTTTTTTACGTCCTTGAAATGTGCGCTCCGTAGCACACATTGCCACAGCGTCCCTTTATGGTTGTTATTAGTGGCTTTGGCATTCAGTATGGTTCTTCAGTGGTTCGTCGTGGTTCTTTAGTCGTTCTTCGGTGGTTCTTTGGTGTTTCTTTGGTGACTCTATGGTGAACGGGTGGTGGCGCTGGTGTAGGAAAGATGGCTTCCGTTAGGGATTTTGTTGATCTCCCTTCGCATGACTTGTTGGAGAGGTTTTCCAAAGAACAGCTTCTGGAGCTTGCTGTACACTACAAGGTGGAGCTTTCTCCCAGTGAGAAACGGTTGAAGCCATCTGCCTTGAGTGCTTTAAGGGTGTTGCTCATTAGAGGGCAGGTGCTTGAGAAGAGGGTGGAGCAGCCTCCTTCGTCTGACGCGTCTCCGCTTTTATCTGGTGCAGAGGGTGAATGGAGGGTTAGAGAGTTGGAGTTTAAGGAGAGGCAGCTACACCAAGAGCGTGAGGAGAGGAGAGAGGAGCGTGAGCTTAAGGAGAGGAGAGAGGAGCGTGAGCATGAGCGTGAGCTTAAGGAGAGAGAGAGGAGAGAGGAGCGTGAGCTTAAAGAGAGGAAAGAGGAGCGGGAGCTTAAGGAGAGACAAATGTTGCTGGAGCACGAGCGTGCGCAGAAGGAGCTTGAGTATAAGCATGCTGCCTTACAGGCGGGTGTTCTGCATCCAGAGTCACGTTCCGGTTTTGATGTAGGCAGGAATATTAGGATGGTGCCTCCGTTTTTTGAGAAAGACGTGGAAAGATATTTCCCCCTTTTTGAACGGGTGGCAACCACATTGAAGTGGCCTGATACCGCCTGGACACTGCTGCTGCAATGTGTTTTGGTTGGTAGGGCACAAGAAGCCTACACTGCTCTGTCCCTTGAACAAAGCGCTGATTATGAACTTGTTAAAGCTTCCATATTGAGGGCTTATGAGTTGGTCCCCGAGGCCTATCGTCAGCGTTTTAGAGGTTATCGTAGGCAGGAGGGGCAGTCTTATGTTGAATTTGGAAAAGAGAAGGAGAACCTGTTTGACCGGTGGTGCACCTCGCAGAAAGCAGAGTCAAGGGAGCAGCTCAGACAGTTGGTTCTCCTAGAGGAATTTAAAAGGTGTGTTCCTGATAACGTGTCCACACATCTAAATGAGCATAAGGTATCGAAGATAGCCGACGCTGCTGTCTTGGCTGATGAGTTTGTGTTAACACACAAATCTGTCTTTGTAGAGGAGGGCCGTGTGGAGTCCAGGGGTAGTAGGCGTCCTTCTCAGGGGAGCCGGTTCCCGGCACCCGTGTCTGCTGGTCGGTTTACTTCGACTCCTAGGCAAGGTGGCTCTGCTAGTGCATTCCCAGAGGGGGTTATCTGTTTTTACTGTAAGGAGCCTGGTCATATCGTTGCTGGATGCCCTGTGCTTAAGCAGAAAAATGTAAAAACGGTGGCTCTGGTAGAAATCATGGACAGGACACCTATGCCGACATTAGAGGGTGGGGTGCGAAGTATCAAAGGTGCAGACAGGGAGCTAGAGGGCTCCTCAACATTTATGATGGATGGATTTGTTTCACTGGTTGGTGCATTAGGATCAAGGCAGGCTATTACAATATGGAGAGATACAGGAGCTTTCCAGTCTCTCATTCTGGATGGGATTTTGCCATTTTCGGAAGATTCTTCATTGCATTCCGGTGCCATTGTTCAGGGCTTTGGAGGAGGCTTTGTGAATACTCCTTTGCATGAGGTCTCGCTAAACTCTCCCTTAGTATCAGGCAATGTTGTCGTAGGAGTGTGTTCTCACATTCCCATAAAGGGGGTGTCCTTCATTCTAGGGAACGATTTGGCCGGTGGCAAAGTGCTGGCTACTCCAGTTGTAGTTCCCGTCCCTGTAGTTTCTGAGGTTCCTGATGAGCTCGCACAGAAGCATCCAGGAGTGTTTCCTGTGTGTGCAGTAACACGCGCAATGTCAAAGGTCAAATGTGACACCCAGGAGGTTGTTAACTTAGATGGTGATATGACACTTAGTGACACGTTCTTTGTTGAGTTGAAAAGTGGCCCTGATGAGGGTTTTGGTAAGGTGATACCGTCTCATGAGCAGTTGGTACTAGAGCAAAACAAGGATGTCTCCTTGTCGTCCCTCTTTGAAGAGGCGGTTTTAGAGGATGCAATGGTAGATACGTCTCAAGGATACTTTGTTAGCAATGACGTGCTCATGAGAAAGTGGACACCACCTAACCTGTCCAGTCTGGATGACTGGGGCAGTGTGTTTCAGATTGTTGTTCCAGCCGTGTATCGTCCTGATATACTGCATCTAGCACATGATCATGATCTTGCTGGTCACATGGGGGTCAGGAAGACTTATGACCGTGTGCTGAGACATTTTTGTTGGCCTGGTTTGAAGTCAGATGTGGCACAATATTGTCGCTCGTGCCATGTGTGTCAGGTGGTTGGTAAACCAAACCAGAAGATCCCTCAGGCTCCTCTGCAGCCTATCCCTGCCGTTGGGGAACCTTTTGAGCGGATCCTCATTGACTGTGTTGGTCCCCTCCCTCGAACTAAGACAGGGAACCAGTACCTTTTGACTATTATGTGTGCAGCGACCCGTTTTCCTGAAGCCATTCCTTTACGCAAGATCACAGCCCCAGCTATATCCAAAGCTCTGGTTAGGTTTTTTTCGACGTTTGGTCTACCAAAGGTCATTCAATCAGATCAAGGGTCTAACTTCATGTCCCGTCTCTTTGCTCAGGTCCTCCAGCAGTTGTCTATCCAGCATTGCCCTTCCTCTGCCTATCATCCAGAGTCCCAGGGGGCGCTGGAGAGATTTCACCAGACTATCAAAACAATGCTGCGGGCATATTGTACGGAGTTCGACAAAGACTGGGATGATGGAATTCCTTTGCTTCTGTTTGCTGCTAGGGAGGTAACCCAGGAGTCTCTTGGATTCAGCCCGGCTGAGCTGGTGTTCGGCCACACAGTGAGGGGTCCTTTGAAACTGCTGAAGGAAAAGTGGTTGGCTGACCAGACTCCTTCCTCTACTAATTTGTTGGACTATGTGTGTGACTTCAGGCTTAAGCTTAGTAGAGCATGTGAACTAGCGAAAGAGAACCTAAAGGTAGCCCAAGGAAAAATGAAGGTGTGGTATGATAGGCGGGCCCGACATAGGGTGTTCTCACCGGGAGACAAGGTGTTGGTTCTCTCGCCTATTCTTGGGTCTGCATTACAGGCTAAATACAGTGGGCCATACTCCATTGAGCGCAAAGTTGGTGAGGTCGACTACTTGATTAAAACTCCCGACCGCAGGCGCAAGAGTAGATTATGTCACGTCAATATGTTGAAGGCGTACAATGATAGGGCTCAGATGGACCAGTCAGGGGTCAAGCCTGTGGCTATTTTGACAGTTTCTGCATCTCCTATTGTGGCCGACTGTTCTGTGTCGAAGGAGATTTCTCAGGGCAGGTTGCCAAACACCCAGATACTAGGTGACTTGGACTCACACCTGTCGTACTTGCCACTTCCTGAGCGTGCGGATGTGGTGCGCCTACTTAGACAGCATACACGTTTGTTTTCTGATGTCCCTAGTCGTACTAATGTACTCGAGCACGACATTGATGTTGGTAGTGCAGGGCCAATTAAGCAACATGCCTACAGGGTGAATCCGGAAAAACGACGGATCTTGAGTAAGGAAGTAGACTATATGGTGAGACATGGCATTGCGGAGCCCAGATCTAGTGCGTGGAGCTCCCCCTGCCTGCTTGTTGATAAGCCAGACTGCACTCATCGGTTCTGTACTGACTTCCGTAAAGTTAATGCAGTAACCAAGCCGGACTCGTACCCTCTTCCTCGGATGGACGACTGTATCGATCGGGTGGGTTCAGCAGCCTTTGTAAGTAAATTGGATTTGCTGAAGGGATACTGGCAGGTTCCGCTTACTCCGCGAGCACGTGAGATATCCGCTTTTGTCACACCAGAGAGTTTCTGCCAGTATACAGTGATGGCCTTTGGCATGCGAAATGCCCCAGCGACGTTTCAGCGGCTAGTGAACAAGGTCCTGGCCGGAGTAGCGTTCTGTGAGGCATATCTGGATGACCTGGTTATCCACAGTTCCTCTTGGTCACAACATGTGGAGCATCTGGCGGAAGTGTTCAAGCGGTTGGGTGATGCTAACTTGACAGTTAACCTTGCGAAATGTGAATTTGGACAGGCCACGGTTACCTACCTGGGTAAGGTGGTTGGACGTGGGCATGTGTGCCCCATTACAGCTAAGGTGGAGGCTATAGTGGGCTTCCCTGCTCCCATCACCAGGCGGGAGTTAAAGCGCTTCCTAGGTATGGCAGGGTACTATAGGAGTTTCTGTAGGAACTTTGCTTCTGTTGTTGCCCCTTTGACCAATCTGCTCAGTCCTAAGGTACCTTTCGTGTGGACTGAGACTTGTCAACAGTCTTTTGAGAGCATCAAGGGTATTCTGATTAGCGCTCCCGTTCTGTCAGCTCCCGATTTTCATCTGCCATTCAAGTTGGCAGTGGATGCTAGTGACCTCGGTGCTGGAGCCGTCCTCCTGCAAGAGGATGCATTAGAGGTGGAGCACCCAGTGTGCTACTTTTCTAAAAAATTTGACACGCATCAACTGCACTACTCTACTATAGAGAAGGAGGCGCTCGCTTTGGTTCTTGCCTTGAACCATTTTGATGTTTACGTTGGATCCTCCAGTTTACCCCTTGTTGTGTATACAGACCATAACCCTTTGGTTTTTCTTCGCAGCATGGTGAACTCGAACCATCGTTTGATGCGATGGAGTTTGTTCCTCCAGGCGTATAACTTGGATATTCGCCACATTCGTGGGAGGGACAACGTGCTAGCAGACGCCCTCTCACGATCATAGTACCGGTGTTTGTGGTACCCGTTATCACTGTTGTGGTAGTGGCCCTGACAACTAAGGGGTCACAGTTGTTTTTTTGTTTTTGTCTATGAGTTGTTGTGTAGTGGTTGCCTCTTGGGCAACCAGTTTGGTGGGGGAGGTGTTATGTACTAGAGGCCTGATCACTCTGTGTCACGGGGCATGTAGGTGAGGGCTGCCACTTAGTTAATTAGTGCTGATTGGTTACCTGCTGGGAGGTTTAAAACCAGCCAGGCACACACACATGCAGGGTCTGTGTTTAGAAGAGTGTGGGTTACCAGATAGATTGTCACGTTCTTCCAGTCCTTATCCTTGTAGCTTACACTAGTAATTCCTTAATATAGTAGCACTTGAGTTAATACACAGGTTTTGGTGTCGGTTTTGCACATAGGTTGCGGGCCTTGAGCCAGGGTCGTAACATCAACAAACAGCTCATGGGGGTACAGATAGCAGCGTTTTCTCCAAATTCCGCGACTGCCAATAATAGCTGACACTGAGCAATACAGGACCACCCTCTCTTTCTGTTGGCTTTGTTACACGTCAACCAAACACAGGTGTTACGGCAGCAGTGCGGGAGCCCCGTAGCAGAACACGGGGGGAGAGAGAATGGAGCGTTTTAGGTTGGTTTTAATTCTTTAGGTACCACCAGGCAAATCAAATCAAATCAAATTTATTTATAAGGCCCGACAACACACGTTAATGTCCCCATGGGCCGTACAGGTCTTCTTTAAACAAGTCAAGAAGAAAACATAACAATAAGTCAAGAACAGAACAAGAACACCATAAGGTCCCAACATTTTTAGATGAATGCAAATAAATGAAAGAATGAAAGAATGCAACACTCCCAGACATACCCCACGCGAAGGTAAGGAAAAACTCACTAAAACCTAACAATAGGGAAAAAAGCTCCACAGGCAGTGTGGAGGAGAGAAACCTTAGAAGGGCCATTCAAGGGGGGATCTCCCTTCTTAGATGTTGGTGATAGTAGTGTTGCAGACGGACAGTTGGTAAGCATGCACTCATGTGTGTAGTGGAACACAGATGAGTGCATGCAATAGCAACTGTACATTTTGAAAAATTAAAGATAGAGCTAATAGCGATAGCAACTGAACATTTTGAAAGATTGAAGATAGAGCTGATAGCGATAGCAACTGAACATTTTGAAAGATTGAAGATAGAGCTGATAGCGATAGCAACTGAACATTTTGAAAGATTAAAGATAGAGCTAATAGCGATAGCAACTGAACATTTTGAAAGATTGAAGATAGAGCTGATAGCGATAGCAACTGAACATTTTGAAAGATTGAAGATAGAGCTGATAGCGATAGCAACTGAACATTTTGAAAGATTAAAGATAGAGCTGATAGCGGATCTATTTGAGGCACAGTGGCAGCGCAAAGAGGCAGACAGGACAACAGTGAATATACAGGAATGTACACTCTGGGCGAGCAGGGGCGCTCGCTCGAGGTTCCCAGGAACGTCAGAGCGGGCGGCGAGTCAGGAGACAGCGCGGGCCGGGAGCGGTGGTCCTGGGCACAGGGAGAACAAAGGTTAGGGCAAGGTAGGCAGTACAGGCAGAGCCGCAAGGCTGGGGTACGTCCTCGTACCTAGGTTGGTAGGATACCACTGGGACGATGAGGGGCAGGATCCGTAGGGCTGATATCAGGGTTGGTGATGAGCGGATGACTCCCAGCTGTGCTGCCCGTTGCCACATGACAGCGCGGGAACGCTGGGGGTCGGAAGCTGCCCATATAAGGGCGTGGAAGGAGGAGGGTAGAGCAAGGCTCTCGCCGTGATTGTGACAAAAGGTGGCATAACGGCGCCACCATGTGTGCTTTTAGTAGTGGTGGGGGAAAATATCGATACAGTATAGTATCGCAATACTTTGTACTTTGCGTGGCGATACTGTATACAAGGATGCCAAGTGTCGATATTTAATTATGCAAAAAAAATTATCTGTATAAGGAAGTTGCATTGTTCATTTCAATACCCCTCTCTACCTAGATTTTTTTTAAATACCAGGGGTGCAATACCGCATTTTTTGTATCTTTTTTGTATCACAAACAGTACTGTATTTGCAAATCTGGTATGTCATAAATGTATAGATGTAGCAGTACTGTCTATCTGTATGTCATGTATGTCCTGATTAATTGAAAATGGGGGACCCTGATACAGTACAGCTCAATACATACAATTGTTAAGGGGATGCAGACCAGAGAAAGACTTTCGTCTTGTTTACATCAGGGTCCCCCATTTTCAATTCATGACTGAGCTGTACTATACTGTACCCATTCTGCAATATGTTAATAAAGTGTTCAATCAATCAATCACTTGGCCCCAGAACCTGGATAAACACTTAGATTCCCAAAAGTAGTGATAGACTGTAGCCTGTAGGTACCCAGGTCTGTTTGACATTTCGAACATATTTAAAGGAGATATTGAACGGCCCATTTTGTTAGTTCTTTTTTCAATACGTTGCTGCAAACTATTATTTTTTTTAAATATTGAACCACACAGACAGCAATCAGAATACTGGCATTTCCATAACGCTTTCATCTCTACAGTATATTTTCAAAAACATGAGGAACAACTTTGCTTGAATTGTCTTTATTATGAAAACTAAAACAGGACGTTTGCATATTCTCAATGTTGCTGTCGACGTCGTCGCGGTCGCGTCGATGTGGGGACTTGCTTCTTCAAACCGGGTGGACAAAGTTTACAGACAAACGTTAGATTGTTTCCGTCTGAGTCAGTACTGACTTTAACGTTAAACTATTTTAAATCCCCAAGCACCGACGTCAAGAGGTAGAGTCTGACTCTGAGCGAGTGCTGCTCTCGACCTGCTGCTGCGCAGCGCTCAGCTTCTGCTCGCAGACGCAGATTCAGCTGTTGTTGTGATGAGTCTGATGACGTAGCAGGGGTTGCCAGATCGGTTGGTTTTCCACATAATTTTAAAGCCTGTTTACGGTGTATTTTAACTGGGTTTTCGGCTGAAATACATATGAAATCTGGCACATCTTTGAACGCCGTTATAACAGAGTGCTGAGAATGAACGCACTTTTGAACTCCTAAGTGCTCCTAACTACTAAGTGCAAGCCCAGATAAGTACTCGCTATTTGCATATCAATAGCGCCGGTCGTATTTAACACACCTGACGACCGGCGCTATTGATATGCAAATAGCGAGTGCACTCTCAGTTGATTTCAGGAACGCACCACACACACACACACACACTGCTGGTGTCGTCACTGCTGCTGGTTTAGCTCTAGATAAGGGCAAGAATGCGACCCCCATCTACTCCTCTTTGCATAATAGTAGGACAGGTAGTCAGAAGGGGGGGGGGACATAACTGCATTCTGAAAAAATGGGGGGGACCCATTCCAATGTCCCCCGTGCGAAATACGCCCCTGCTTTCATTGCCACACTGCCAAAGGGTTAACCCTTTCACTGTGACAATACAGAAGGTTAATAACCCTTTCACTGCCACACGACAAAGGGTTAACCATTGGTCGGCTTTTACTAAGAAGGGGGGGGGGGGCATCTGCTGGCTTTGCCATAAGCCACAGTCATACTAGTTTGGATCGGCGCCTAAGCAAATGAATAAAGGGAAGATGATTAAACAGAATTTGTAGATACAGTAATAAATTATAATCCATTTTAATTATAAAATCATATTTGACCTTGAACTTGACCTTGACCTCATTATGGCCAAATCATACATCTATGGATAGGGAAAAGGCTCCTCTTTCCAGTGGCAGTGTTAAATCTGGATTTTGTCATTGCCTCACGGTTTTACGATAAAATAGATATAATTAGCATTTTCCCAATAAATTCGTATTTTCAATAAATCTTATAAAACATCGGTAAAAATGAAAATATACACTTTGACTGCTGTTTTGATAGGGTTAAGGTCTTTACTCTTGGCTACATTTGAAAAAAAAAAAAAACATTAAACCCCTGTCAGTCTCTCAACTCTAAACACACTAAATCATGCCCAGACTTGACACCTCAGCAAAAAGGTCTAAGCGCTACAATATAAAATCAAGTTTCCCTGTCAAGGTTTTGTCTCTGTACCAAAGTGTGTTGAGGTCATTGCTGTGAAGATTGATCTGGGGTGTAATGACTCAGTTAGTGTGGTAGGGGCATACAGTATACAGTACAGTACAGTATTTCTCTCCCCCCTGAAATCCGCAACGCCCCAACCCTGGACACCTTCAAAACTGCTCTCAAAACACACCTTTTCACCAAGGCTTTCCCCCATTAGTTAGTTTAGATTAGATTAGGTTCATTATCCCTTACCTGCCCTCTTCTTCCCCCCCTTTTCCCCCCTATTGCCCCCTTTCGCTAGCCCTCTTGATTATGTAGCGACCTTGGGTTTCCTGAAAGGCGCTATAGAAAATCCGATTTATTATTATTATTATTATTATTACACCTCCTTCAGCTAGTTCTGATGCTGTTGATGATTTGATTGAATTGCTCGCTCAATATGACTTGTCAGAAATGTTAGCACTAAGTGACCTTACTCTAAATGGCTGACCACTGCTTCTGACCATTTGGAAGATGCAGTGGTCTCCATTTATCACAATAAATTACTGACCCTCCTAGGCCTAATCTAAAAGACCACACAAAGTCAACCTTAATTGCCACAATGTCTGCCTCTGGTGTTCTTGATCAATACTGTATTAGAAGAAAAAGAAAAAAAAACACAACCCTGAGTTGTTGTCAAGAGGAAGACACTTCAACGAACAAGCCTTTATATTTGACCTTCATCAAAGTGAAGTCTACCGTGCTTCTGAAAATCTTGGATGCCGAATTAGATTATTGGATACCTTTCTATCAATCGTTGATAAACATGCCCATTTCAAGACACTTAGAATAAAAGATAGATCGAGTCCATGGCAAGAATAGAGGCTGGCATTTTGCTAGACACACTAGGGATCTGTCCTACTGGTCTAGATTCAGAAACCTTAGAAATAAACTCACTTCCTCCATGAGTGACGCTAAACGAAAGTATTATTTAGACTTAATTACTAGCTCAGATTCAAACCCTACAATATTTTTGGAAGGCGCTTCAAGGCAGTGAACTCAATCGAAAACAATTCCACCTCTACTTTACCTATACCCATGTTAATTACGGTGATTGTGTGATTACTGAGCAGAAAGAGATTAATAGGCATTTCTGGTCATTTATGTGAGAAGGTGCATACAGGCCTCCTCTCAGTAATGACTGTATCGCACCATTAGCCCTTTCTCAATGATCATTTCAGCCCTTTTCCCTGTTAATGTGCTTGATGCTTCTCAAGCCGTTGGTACCAGAAGGTCAACAGGAGAGGACATGATACCACCGGGGCCGGACCTGCACATTTAGCACCCTAGGCAAGATTCACCACTATCCCAAAAAATATTTTCACTGCCACATGACAGCCGGTTAACCCTTTCACTGTGACATTACAGAAGGTTAGCCCTTTACTATCACACAACTGACGGCGATGCTCCATCATTAGCATCATTAGCTCCGCGGATACGGAGCTAATGATGCTAATGATGGAGCATCGCCGTCGGTTGTGTGATAGTAAAGGGTTAACCTTCTGTCGCGTGGCAGTGAAAGGGTTACCCCCTACCATCGGTCTGGGAGAGTGGAGGCTATATATGAAGTACTGCGCCTTTATTTATTACAAACAAGAACAAGAGCTAAGAATAAATGTAAAGTGCACACTAAAGAATTAAAACAAATAAACAACTTAGCTAACAAACAATAATAATAATAATAATAATAATAATAATAATAATAATAATAATAATAATAATAATAATAATAATAATAATAATAATAATAATAATAATAATAATAATAATAATAATAATAATAATAATAATAATAATAATAATAATAATAATAATAATAATAATAATAATAATAATAATAATAATAATAATAATAATAATAACAACAATAATAATAATAACAACAATAACAAACAATAAAAGAATGTGCACATTTTCTTTCAAAGAAAATGAAGAAGAAATGTAAAGTGCACACTAAAGAATTACAGATCAAAAAGGATTTGCAAGTCAAATCATTGCTTTCTGTTTTTATTTACATTTTACACACTGTCTCAACTCTTTCGGAATTGGGGTTGTGTGTATATTATATATAACAGTATTTAATAAATGTTTCCAAATTAGATATGTAATTACAATGTAATGTTACTTTTAATTTTTCTTATTTATTATTCTTTTTTTTTTTTTTTTTAGCTGGGTGCAGTTTTTGCCACCCCCTCTGGGTGGCACTCTAGGCAACCGCCTATGTCGCCTATAGGAAGCTCCGCCCCTGGATACCAGATGATAGTGATACCAGAGAAACAGCGCAGGTAATTGATTGATTGAAAACTTTTTTTAACATATTGCAGAATGGGTAAAATACAGTATGGATCAATACACACAATTGTTAAGGGGATGCAGACCAGAGAAAGACTTTCGTCTTGTTTACATCAGGGTACCCCATTTTCAATTCATCATGAATTGTAAGTAAGGGTGCAATTAGCACCGTGCAATCCATTCTTTGTGGATCCCGCCCTAGGATGTTTGAGACCTCACACCGTGGGCAGAGGAGAGAGGGCCCCAGCTCTGGAGACTAGATGTTTGAGGCCCCAGCTCTGGAGACTAGATGTTTGAGGCTCCCAGCTCTGGAGACTAGATGTTTGAGGCCCCAGCTCTGGAGACTAGATGTTTGAGGCTCCCAGCTCTGGAGACTAGATGTTTGAGGCCCCAGCTCTGGAGACTAGATGTTTGAGGCCCCAGCTCTGGAGACTAGATGTTTGAGGCCCCAGCTCTGGAGACTAGATGTTTGAGGCCCCAGCTCTGGAGACTAGATGTTTGAGGCCCCAGCTCTGGAGACTAGATGTTTGAGGCCCCAGCTCTGGAGACTAGATGTTTGAGGCCCCAGCTCTGGAGACTAGATGTTTGAGGCTCCCAGCTCTGGAGACTAGATGTTTGAGGCCCCAGCTCTGGAGACTAGATGTGTTGAGGCTCCCAGCTCTGGAGACTAGATGTGTGAGGCCCCAGCTCTGGAGACTAGATGTTTGAGGCCCCAGCTCTGGAGACTAGATGTTTGAGGCCCCAGCTCTGGAGACTAGATGTTTGAGGCCCCCAGCTCTGGAGACTAGATGTTTGAGGCCCCCAGCTCTGGAGACTAGATGTTTGAGGCTCCAGCTCTGGAGACTAGATGTTTGAGGCTCCAGCTCTGGAGACTAGATGTTTGAGGCCCCAGCTCTGGAGACTAGATGTTTGAGGCTCCCAGCTCTGGAGACTAGATGTGTTGAGGCCCCAGCTCTGGAGACTAGATGTTTGAGGCTCCCAGCTCTGGAGACTAGATGTTTGAGGCCCCAGCTCTGGAGACTAGATGTTTGAGGCCCCCAGCTCTGGAGACTAGATGTTTGAGGCCCCAGCTCTGGAGAATAGATGTGTTGAGGCCCCAGCTCTGGAGAATAGATGTGTTGAGGCCCCAGCTCTGGAGAATAGATGTGTTGAGGCCCCAGCTCTGGAGACTAGATGTTTGAGGTCAAGTCAAATCATTGCTTTCTGTTTTTATTTACATTTACACACTGTCTCAACTCTTTCGGAATTGGGGTTGTGTGTATATTATATATAACAGTATTTAATAAATGTTTCCAAATTAGATATGTAATTACAATGTAATGTTACTTTTAATTTTTCTTATTTATTATTCTTATTATTTTTTTTTTTAGCTGGGTGCAGTTTTTGCCACCCCCTCTGGGTGGCACTCTAGGCAACCGCCTATGTCGCCTATAGGAAGCTCCGCCCCTGGATACCAGATGATAGTGATACCAGAGAAACAGCGCAGGTAATTGATTGATTGAAAACTTTTTTTAACATATTGCAGAATGGGTAAAATACAGTATGGATCAATACACACAATTGTTAAGGGGATGCAGACCAGAGAAAGACTTTCGTCTTGTTTACATCAGGGTCCCCCATTTTCAATTCATCATGAATTGTAAGTAAGGGTGCAATTAGCACCGTGCAATCCATTCTTTGTGGATCCCGCCCTAGGATGTTTGAGACCTCACACCGTGGGCAGAGGAGAGAGGGCCCCAGCTCTGGAGACTAGATGTTTGAGGCCCCAGCTCTGGAGACTAGATGTTTGAGGCTCCCAGCTCTGGAGACTAGATGTTTGAGGCCCCAGCTCTGGAGACTAGATGTTTGAGGCTCCCAGCTCTGGAGACTAGATGTTTGAGGCCCCAGCTCTGGAGACTAGATGTGTTGAGGCCCCAGCTCTGGAGACTAGATGTGTTGAGGCCCCAGCTCTGGAGACTAGATGTTTGAGGCCCCAGCTCTGGAGACTAGATGTTTGAGGCCCCCAGCTCTGGAGACTAGATGTTTGAGGCCCCAGCTCTGGAGACTAGATGTTTGAGGCTCCAGCTCTGGAGACTAGATGTTTGAGGCTCCCAGCTCTGGAGACTAGATGTGTTGAGGCCCCAGCTCTGGAGACTAGATGTTTGAGGCTCCCAGCTCTGGAGACTAGATGTTTGAGGCCCCAGCTCTGGAGACTAGATGTTTGAGGCCCCCAGCTCTGGAGACTAGATGTTTGAGGCCCCAGCTCTGGAGAATAGATGTGTTGAGGCCCCAGCTCTGGAGACTAGATGTTTGAGGCCCCAGCTCTGGAGACTAGATGTTTGAGGCCCCCAGCTCTGGAGACTAGATGTTTGAGGCCCCAGCTCTGGAGACTAGATGTTTGAGGCCCCCAGCTCTGGAGACTAGATGTTTGAGGCCCCAGCTCTGGAGACTAGATGTTTGAGGCTCCCAGCTCTGGAGACTAGATGTTTGAGGCCCCAGCTCTGGAGACTAGATGTTTGAGGCCCCAGCTCTGGAGACTAGATGTGTTGAGGCTCCCAGCTCTGGAGACTAGATATGTTGAGGCCCCAGCTCTGGAGACTAGATGTTTGAGGCCCCAGCTCTGGAGACTAGATGTTTGAGGCCCCAGCTCTGGAGACTAGATGTTTGAGGCCCCAGCTCTGGAGACTAGATGTTTGAGGCTCCAGCTCTGGAGACTAGATGTTTGAGGCCCCAGCTCTGGAGACTAGATGTGTTGAGGCTCCAGCTCTGGAGACTAGATGTGTTGAGGCCCCAGCTCTGGAGACTAGATGTTTGAGGCCCCAGCTCTGGAGACTAGATGTTTGAGGCTCCCAGCTCTGGAGACTAGATGTTTGAGGCCCCAGCTCTGGAGACTAGATGTGTTGAGGCTCCCAGCTCTGGAGACTAGATGTGTTGAGGCCCCAGCTCTGGAGACTAGATGTTTGAGGCCCCCAGCTCTGGAGACTAGATGTGTTGAGGCCCCAGCTCTGGAGACTAGATGTTTGAGGCTCCCAGCTCTGGAGACTAGATGTTTGAGGCCCCAGCTCTGGAGACTAGATGTTTGAGGCCCCAGCTCTGGAGACTAGATGTTTGAGGCTCCAGCTCTGGAGACTAGATGTTTGAGGCCCCAGCTCTGGAGACTAGATGTGTTGAGGCCCCAGCTCTGGAGACTAGATGTTTGAGGCTCCCAGCTCTGGAGACTAGATGTTTGAGGCCCCAGCTCTGGAGACTAGATGTTTGAGGCCCCAGCTCTGGAGACTAGATGTTTGAGGCCCCAGCTCTGGAGACTAGATGTTTGAGGCCCCAGCTCTGGAGACTAGATGTGTTGAG
>NC_140166.1:233079858-233124858 GCF_963971535.1 Notolepis coatsorum | reverse complement strand
CTATTCCCAACTAATTCCACAAACTAATTAATTCCAGCAAGTAGCTTTGACCCATTAACCCCAGTAATATTACTACATGAATCCACTGGACAGTGATGTGATGTTGGTTATCATGAGATTAATAAATGAGAAAGCAATGAAGACAAGAGCAACATCGACAACGAGCGATGAAGACCGTTGGGGGACGGGAGGAGTCGAATGATGGATGGATGAGTAGAAAGAGAGAGGGAGATAGATAGAGAGAGGCAGAGAGATAGAGAGAGGTAGAGAAAAGAAGAGAGAGGTAAAGAGAGGAAGAGAGAGAGGTACAGAGAGGAAGAGAGGTAGAGAGAGGAAGAGAGAGGAAGATATATAGAGAGAGGTAGAGAAAAGAAGAGAGAGGTAAAGAGAGGAAGAGAGAGAGGTACAGAGAGTAAACGAGAGGAAGAGGTGAGAGGAGAAGAGAGGAGAGAAAATGAGAAGAGAGGGATTGCTGAAAAAAGTAGTGATTTGGAGAGTTGTGGACTCGAGTCACGAATTTGATGACTTTAGACTTGACTTGACTAAATCAAAAAAGACTTGCAACTCGACTTTGACTTTAACACCAATGACTCGTGACTTCACTTGGACTTGAGCCTTTTGACTTGAGAAGACTTGATACCTTCCCCCATGCCCAACGATTAACAATTATGTTATTAAATGTGCCGTGAATTAATTAATTTCCAGCTAATAGACACTTAATTTCCCAGATCCACTTAGTTTGAAACAATCCCATAGCATCCAATCAAGTTGCGCCAGAGAAACACACGAAGAAGAAATAACGTTACAATTCAGAACGACGGATCCAGTGGAAAATGATACCAAAGATTGCTTCGTTTGCTTATAAAAACGACGTGGTGGTCAACAAAAAACGAATTGCAGTACAGTATGCAAAGCGTGCAGGGTCAAAAATCACAGACGGAGACGCAACAACTTACAACTTCGTTCGACATTTGAAATTGCACAAAGAGCGGTAAGTAACTTGGCTTGCTACAGTATCTACAGTAGTTAATTTAAATCAATGAGCCATCGACACAGTCAGTGTGGTAACGTTATCATTACATCCAAGATTGATACACGGCTGGCTAGGCAGTTGGTAGTGATAGTCTTATAAAATAAATAAACAATCAGCAATGTCTCGCTTGAATGGCCAGCAGTAGCCTAACAGTACTGCTGCTCCTAAAAAGAAATGTTAACATTACTGTAACGTTAACCACACAGAAGAAAGGGAGAAAAAGTACTCACACACGAGTTAGGCCCTACCTAATTCTAATACCTAATAAACTGCCTAATATTCGAAATGCAGAGAGGCCTCGTCATTTCAGTACAGATTTTATTAAATGGATCGGGTGATCCTTATTCTTTTTTTCCCAATATACTCCTGAACTGGTTTTCTCAAGAAGCTCTAGCCCAAATGTATCTAGTTGTAAGACTAACCCTGATTCTGAATATTATTACATTTATAGAAATTTGATTATGTTTTTAGATTATGTTTTTCAAGGGCGGCTGGGTGGCGCAGCAGACATTGCGCTAGTCAGGGACGTGCACAGGACTTTAGAGGGGCAGGTGCTCAAAGGCTGAAAAGGGCACTGGGCCTGTGCTATTTTTGGGGGCCCTTTTTTGTGTGGGGAGGGGCCTTTTTATGCTTTTTGGGGGGTTTTGGTGATCAAATATTGAATATTGAACTATAATAATCAGTGCAGGAGCTCACTTATCCTTGAAAGACACTTTTATCACTGACTTATAAGGCCCATACATCTCCATAAATGTTCAGGGCGGAGGGAATAAGTGCATGAATGAATAATAATAATAATAATAATGACTTGGATTTATATAGCGCTCTTCATGAGACCCAGAGCGCTTCACAGAGTCCATTATTCGTTCATACACAGTCATACCGGTGGTGGTAAGCTACAATTGCAGCCAGAGCTGCCCTGAGGCAGACTCACGGAAGCGTGGCGAATAATCATTGCCTACGGCCCCTCCGACCACCACCAACATTCATTCACATGCATACACATTCATACGAGGCAAGTAGGTTAAGTGTCTTGCCCAAGGACACAACGGCAGTGGGATGGACATGGGCTTGAGCGGGATTGAATGAATGAATGAATGAATGAATGAATGAATGAATGAATGAATGAATGAATGAATGAAAACTTTATTTAACAGATTGCAGAATGGGTACAATACAGTACGGCTCAATACACACAATTGTTAAGGGGATGCAGACCTGAGAAAGACGTTTGTCTTGTTTCCATCATGGTCCCCCATTTTCAATTCATATAGACATTTATGACATACACAACATACATGACATTTATGGCATAGGGACATATAGGTATTTAGTACTGATACATTTGTGACATAAACGGTATTCAAATATACAGTACTGTTACCCCTAGATCCTGACAGAGTATATACATATGATGGGGAGGGGACTGTACATTAGGAGGGGGTGGGTGGGTGGGAGAGAAATATACATATGGCGGGGAGGGAATATATACATGCGGTGGGGAGGAGACTGTCTATTAGGAGGTGGTGGGGGTTTTGGGCATTTACGGTGGCCAGTTTCGAATGGCAGCCTCCCGTAGGTGCTCTTTAAGAGCGGTTTTGAATGTGGGTAGGGATTCACATTCCTTTACAGCTTTGGGTAGGGCGTTCTATGACTTGCTGTCCTAGAGTGTTGACCGGAGTGTTGGACGTCCCGTGACGAAGGCCGGGAGGTTGCGACCCCCTCTGCGTGCCCCCCTGTCTCCGGAGGTCTCGTAGTGGTGACCGGAGTGCCGGATGTCCCGCGATGATGTCCGGGAGTTCGTGACCCTCTCTGCGCCGCCCCTATCTCCCTGTCTCCTGCTGTCCCTGAGCAACGACCGGAGTGTTGAATGTCCCGTGACTAAGACGGGGAGGACGTGACCCTCTTTGCGCCGCCCCTGTGCCTCAAATAGATCCGCTATCAACTCTATCTTTAATCTTTCAAAATGTTCAGTTGCTATCGCTATTAGCTCTATCTTTAATCTTTCAAAATGTACAGTTGCTATTGCATGCACTCATCTGTGTTCCACTACACACATGAGTGCATGCTTACCAACTGTCCGTCTGCAACACTACTATCACCGACATCTAAGAAGGGAGATCCCCCCTTGAATGGCCCTTCTAAGGTTTCTCTCCTCCACACTGCCTGTGGAGCTTTTTTCCCTATTGCTAGGTTTTAGTGAGTTTTTCCTTACCTTCGCGTGGGGTATGTCTGGGAGTGTTTGCATTCTTTCATTTATTTGCATTCATCTAAAAATGTTTGCACCTTATGGTGTTCTTGTTCTGTTCTTGACTTATTGTTATGTTTTCTTCTTGACTTGTTTAAAGAAGACCTGTACGGCCCATGGGGACATTAACGTGTGTTGTCGGGCCCTATAAATAAATTTGATTTGATTTGATTTGATCTCTTTCTGATCCAGAGTGCAGCTGCTCCAACATGATGATAATCCCATTGAAAGTGCGTCGCTCTAACACACCCCCCCAATGTAAATCTCTGCGGGCTGCCGCCTAGGTTTGATTCACATGCAAATACAGTAATTACGCCCCCGTTTCACTGAAATAATGTCCGTGAACAGTCTATTTTTAAACAAAGGATTGATACTATTTTAGATATTCTAACTGTTCGTTTTTATAGTAAACATGTGCTTATACATTCAATTTATAATAATATGAAGGGGGAAAAAAAACACAAAAAAATTAAAATAAAACTCTTTCAAGTCTAGACGAGAAGGGGGCGGGCCGAGTTGTGGTCAGTAGCGCTGCGAGGTGACACATTGACCAACAATGCCACTGACGATAAGCTGCCAGAGATGCACATCTCCTGCTGACCAGAAAACCACACACTTTTCTGATAGTGGGGTGCCTGGACACTCAGTCATTTAAAATGTATATGCGAAAGTTTCGTTTCCACTTCTAATTTGAAGATAAGGATCTATAGAACAATTTGGGCTTGAGTGTCAAGAAACCAGTTGAATTTAATAAAAATGTATCCAAAATGGCCACAATCGAAATCATTAATTCTTTAAAAACGTCTTAAATGTTCACACAATTGCTGTGTAATATAATTTTGTATTGCTATTTTAAGTTAATACTGTGTGAGGAATCAACTGGAGTTCAAATATTGATGTTTTGAATATTCTGGTATGGCAAAAATCAAAGATGGCTGCAATTTCTGTATTTATTTCGAATTACGCTTCATAACTTTTATTCTATTGAACCTAGAATGGTGATGTTGGTGCCAATTACTCATGAATGAGTAATTGAATAAAAATAAAATAAACATGATTGGAGCATATCTTATGTGATATTTCACACAATGAGACAATAAATATGTGGAGAACTAGAGTTAGATATGAGAACTGTAAACAACAGTTGATTGTGAAAAACAAACGATGATTGTGAAGAACGTTCTCATCACAAGAAAGGATCTGTATCTCAGCACCAATGTCAACGCCATGCCAAAGACCTGATGGAGGTGTTGCTGAGCAATGGGAATCCCTTTGAGGAGGGCAGTAAAGACCTGGTTACATTAGACAATAAGGTGTGTGAGTCTGCGGCTGCTGCCGTATCTGTCCATCAACTCGAGTCTACGGGACAAGAGCAGTACAACAATTTCAGGAAGAGTGCTTGAATCAAATGACAGACTTCTGACAGCACCGATCAAGCAAAATAACTTACTGTTGTTCCATGAGAAGAAAACACAGAAGAAGACAGCAAATAAGCTGAGAATGCAGCACTTCAAACATCATGCAGAGCTCTATGGGAAAGCTTTTATTGTGCTAGACACAATACACATCAAGTAGAGATATTTCTGTTGATGAGGAGTTAGTTGTGCCAGGTGTAACAAGACATTTTCTCATTCCTGTCAAATAAGTTGTTAACAGATGGACAGTTCCCAGATGACAAGGATGTCTACATCACTGCAGGTGATCAAGTCCACCATGTTGGAAACAGTCCACCAATGGATCAATGCAACCATGAGGAAGCTGACACTCGTGTCCTATAATACATCTCCTCCACGCCCTCCAAACATCATCACTTGGGAGGGTGCATACTGGAGATACAGATGTTTCTCGTAATCCTTCTGACTCATTTCCATCACATCAAGGCACTAACAGATACACACCCACTCAGGGACGTGCACAGGACTTTAGAGGGGCAGGTGCTCAAAGGCTGAAAAGGGCACTGGGCCTGTGTGTGTTTTAACCGAGCGAGCGTAGCGCACACGCCCACCATTGGGGGGTTAGGGTTAGGGTTACCCAGACAGAAAGATTAGGAGAAGGTCAAATCTCATCCCAATGCCCGTGCCCACCCCAACACTTGCTAACCATAACCCTACAAACGGAAATATTTGGAATATTTGATAGATATGTTGAGTTAGGTTCATAGTGGTATTCATAAAAAAATAATTGGAATGAAATATTACAAATTAAGTTTTTTATGACCTTGAACGTGATGCAATCTTTTCATGCACTAAGGTGACAACTCTGTCAGTTACCTAACAAGGCACAAGGGTTAAGAAATCAAGTTGGAGTTAGTGTTGAAAATCAAGTACCCTGAACATCATTAAAGTACTTTAACATTACACAATTAAATTGTGTTTACTGTAACTGACAAATATGTTCAATCAACATGTTTATTTTAAGCAATCTTAATTTGAATGAAATATGTTGGGTTCACAAGCAATAAGTAAGTGAGGAGAACGAGGAAAAGTATGTCAGTTGGACATATTCTGATCATGTGGAACCAATATACACATTAAAATCAAGTAAATCCAATAAACCTTTTTTTTCAGTGTCATATTTGTCTAGGCGATGGGTTATGCTAATGTACTGTAGGTTTTTTATATATTGTTAGGGGAGGGGTTATGCTAATGTGATGTGGTTTTTATATAGTGTTAGGGGAGGGGTTATGCTAATGGCCTGTAGTTTGTATATAGTGTTAGGGGAGGGGTTATGCTAATTGCATGTAGTTTGTATATAGTGTTAGGGGAGGGATTATGCTAATGTGCTGTAGTTTTTATATAGTTGTTGGTGACAGGTATAGACAAGACGGGTTGTTATGGTCACGTCATTCACAAATGGGTCACGTGGTGTAGTAGTATGAGTAAAAGTCAGCTGTTCACCGGCGGGTTTCAGGTATTGAAATGATGAGGGAGTGAACGGGGAAGTCATACTTTGCTAACCGCACGTTACACAATATCCAATCAAGCTGTGATTTGCTTTTAATGACGTTACTATATCAACTGCTTTTAATCGCAATAAAGTAACCAAACGCAGTATCCTGGAGCAGTGATTTCATGACAATCGGCGCGTCTGGCAGGTAGAATTATTTCCCCGGTTTAGTCTCTCGGTGACTCCATAAATGTTTGGATAGTCGCCATACAATAGTGTTAGGGGAGGGGTTATACTAATTTCATGTAGTTTTTATATAGTGTTAGGGGAGGGGTTATGCTAATTCCATGTAGTTTTTAACCATATAAAATTCCAGTGGAGTTGCTCAGTGGCCAACGGTGTCAGACTGTGGTTGTACTGGGCAGCTCCCAGGTGTCAGACTGTGGTTGTACTGGGCAGCTCCCAGGCGTCAGACTGTGGTTGTACTGGGCAGCTCCCAGGTGTCAGACTGTGGTTGCACTGGGCAGCTCCCAGGTGTCAGACTGTGGTTGTACTGGGCGGCTCCCAGGTGTCAGACTGTGGTTGTACTGGGCAGCTCCCAGGTGTCAGACTGTGGTTGTACTGGGCGGCTCCCAGGTGTCAGACTGTGGTTGTACTGGGCAGCTCCCAGGTGTCAGACTGTGGTTGTACTGGGCGGCTCCCAGGTGTCAGACTGTGGTTGTACTGGGCAGCTCCCAGGTGTGAAAGGAACTGTGTGAATGTGAAGCAGGGCGTAGCTGAAAAAGAGCATCCGTTCTCAGAGAACCTACCCTGGGTAAATAAAGGTTAATAATATAGTGGTAGGGGAGGTGTTATGCTAATTTCATGTAGTTTTTATATAGTGTTAGGGGAGGGGTTATGCTAATTCCACGTCGTTTTATATAGTGATATGGGAGGGGTTATGCTAATTTCATGTCGTTTTTATATAGTGTTAGGGGAGGGGCGGCTCCAGTGTATCATCGAGCCATGATTTCAGACCTGCCCAAAAAAATCCAGAACACAAAAAACTGTCTAACTCCACAATTCAGTTTTACATAGTTCAGTCTTTTCACGTTTTCATGTGTTTAGAAATAAATCTCTGAATTAGCTCTACCCAGACTCATGAGTGAAGATAGAGGTTGAAACTGTAGCCTTGAGGAAAATGTACATATCAACCCTTACATGCTACACCAGTCTGGAGTCTAGCTTAGGCACCAAATGAAACAGGGCCAGCCCTGAGAGAAGGAGAGGAGAGGAGATGAGAGGATAGGAGAGGAGAGGAGAGGAGAGGAGAGGAGAGGAAAGAGGAGAGGTGAGGAGATGAGGAGAGGATAGGAGAGGAAAGAGGAGAGGTGAGAAGATGAGAGGAGAGGAGAAGAGAGATGAGAGGAGAGGAGAGGAGAGGAGAGGAAAGAGGAGAGGTGAGGAGATGAGGAGAGGATAGGAGAGGAAAGAGGAGAGGTGAGAAGATGAGAGGAGAGGAGATGAGAGAAGGAGAGGAGATGAGATGAGAGGATAGGAAAGAGGAGAGGTGAGAAGATGAGAGGAGAGGAGAAGAGAGAGGAGAGGAGAGAGGAGATGAGAGGATAGGAAAGAGGAGAGGTGAGAAGATGAGAGGAGAGGATAGGAGAGGAAAGATGAGAGGTGAGACGATGAGAGGAGAGGAGAAGAGAGAGGAGAGGAGAGGAAAGGTGAAGAAAGAGGAGAGGAGAGGAGAAGAAAGAGGAGAGGAGAGGATAGGAGATGAAAGAGGAGAGGTGAAGAAAGAGGAGAGGAGGGGTGAAAAGATGAGACGAGAGGAGAGATGAAAGGAGAGAGAGGAGAGGAGAGAGGAGAAGAGAGAGGAGAGGAGAGGAAAGGTGAAGAAAGAGGAGAGAAGAGGAGAAGAAAGAGGAGAGGAGAGGATAGGAGATGAAAGAGGAGAGGTGAAGAAAGAGGAGAGGAGAGGTGAAAAGATGAGACGAGAGGAGAGATGAAAGGAGAGAGAGGAGAGGAGAGAGGATAAGAAAGGAGAGAGAGGAAAGGAGAGGAGAGAGACAAGAGATACAAGAGTTGGGAGAGAGACAGGAGAGAGATAGAGAGGAGAGTGAGGGGAGGAGAGGAGAGGAGAGGAGAGGAGAGGAGGGGAGAGGGGAGGGGAGATAAAAGGAAAGTGGAGAGAGAGGAAAGGAGAGGAGAGGATAGAGGAGATGAAAGGAGAGAGAGGAGAGAGGAAAAGAGAAGAGAGGAGAGAAGAGATGAAAGGAGAGAGAGGAGAGAGAGGAAAGGAGAGGAGACAGACAAGAGGAGAGAGACTAGAGACATGAGGGGACGAGAGAGATGAGAGTTATGAGAGAGACAGGAGAGATAGAGAGGAGAGTAGAATGAGGGGAGGAGAGGAGAGGAGAGGAAAGGTGAGAAGAGGAGAGGAGAAGAGAAGATGAGGAGAGGAGAAGAGAGGAGAGGAGAGGAGAGGAAAGAGGAGAGGTGAGAAGATGAGATGAGATGAGAAGAGAAGAGAGGAGATGAGAGGATAGGAAAGAGGAGAGGTGAGAAGATGAGAGGAGAAGAGAGGAGAGGAGAGAAGAGGAAAGAGGAGAGGTGAGAAGATGAGAGGAGAGGAGAAGAGAATAGAGGAGATGAGAGAAGAGGAGAGGAAAGAGGAGAGGTGAGAAGATGAGAGGAAATTATAAGAGAGGAGAAGAGAGGAGGGGAGAGGTTTGGAAAGAGGAGAGGTGAGAAGATGAGAGGAGAGGAGAGGAGAGGAGAGGAGAGGAGAAGAGAGGAGAGGAAAGAGGAGAGGTGAGAAGATGAGAGGAGAGGAGAAGAAAGATGAGAGGTGAGAAGATGAGAGGAGAGGAGAGGAGAGGAGAGGAAAGAGGAGAGGTGAGAAGATGAGAGGAGAAGAGATGAGGGGAGAGGTTTGGAAAGAGGAGAGGTGAGAAGATGAGATGAGAGGAGAGGAGAGGAGAGGAGAGGAGAGGAGAGGAGAGGAGAGGAGAGGAGAGGAGAGGAGAGGAGAGGAGAGGAGAGGAGAGGAGAGGAGAGGAGAGGAGAGGAAAGAGGAGAGGTGAGAAGAGGAGAGGAGAGGAGAATAGAGGAGAGGTGAGAAGATGAGAGGAGAAGAGAGGAGAGGAGAGGAGGAGAGAGGAGAGGAGAGGAGGTTTGGACTTAAAATGTAACACTCTGGAACACAAATAATCATGAAAGCAGTCACAAGACTTTCTACCTAAACCAATATTTCATAATGTTTGTAAGAGCAAATAATGATCAACTGTGTCAAATGCTTTCTACAGGGAGGCACAGTGCATCTTACCATCTAATGCAGATATAATGGTATTTGTACCTAATATAACAGCTCCAGGATTTGCGCTAAGCACGATAGCTTGTAAATTGGGCGGTAATCATTTAAATCACCTCCATCGCCACACCCTTAGGGGAGGAGTCACGCGGGCCGATTTCCAAATGCGAGGAAATTTACCCGTTGAAATAGAAATAATAAGGCGAGACAGTACCCCCAAAATGGCATTTTTGCTTTTTTTTTTGACAATATTAACACTTTAACTGCCAGAAGACGAGTTTAGGCGTCCTTCCCCGCCATGCTCAAGTTGCCGAAGACGCCGTAACTCGTCTTTGATATCAATATTTCAAAAATCTGTGATCGGATTCATATTTCCCATCCGCTGGCCTGAGATCCACCAAAAAGCCCCACTGAACCCTCTAGCGGTTCAAGAGCGCCATCTGGTGGCCGATCGGCGCAATCGCCAAAGAGGAAGTTACTTGGACGATGTGCTATTCACCCATATTACTTCCGGGCACTCGGTATAGGTTCCGGCACTCTAGCTCGTCACAATACATAGCGATCCGTTGCCAATAACTCGATAAACAACATGATTTGGACGTATATACTATTATACAAGCTGGAAATGGACCCGATATTTCTACATCCCATAATAGGAAAATGTCTGTTCCACGCTCATCGCCCAACGGCACGAGGAAGATACGGTAAGATTCAGTGTTATTTTTCAATGTCTCCTATACTAACTGATCTGATGAACATATGACCCACACTAGATGAATGGTATAATGTTGCCCACGGAATTATAAACGCCCCCTCACCCATCCGGTCAACATCAGATGACGTGTAGTAACTTCTAGAACCATGTCTAGTTGGAATTTTTATATCGCGCCGATTGCCATCAAACTATTTCATCATCAATATAATGCATTTGGAGCTATAGATCACGTTCTGGAGAAAGCTGCAGAAAGAGATGAAAACATACTTATACATTAGACCATACTTTAGTATGAATATGTGAATGAAAAAGTTTAACGTTGCTTCACCCTGAACAATACATATAGGACATTGAATGGGCCCTAATAATGGCAATTTAGCAATAGAATTTAAAAAGTTATAGCTCTGCAAAGAAGGGGAACTTCTCCATAGACAAATAGAGCTGGCAACCTATGGTATATCATGAATTTAACCTTAGGCAGCCAAAGTGTTAAGATGTTGTTATATTTTGCTTCCTTTTTAACATGTCTTATTTCAAACTAGTGGCAATAAAATATCGAAAACAGACAATTCGTTTTCATTTTGTCTGATTGTGTCCATAGATCACAATTACAATACAGAACTTTGAGGGCGTTTTCTCAAAAACTAGTTTTAATTTATTTTACTTACACACAAAGACACGGAACTATAGTACCTACACACACCAAACTTTCCACCTTTCCTCCCATCCATATCCTGCTTCTAATTCCAGACAGGTTTGTTGATATATCATTCATAGCCGGGTTTATAGTACATTTTATATATCAAAACTAGGCGACAATCGATTTTTTTTATGACAGTAGACAGTATTTCCTGATGTAAGGGCTGATAAGAGGACACAGCCACAATCCTTTCCGGAAAAAAGTTTAGTTTTGAATGCATCAACTAAATGAAACCACGTTTTTGAATCTGGCATTATCCATGTTGGTGATTCGTGTCTTGGCAATATATATGCAAATGTGTGCATATTTAATGAGGAAGTGCCTCATTTCCATATATAAACATAACATTCTGAAAACTTGCAATATAGTTTCTCTTAGTTTATATGTACATAACAAACTGGGAACTTTTCATAGTGATATCTATTCAAATATTGTGTTTGCCTGTTAGGGGGGAACTGTCTCGCCTATACATGTGCCAACTGCTCAGCAATAACTGGGACAATAATTGGGGCGTCTAATCCATCCTCGCCCTGTGGAACACCTGGAGTCAATGGACCGCGACACATTGCAAATGGAGCGTATGCACATGTGCATCCTGGGTATTTGCAGGGCACCCTGGGTACTGTCAAACAGATGGGCAGTGGCAGCAGCATGTCAGTGGAGTGCAGGGCCGATCTTATTCTGATCAGAAAACAAACAGCCGGGCGCTCCAGTAGCACACCACATGGCGCGCTGAGTCGCGAAGCGGTCGCCCCGGGTTCGTTTCCCAGTCCCGGCGACCATTTGCCACATGTCTTCCCTACCTCTCCTCCCGTTCTCCCTCTTTCCCTCTATCGGTCCTGCGTGGCCAGAAAAAGCTGAAAATGCTATAAATAAAAGTTTAAAAAAATAAAACAAACGTGTGGGCAGCGAATCATTAGTTTTGTTGTTTTGCATTAATGCACCACTTTCCAGAATGTTGCTGGGTTTGCGTGTAATTAGGTCTAGCAGACACACACACACACACACACACACACACACACACACACACACACACACACACACACACACAGACACACACCCACACAGACACACGCACACACATCCACACAGACACACACACACAAACACACACAGACACACAGACACACACACACACACACACAGACACACACACACACACACATCCACACAGACACATACACACACACAAACAGACACACACACACACACATCCACACAGACACACACACAAACACACACACAGACACACAGACACACACACACACACACCCACACAGACACACACACGCATCCACACAGACACATACACACAAACACACACACACAGACACACAGACACACACACACACACACACACACACGCATCCACACAGACACATACACACAAACAGACACACACACAAACACACACATCCACACAGACACACACCCACACACACACACACACAAACAGACACACACACACACACATCCACACAGACACACACACAAACACACACACAGACACACAGACACACACACACACACACACCCACACAGACACACACACGCATCCACACAGACACATACACACAAACACACACACACAGACACACATCCACACACACACACACACACACACACACACACACACACACACAGACACACACACACGCATCCACACAGACACATACACACACACACAAACAGACACACACACAAACACACACATCCACACAGACACACACCCACACACACACACACACACACACACACACACACACACACACACACACCAGTGGCGGCCGGTGGGTGCTTCGCCACTAGGGGCGCTATACCAAACATTTTGCAAACATGTACAGTACCACGCAACAGACTCATGGCAAGACGTGAGCGATTCGACTCACGCTCACGGCAATGAATCGGCTCTTATGAACGAGTCGCTCAGCTGTCAAATAAAGTATAGTCTAGACTCTAATTCACAACTTGAAACACAATATATAAATAGAAAAGTTAGAAACAAAACTCGCCCCGTCTCCAAACACAGGCAGATCTCTCCCTCTCTCCTTCTCTCTCTCACACACAGCGCGACGTGGAATCGATTCGTTACACAATCAGACCTATTATATACCAAGAATAACTTCAGTATGAGTACAGGGCTGTACACATATTTTGCATATTGTTAAACGAGCCAAGGCTAGCTATTAAACTATCGATATGAATCGAAAATCTGGGACCCTGATGTAAACAAGACAAACGTCTTTCTCTGGTCTGCATCCCCTTAACAATTGTGTGTATTGAGCCGTACTGTATTGTACCCATTCTGCAATCTGTTAATAAAGTTTTCATTCATTCATTCATTCAAACATAGACGATATTGAACAAGCCATAATCCACGTATTTTCAATCCGAGAGAGCTGCAGTAGTTAAATCAATGAGCCATCGACACAGTCAGCGTGGTAACGTTATTATTGCATCCAAGATTGATACACGGCTGGCTAGGCAGTTGGTAGTGATAGTCTTATAAAATAAATAAACAATCAGCAATGTCTCGCTTCATGAATGGCCAGCAGTAGCCTAACAGTACTGCTCCTAAAAAAAAACTATTTACAAACGTTAACGTTAACCACAGAGAGAGAGAGAGAGAGAGAGAGAGAGAGAGAGAGAGAGAGAGAGAGAGAGAGAGAGAGAGAGAGCGAGAGAGCGAGAGAGAGAGAGACTCACTGTTTAGTTGACACGTCCAGGGCTTGCCTTGATAAAGTGTATAATCCACTGTTGATGTACTGTGTCCAGACTGCATCCGCCATATAGCTTGTTAGCCAAGTGTTAGCACCACACAACACAAGTACTTCATTCCTTTGTCCATTTCCGCTCAAACAGACTGCAAACTACCTGGCGTTCTATCGCCATGCTCTAAGACAAACTCTAACCTTAACCAACTTTGAAAGAGTGCCTAAGCTTAACAGTCTAAAGAACTTGCAGTCACGGCACGCAGACAAACAGCTGCCTGCATCACCAACCTAGGAATAAGCTAGAATTGGAATAAGCTAGAATTGGAATAAGCTAGAATTGGAACATTAGAAATTGGATTCGGCCAATCAGAGATCGTCTCTGTGAAATTCTGCTACGGAAAAAAAGACTGGCGTCGGCCAATCAGAGAGCGTCTCCGCGAAATGCGGCTACAGAAATTCTTGACGCTACTGGCTAGACCGCTTCAAATCGCGCCCGGATTCCAACATAATAGTCATATTTCAACGCACAACGCGTTATGCACTGATTGGCTGTGACGGATACAGCGATCAAACTGTGACGCGCACTCAGAGCGCTATCGCGTCTAGCCCGGGCCGAGAAATACGAAAAAACAAAAAAAACAAAAAAAACGTGATGTCACTTCCTGCTCAGGAAAACGAGTGTTTTTTTATTCGAGATAATAACGTTATATTGTGCATTGGAAATACAAACATACTTAAAATGAGTAAATATTATTCATTTTAAACATGTTTATATTATTTATAGGGCTATAAAACAAAAAACTAAAAAGTTTTATTTTCTTCTTCTGTGATTTAACAGCAGGTGGGTCGGCACCCTTGCGCCCCTAGTGGCAGAGCCGCCACTGACACACACACAGGCAGGCAGTGTAATTGGTAGTGAGTACCGTGAGTGACAGGTGGACACCAGAGTAGCTAAGAAAGGCTAGACCCCTATTAACATGTTACCCTGAGACAGAGAGAGAGAGAGAGAGAGAGAGAGAGAGAGAGAGAGAGAGAGAGAGATAGAGAGAGAGAGAGAGAGAGAGAGAGAGAGAGAGAGAGAGAGAGAGAGAGAGAGAGAGAGAGAGAGAGAGAGAGAGAGAGACACACAGAGAGAGATAGGGATAGAGAGAGTGTGCGTTGTTGCTCTAGAGCAGGGGTGGCCAACCCGTGGCTCGCGAGCCACACACAGCTCTTTGCCAGTCAATGTGAGGCTCCTCAATCCATTTATGAAAATGGATTTAATTTTTTATTTGAATTTTTTTTTAATTGTATTCAGTCCATAAGATCGTAGAATAAACATTTACACACTTTTTTTTTAAACTGTCCGTTTTCATGTTCTTGGTATCTGATTCTAGGAATGTGTTCCCAGTGTCAGACTGTTACTCGGCTTGTAATGAACCAAAGGAGAATATCAATTCTATATATATAATTTGTTTGTATCTTTGACCTTGAATAACACAAGATGATTAAACAGAAGGTTTTGTAGATACAGTACTGAATTCTGCCATCCGGACGCATGCAATTTGATATCAGGCCTATAAATTACCTTATTATGGCCAAGTCGCACATCTATGGAGTTCAATCTGGATTTAGTATCACCAGGCGTGCTTCACAAACCGTGAATGAAATCTACTGTAAGTACAGTTACTTTTTTATAATGTCGATTTCTCCACAGTTTTTCACCAGATTGCAATGCCGTTTTTTGCTAGACGTTCACAGAAAGCTAGAGAAACTAACTGTGTTATGTTTTATGGCAATAACATTCAGGTTTGTGGGAGATAATCCCAAAAAATAAGAGAAATAAAAAAGTTTATCCAGAAGTCTGATGATTGACAGGGGCTGGTGTGAGCTGGGTAGGGTAGTTTTTCGAAATTCGAAAGCCCTGAGTCTCTTCCTTCAAAAGACTACACTCACTTTTCGCTGTGTCACTTCCTCCCGTCAATATGCACCGATTTTCGACTCAATGCCCTGAGATTTCTAGTCTTATATTTCACTAATAACAGTTAAAATCATTGGTAAACAAACGTAATGCTTAAAATATACACTTTTACTGTATATCTCGGGCATAAGAGGTTAACCCTGTGAGGCCCAAATAAAAAAGACATTAGCAACTTCAGAGGCCAGGGGGTGGGACCTATAAACACATTTACTATCCAACAGCATTGTGAGGCTGAACAACAGGACCAATTGACTACTGTATGTGCTTAAAAAAATTTAAATAAACATTTACAGATTTTTTTTCTTTTAATGGCTAAAAGTGATTTTGTAATTTTGCAACCGTGGGTCTCACAGGGTACTTTTAACCCTTATGCCCCCCTAACAATTTAGCAGAGTTGTCACCTTAGTGCATGAAAAGATTGCATCACGTTCAAGGTCATAAAAAACTTAATTTGTAATATTTCGTTCCAATTCTTTTTTTATGAATACCACTATGAACCTAACTCAACATATCTATCAAAGATTCCAAATATTTCCGTTTGTAGGGTTATGGTTAGGGTTGGGGTTAGGGTTAGGGTTAGGGTTAGGTTAGGGGACTGTCTGCGTAACCCTAACCCTAACCCTCACCCTAACCCTAATGGGAAGAAGAAAAAACACCAAGGTTTTTGCCAGGCTAAAGTGTATAACTTTTTTTTTAGAGGTATTCTAATGATGATCCTTTTATATATTGAATATATATCAAAGATGACCAATCTGACCCAATTTCATGACATAATAATCAACACAGCCATCGTTGTACACAGAAACACAAATACATATAGGCAAAAAACACAAAATAGTCGCTAAGGGGGCAGAAGGGCCCCGTGGGTCCCAAATAAAAAAGACATTAGCAACTTCAGAGGCCAGAGGGTGAGACCTATAAACACATGAAGGGTGCCGTGACTGAAAAAAAGGTTGAGAAACACTGGTATATATGGTGTGGCTCTTTGTGGTACCACAGTCATCTGTTTGGCTCTTAGTCTCTGACTGGTTGGCCACCCCTGCTCTAGAGATAAAGACAGTAACCGACCGAGGCCTGGCACAATGGCCTTTGTTCAAAGCTCACGTCAAAGGGCACAACCCATGAGCGGAACTGGAAGGCGACACATTATGTGACCGCGCACAGCGCTATCGACCAGTATTCTGCTCGCGGCATTTCGCGTGAGATCAAAACAAAGCTTATTTTTTTTTCATATTATCACAGTTTGAATGTTTATAGTATCTCTAATAGTAACAATTCTTTGTTTAATAAAAAAAGGCTGTTTCCGTGTGACTTTGTCCATTGCATGGGGGCGGAATAAAATGTGCACGCGAATCAAGATGTCTGTTTTCATTTGGCATGTTTTGGAGTTGGGAAAGTGGGAGAGCGACGCCCATAAACAACACACATGGCCTCTGTTGATGAACTTTCCATCGGATGTAATGAACGTGTCAATGACTCTGTCTTCATGCGTCTTTATGGGTGAGTTGTTGACTAGTTGTTTATTTAGAATGTTTGTGTGTGCTACAGCCCTGTTGGACAGGGAAACGTAGAGTTCAAATAACGTTACTTACCGCATTTAAACGGCATAACAATGGGTCTCATTCACCAACGGACTTGTGACAAAAATGGCTTTCTCTTAGGGCCATTTGAGACCTTTTCGGGCAATACATGAATATAGACAATATATATTATAATATAATATTAATTATATATGTTTTATTGGGACGGTTGGTGAATCCCAAAATCAGCCCGAAAAGGTCTCAAATGGCCCTAAGAGAAAGCCCTCTTTGTCGTAAGTCCTTGGTGAATGAGACCCAATGATCTGAAGGTGTGAAGCAGCAGTCGTGATGATCTGAAGGTGTGAAGCAGCAGATGATCTGAAGGTGTGAAGCAGCAGATGATCTGAAGGTGTGAAGCAGAAGATGATCTGAAGGTGTGAAGCAGCAGATGATCTGAAGGTGTGAAGCAGCAGATGATCTGAAGGTGTGAAGCAGCAGATGATCTGAAGGTGTGAAGCAGCAGATGATCTGAAGGTGTGAAGCAGCAGTCGTGATGATCTGAAGGTGTGAAGCAGCAGATGATCTGAAGGTGTGAAGCAGCAGATGATCTGAAGGTGTGAAGCAGCAGATGATCTGAAGGTGTGAAGCAGCAGATGATCTGAAGGTGTGAAGCAGCAGATGATCTGAAGGTGTGAAGCAGCAGATGATCTGAAGGTGTGAAGCAGCAGATGATCTGAAGGTGTGAAGCAGCAGTCGTGATGATCTGAAGGTGTGAAGCAGCAGATGATCTGAAGGTGTGAAGCAGCAGTCGTGATGATCTGAAGGTGTGAAGCAGCAGATGATCTGAAGGTGTGAAGCAGCAGATGATCTGAAGGTGTGAAGCAGCAGTCGTGATGATCTGAAGGTGTGAAGCAGCAGATGATCTGAAGGTGTGAAGCAGCAGATGATCTGAAGGTGTGAAGCAGCAGATGATCTGAAGGTGTGAAGCAGCAGTCGTGATGATCTGAAGGTGTGAAGCAGCAGATGATCTGAAGGTGTGAAGCAGCAGATGATCTGAAGGTGTGAAGCAGCAGTCGTGATGATCTGAAGGTGTGAAGCAGCAGATGATCTGAAGGTGTGAAGCAGCAGATGATCTGAAGGTGTGAAGCAGCAGATGATCTGAAGGTGTGAAGCAGCAGATGATCTGAAGGTGTGAAGCAGCAGTCGTGATGATCTGAAGGTGTGAAGCAGCAGTCGTGATGATCTGAAGGTGTGAAGCAGCAGATGATCTGAAGGTGTGAAGCAGCAGATGATCTGAAGGTGTGAAGCAGAAGATGATCTGAAGGTGTGAAGCAGCAGTCGTGATGATCTGAAGGTGTGAAGCAGCAGTCGTGATGATCTGAAGGTGTGAAGCAGCAGTCGTGATGATCTGAAGGAGGTCATTTGTTCCAATATATCATATTGGAAATGTGATGATTTTTTTAAATTGTTTTTTTTTTATTTTTTGTTCCAAAAAATCAACCAAATCACAAAATAAATTAGAATTGGACCCTAAACAGAGAATACCTGACCACTGTGAATGATGTAAAACGAAGGAAAACTTGGACACGGTACAGAGTGAGAGGACACACAGCCATAGAGACACAGTCAGAGGACACACAGCCATAGAGACACAGTCAGAGGACACACAGCCATAGAGACACAGTCAGAGGACACACAGCCATAGAGACACAGTCAGAGGACACACAGCCATAGAGACACAGTCAGAGGACACACAGCCATAGAGACACAGTCAGAGGACACACAGCCATAGAGACACAGTCAGAGGACACACAGCCATAGAGACACAGTGAGAGGACAGACAGCCATAGAGACACAGAGAGAGAGTGAGAGTGAGAGTGAGAGTGAGAGAGAGAGAGAGAGAGAGAGAGAGAGACATCTTGGTCGCCCTGCAGGATGCAACTGGCTTTTACCACAAGTGTCAGAACTGGAGTTGAAAGAGGACACACACACACACACACACACACACACACACACACACACACACACACACACACACACACACACACACACACACACACACACACACACACACACACACACACACATTTTAATACTTTATTTGGTTCCACAAATTATATTGCATAAACAGGGAATCACATGTATCGGGGCCAAGCAGCACTGAACACTTAAGGGAACACATAGCACCTCCTTCTCCACGTGGCTAAGCTGCCAATAATAGCTGAGACAGAGCAATATTTGGCAATTTGTTTGGCTTTTCTTTTAGACATTGCAGCAATTCTCAGACCGGTCATGGTGGATTTGTGTACATGGCCAAGACTTCCGAACACAAGTACACCATATCTACACCTATACCCAAGGTCAGTCATCACACTGAGCAGTGGTTGGTATTTGATATACTTGTCCCGGAAGGCCTGGTCCATGTACAGGTCAAAGGTACAGCCTACTTCTATGACCAGCACCTCCCCGTGGCTGGTGTCAACAAAAACAACGTCCGGTGTATTGGGTATGTTAGCAAAAACATCGTTGGTAAGGCCAAACCACTCTGGTTTCACTCTGGCATGTTTGTACATTGCTGCACTAGATGGTGATATGTTCCGTACCGCATCAGACACAATGTCCACAATACGGTCATGACGAGCGATGTACAGGTGTTTGTATGCATTACATCCGTTTGTTATGTGTGCAATGGATTCTAGGTGTTGTGAATCTTGATGGTTTAAACAGAATGGACTGTGAGTTTGAGGGTACCAAGTGGACAGATTGTATTGGGTGGGTAATACCTGCAGTCTTGCTTTGATGGTACATTTTAAAACATCCTCACCAACAGCGGTGTTCTTATACACTGAGTGTGAGACTGAGTGGTCAGCAAACTCCAAACAAGCTAGTTTGCCCTGTAGTCTGAGTCCACACCAGTGCTGCCTGATCTCAGACTGCACACACACACACACACACACACACACACACACACACACACACACACACACACACACACACACACACACACACACACACACACACACACACACACACACACACACACACACACACACACACACACACACACACACACACACACACACACACACACACACACACACACACACACACACACACACACACACACACACACACACAATTATCCTGTCTAGCTAAAATCCTGGAGTCATTGGTAAACAACTAACTTAAAACATTTATCACAAAGCACCCTATATTAAACCCACACAAAGTTTAAGAGAAAAACACAGTATAATCTCAGCGGCTACTCTAGTTATGAATGACATTGTATCAGCCCTTGACAAATGAAAGCATTTTGCTGCCCTGTTTGTAGATTTGTCAAAGGCGTTTGATACTGTTGACCATCTTCTATTACAAAGATTACAGAGTGTTGGCTTTGATACAGGTGCTTGCAGTTGGTTTAAAAACTATTTAACAGAAAGATTTCAGTGTGTGAAAATGGGAAATGCCCAATCAGAGCTTCACAAAAGGTATCAGAGATCACTCCTGGGCCATCTAATTTACCATTTACATTAATAATATTGTATCATCTCTGAGCAGCTGTCAAAACCACCTTTATGCGGATGACACAGTTCTCTATTGTACTGCTGATTGTGTGCAAGTGGCCACTAAATATTTACAACTCTCCATGCAAGATGCCCTTATTGGTTTTAGATTGGTGCTCAACAGGCATGTGTACACATAGAGCCCAAGGGGTGCTCGAGCACCTGCCCTTTTGAGCCTCATAAAAAAGTGCATTTTAATAAATATATTGTGGTGACTCACTTATCACGCACAATTGGTGCAGACATTCACTGGACTTGAGGAGCGGAGTGAGGGCTCCTTTAAGACTGGGGATTCTGGGAACTGGGTGTGTATTTGGTAACCTACATATGTCAGCTGTCAGCTGTCAGCTGGCTGCTGTCACTTTCGAGTAGTAACGTTAACGTCTCTGCACTCTGTTGGATGTATGTAATTTATGTTGGGAAGTAAAAGGGCATATAGATTGCCCTCCAACTGAAAAATGTCAGGATAAAATCTAAATATTAGGTAAAGAGAGAGAGATGCCCCGTATTCCATTGCAGTTTGCACGGCCTCCTCAGCGTGCCTCTCCGCGGACCTATATATTTTATGCATAGCGTGGGTGGTGATGATGATGATGATGATGATAGAAACCGCTGTGGTGCATACTGTTGAATGTTGGTATTACACTCACTGAGGGACACGAAGAAGTCAAGTCCGATGGGATTTGGGAATCTCAAATACAAATCGGGATTGGAATAAAAAAGGCATTTATATTAAACAATACAGAATATACAGCACTTCTTGGGGTCTGTAGGGTAAGCACTTATTCCCTCCCCCCTGAACATTTATGGAGATGTATGGGCCTTTTAAGTCAGTGGTAAAAGTGTCTTTCAAGGATAAGTGAGCTCCTGCACTGATTATTATAGTTCAATATTCAATATTTGATCACCAAAACCCCCCAATAAGCATAAAAAGGTGCCCCCCCCCCCCGCCAAAAAAGGGCCCCCAAAAATCGGGTTCTAGCACACAGAGGTATGGTGCCCTTTTCAGCTTTTGAGCACCTGCCCCTCTAAAGTCCTGTGCACGTCCCTGGTGCTTATCACTTTGAGTGCCAACAACGATATATGTTGTTAGTTCATGCCGACCATTGAATGCCATTGACAACATATAGCGTTTGTTTGTAGTTTTTTTTTTTTTATTTATTAGCGATTTGAATTCATATTTCATCAATCTAGTCTCACGTTAGTGCTGCAACCTCTCTCTGAGCTCCATTGGGAAAATACTGCCCCCTATCGTCTCTCCCTGTTGTACTGCACCCCATTGGATTAGACTGATGGGGGGGGGAAATCCAGTTTCCTCATTTACTTATCCGGCAAGCCATCCGAAGAGATCCAAGTCTTTGCCAACCCTCAGAACAGCGTGGAATCGGTATTTCCAGTACCCAGCGCTGAATCAATAAACACGATCGATATTTGGAATGGCGATCAGGAATTGGAATAATCTTTTTGGAGAACATCTGATCTGAGGTAAGGAATCTATTTTACCAGTCTTAGGATAATCAGACGTGTTTTCACAGCGATATCAGCGTGTGCCATATATGTGTGTGTGTGTGTGTGTGTGTGTGTGTGTGTGTGTGTGTGTGTGTGTGTGTGTGTGTGTGTGTGTGTGTGTGTGTGTGTGTGTGTGTGTGTGTGTGTGTGTGTGTGTGTGTGTGTGTGTGTGTGTGTGTGTGTGTGTGTGTGTGTGTGTGTGCTGATCAGGAAATGAGAGAATAGATTTTTCAGCTCGCTTCTCTAGCGTGCATAAGTACACATATCCTATCGATAATCTAGCGTTTATTTGAAAACGATTCATAAATAGACCGAAAAATTACAACGTTGTTTGTGTATTCCAGAATATTCCAGTAAAGGCCGTTTATCACAGAATCTTTATATTTTCCTGAAACTTTCAAGAAAACGAGGGTTTTTCAAAATGGTATAAAACGGAAATTAACCGATTAAAAAACAATCCGTTTCGACAATGTTTACTGCAAACAAGTCATTGATAAGCGACGGCCAGATTAGACACATAGCCATAATTTAAGACATAGTTTATGCGTTCACAACGCTATCATTGAAGTGGGTGCTGGCATTCAACCATGTTTTGAGACGGGGACCCGTGGCAACCAAAGTGTTAATGTCAGTCAAACAAAATGTATGTTGTTTTCCAAAGCTAAGAATATTGCTTATAGTGACTTGCATATATCTACTGTGAATGGTTCTGATATTGAGAGTCTCAGAATACAAATACCTCTGTATTTGGCTTGATGAAGGGTTTTACTGTACATTTAAATATCATGTGGGCGTTTTCAACAGTAAATTACGGAAAAAGATTGGCTTTTTGTATAGAAACAGCCAGCTTCCCTATGATTAGCGGCAAGAGAGTTGTGTGTTCCTATCTGTTTTGGATTACAGAGATTTGATTTATAGATGCAGCGGCTTCCACTCTTAGGTCTGTTTATCATTCAGCCATTAGATTTATCACCGGTGATAGTTATGGTACTCACCATTGTATCCTATATAATAAGGTCGGGTGGGCCTCTCTGGCAGAGAGACGTAAGTTGCATTAGAATCTATTTCTTTATAAAGCCATAATTAGAGACTGTCCAAATTATTACTTCTTTATTGTAATCCAGTGATCCAGTGCCTAGAGTTTGTACTGGACTTGATCCAGTGATTGTCTTACACTTAGAGTGCCTAGAGTTTGTACTGGACTTGATCCAGTGATTGTCTTACACTTAGAGTGCCTAGAGTTTGTACTGGACTTGATCCAGTGATTGTCTTACACTTAGAGTGCCTAGAGTTTGTACTGGACTTGATCCAGTGATTGTCTTACACTTAGAGTGCCTAGAGTTTGTACTGGACTTGATCCAGTGATTGTCTTACACTTAGAGTGCCTAGAGTTTGTACTGGACTTGATCCAGTGATTGTCTTACACTTAGAGTGCCTAGAGTTTGTACTGGACTTGATCCAGTGATTGTCTTACACTTAGAGTGCCTAGAGTTTGTACTGGACTTGATCCAGTGATTGTCTTACACTTAGAGTGCCTAGAGTTTGTACTGGACTTGATCCAGTGATTGTCTTACACTTAGAGTGCCTAGAGTTTGTACTGGACTTGATCCAGTGATTGTCTTACACTTAGAGTGCCTAGAGTTTGTACTGGACTTGATCCAGTGATTGTCTTACACTGGATTTTTTTTCACCACCAGTTTTTTCTTAATCCTTGAAGTGTCTATTTTAAGATTCTGCCAGGTAACAGGTTGAAATATGTCCCATGGGGTTTATTTTTAACCCTCTATTGCACCTATCCTGAACCAGAACCTGAAAAAGAAGAAAAAGAAAACAGCATAACTTTTGAAGCAACATATAGAGACAAATTAAAACATTTTCCCAAACAAGTTGACCCAAGGAATTCCGTACAATTGTTATTTTACGATTCAAACACATCTTGATTCTATTTCAGGACAGAAAAAGGAAAAACCGCTGAAAATATGTATATCACAACTCTATTTTCCCTTTTTACTAAAATGTAGTGCATTGGACGAGATACATTGTAGGTTAATATTGGAAATAATATTGTAGTAAAGATTGTCTCCATGCTGTTATGCCCTAAATATTATAGTTCTGCATAAACAATTCTATAGAGACAAATTAACACATGTTCCCATGCGATTTTGATCAGTGATCTATTTAAGGTTCAAACTATATGTTTTCATATGCACTGGATATCATGGACTGGATATCTTCTTTGTTGACACAACATTCAAGTCTTTTTTTCTATTTGTATTTTGTGCCCTAAACTACTAATCATCATCATCATCATCATCATCATCATCACTAAAACAATTGTCAAAGTCTATCTCTTTGATCTCCATCTCTTCCTCCGCCTCATCACACTCTCCATCCTCCTCATCCATGTTATTTTTTGTGTAATCTGCCTCCTTATCAAGAGCTTCTTGCTCTTCTGACTCCACTTTCTGGGCCAGCACCTCAACAAGAGAAGGAGGGAGGATGGGGCCAACCGTCCAGACAGGTTCTAACACCCCTACATCCATTGTTTTTCCCAGTCCACACTTTGATCATAGGCTTTGGGCCTCTTGAATATTGGCTGTTCTGCTCTTTTGTAGCAGGCGACTCTGAAGTTGGCTCGCTGTACATGTGAGATGAGACAGACCTTGGGAGGAGGCAGGCGTTCAAGGTCTACTTTTCAGTTTGCATCCAGGACTTTATCATCAGCACCCAACATTTTCTGCAGCATCTTGGCTCACTCAGCATCAACTGACTTCATCCGACCATGGCCATCCATAATGCATGTGAAGGACTCCATCTCCTGTTGGAGCTCATCTGTTACCAGCGACAATGTGCCAAGCTGACTAAAAGCCTTGTGGAATCTAGGGTTCTTCTGCAACTTCTTCAACGGATTCACCCGTCTCTTTCCTTTGAGAGCACTGGTACAGGCATGTCCAGAAGATACACAGGGCGGGATCCACAAAGGGTTTGCACGGCTTTTTCCGACGCAAAGCCAAAATAAAATCTGCATATAGTTGACAATAAAAAACAATGCATAAATTGCAGACATAAGAATAGGTATAAAAGACAATAACATCTGTGCAACGTAAACATGCAGACATAAGAATAGGCATACAATAAGTTAGGGCTGACCCCTATTAGTCCATTAGTCTACTAATCGGTCGAAAGGAGCCGTAGTCGACTAGGCAACCTCTTAGTCGAATATAAAACATTTAAATAAAATAAAATATAATATATATATATATATATATTTTTTTTTATACGTTTTTCCAAAAGAAAAGAGGCCTAGAAGCGTGGCTAATGCTAATGGCACGCATACCAGAAGCTAACTGCATACGAAAACAGGCACAGAGGCACTGAAAGAGGAGTTCACCATCTAATGAACACACTAGACTAGACAAATATCAAGATGTATCCATCAGTGGACCAATTGCATCCTTTTGCAGAGAACAAGAAGCCTTCAGTCGACTCCTTCAGACATTAAGCACCCCCCACAGAGGACAAGAAGCCTTCAGTCGACTCCTTCAGACATTAAGCACCCCCCACAGCCCAAATGGAATGATAAAAAAAAAAAAAGTCGACTAACAGCAAATTTTGGCCAATCATAGTCGACCATCCAAATCCTTAGTCGGGGACAGCCCTACAATAAGTACAATAGTACAATGTTGCTCGAAGGCATAAGGGAAACACTTATAATTCTACACTACAACCACTTTTTATACTCCAAAAAAGGGCCATAAGGATAGTTCACATTGCAGGTTATCGTGATCACACTAACATATTATTTTTAAAGTCAAAAACATTCAAGTTAAATGATCTTGTGGAATTTAAAACGGCACAATTAATGTATAAAGCAAAAGGTCATGTACTTCCAGGAAGCATTCAAGAACTGTTCTTTGATAGGGAGGGGGGTTATAATCTGAGGGGAGAACTCAATTTAAAAGTTCTAAATGTACGCACTACCATGAGAAAACACTGCATCTCAATATGTGGAGAGAAACTGTGGAACAGTCTGAATGTGGTGCTAAAGCAATGTCCAAACATGAGACAATTCAAACTGATGTATAAGGAAATTATGTTCACGAGGTACAGGGATGAAGAAGGGACTTGATATTTTTTGCATATATATATAGGCTATATATATATATTTTTTTTATGTTTTAAATTAGTACACTCATTTGAGTAGTGGAAAAGGGGTAGGATTAAATAAGTGTATACTTCTTCCTACTCCTTTTCGAACATGTAAATTGAGTTATGTTTTGCTTTTGTTTAGTTATTTATTTTGTTTGTATTCATTTACATGTTCGAAATACAGATTTCAAATAAAATCAAGGCATGTGAACCCCCCTGAAAACAGCCAGTCCCCCGAACACCCCACACATCAATCCCCACCACATCCCCATTGTTACGTGTGGGGGTTTGTCTGTACCCTGATCAGGTGTTCCCAGTGTGTGATGTGTTATGTCTAGTTGTAGTTCCCTGTTCTGGTCTTGTAGTCCTTATCGTTTCCCTCCCAGGTGTATCCATTTGTAATCAACCCAGGTGTGTCTTGTCTCGCCATCCCCTCGTGTATAACTGTCCTGTTCTTCCCTGTATGAGATGCTGATCCTGTCTGTACAGTTCTGTGTTTTGTTTGTCGTTATTTTATGTTACTTTCTGATTACAAAAACCATGGTAATTATTAATTAAATATCTTTTGTTGGTTACTTTGGCTACCGTCTCCTTATTATGTTACATTGACAAGACAACAAGCATTCCTTCAGTCAATGGTAACGTAATACCCATCCAAGACACACCTCGCAATAAAGCTCGCCATGACCGAAGGAAAACACAAACGGCCCGCGCACCACTCGCACTGCCATGCATGGCGACGGGAATGCCACCCCTGCGGGCCGCACCATCTCCCCTGTAGATCTATGTAGATAAGGTCTATGACATAACATGCAGATCTATGTAGATAAGGTCTATGACATAACATGTAGGTCTATGTAGATAAGGTCTATGTCAGAGCATGTGGGTCTATGTAGATAAGGTCTATGTATGTGATAGCATGCAGATCTATGTAGATAAGGTCTATGTCAGAGCATGTGGGTCTATGTAGATAAGGTCTATGTATGTCATAGCATGCAGATCTATGTAGATAAGGTCTATGTCAGAGCATGTGGGTCTATGTAGATAAGGTCTATGTCAGAGCATGTGGGTCTATGTAGATAAGGTCTATGTCAGAGCATGTGGGTCTATGTAGATAAGGTCTATGTATGTGATAGCATGCAGATCTATGTAGATACGGTCTATGTCAAAGCCTGCAGACTGTAACCTTGACCTTTGACCCCTACACAAATAAATACATTCTCAAGATTAAGCAGTCATTTTCTCTCCCAATGTATTTTCGCTGTGTGGTTAATATGCTCTTTGTTTCAACTATAGTTCAGTATAGTATAATCACTTACTTTAAAATCTACTGAGACCTGCTTTTTATTTTTTTACCAACTAGCAAGTAACTAGCAACTAAAATAATAAAAATAAAACGATCTGAAAAGGAAGAAGAGGAAAGAATTTGCAACATAAATCAAATCAAATCAAATCAAATGTATTTATAAGGCCCGACAACACACGTTAATGTCCCCATGGGCCGTACAGGTCTTCTTTAAACAAGTCAAGAAGAAAACATAACAATAAGTCAAGAACAGAACAAGAACACCATAAGGTCCAAACATTTTTAGATGAATGCAAAAAATTAAAATAAAAAATGAAAGAATGAAAGCACTCCCAGACATACCCCACGCGAAGGTAAGGAAAAACTCACTAAAACCTAACAATAGGGAAAAATGTTCCATAGGCAGTGTGGAGGAGAGAAACCTTAGAAGGGCCGTTCAAGGGGGGATCTCCCTTCTTAGATGTTGGTGATAGTAGTGTTGCAGACTGACAGTTGGTAAGCATGCACTCATGTGTGAAGTGAAACACAGATGAGTGCATGCAATAGCAACTGAACATTTTGAAGGATTAAAGATATAGCTGACAGCGATAGCAACTGAACATTTTGAAAGATTAAAGATAGAGCTGATAGCGGATCTATTTGAGGCACAGGGGCGGCGCAAAGAGGGTCACGTCCAACATTTGACCAGTCAAGCTCTTGTCAGCGTGTAACAGTGCCAAGTAACTGACACCCAGTCATTATTGTTTTTGTATAATTATTAGGATGTAATAAAAATAAGTAATAAAGTAAACATGTAGGTTATTATTAGTTTTAATCGAATTAATTCAAGACTTTATAGTTAATTAATCTAAATTAATCACATTTTGAATTTTGGTATACGAGTGAATCAATGAATATACATTATACATACGTTTAAGCAGCAAAATCCTGTATTAGCTACTACACAGACCAACAGATCAATGCAATTTTTAACAAAGTGCAGCAATTTTAGGAATAATATATATATAGCGCAAAGGACCTTTTGTAAACTCAAGCACTTTTGAGGTAAATGTTAAACGCAGTATACTTTCAAGTACATTCCAGAAAAACGCAGTATACTTTCAAGTACATTCCAGAACAGTTGACTGTTGAAAAAAAAAACTCTTGATTGATCTCAATTTTTATGAACAAACCCGACTAAGAAAAAAAGTTATTTGCGATTTATTATACTTTATACTTATAACACATGTATGAGTCTGGTCTCCTATGAAAGGTAACATTCTTACACAATAAAGAAAAATCATTATGCGATTAAATGCATACTTTTTTTTTACTTTTAATTATTTCTGTAGTTAATTAATAGAAATGAATGCGATAAAGTCTCAGCCCTAATAATTATATAAACTCAAATCCAAACGAAATCATTAAAAAGGAACTTACTGTCTCATAAAGAACAGTCACAGTGCACAACTTTATGTTAAGTATAATTTATACAAAAGACAAAGATCCCTACAGTTGTAGCCCTTAGGACTCTCAGCACTGTGGCGTTGGCACCATGTTTGTGCCAGGTTAACGGTATATCAACCAGTAGGGGGCGCTCAAGTTACACTGGTGATTATAACAGGTGGCTGTTAATGTCGGGCCTAATGACAGATGTGCACAGATATGGTCAGGGACATTACCACTAGCGCTAGCATTCTTAGTTTTACTGTTACGAGGACGTAAGGGAAGTACATTTTAGTACAATGCCCTCCATTTATGTTGATTTTCTTGAGCAGGATGAACATGAACAAGTTGAGTCGTGCTTCAGGAAGGGAACTTTCTGATGACAGCAGCAGAGAGGGTAGGATCTTTGAACTGAATAATACTGTGTACATCATTTTGAAGTGTGTGACTAAATTGTGTTGTGGAAATAGTTTGTAATTAGTTTCACCCAGCTGACAGAAACTGGAGGTGTGGCCTTTGTGCATGTGGCTTTTGTAAGTTAAGTGGGCACTTGTGACAGTTTTTTTGCTTAAAGACCAGCTTTTTCTCTGTTGGAATCATTCTGATGACAGCAGCAGAGAGGGTAGGATCTTTGAACTGAATAATACTGTGTACATCATTTTGAAGTGTGTGACTAAATTGTGTTGTGGAAATAGTTTGTAATTAGTTTCACCCAGCTGACAGAAACTGGAGGTGTGGCCTTTGTGCATGTGGCTTTTGTAAGTTAAGTGGGCACTTGTGACAGTTTTTTTGCTTAAAGACCAGCTTTTTCTCTGTTGGAATCATTCTGATGACAGCAGCAGAGAGGGTAGGATCTTTGAACTGAATAATACTGTGTACATCATTTTGAAGTGTGTGACTAAATTGTGTTGTGGAAATAGTTTGTAATTAGTTTCACCCAGCTGACAGAAACTGGAGGTGTGGCCTTTGTGCATGTGGCTTTTGTAAGTTAAGTGGGCACTTGTGACAGTTTTTTTGCTTAAAGACCAGCTTTTTCTCTGTTGGAATCATTCTGATGACAGCAGCAGAGAGGGTAGGATCTTTGAACTGAATAATACTGTGTACATCATTTTGAAGTGTGTGACTAAATTGTGTTGTGGAAATAGTTTGTAATTAGTTTCACCCAGCTGACAGAAACTGGAGGTGTGGCCTTTGTGCATGTGGCTTTTGTAAGTTAAGTGGGCACTTGTGACAGTTTTTTTGCTTAAAGACCAGCTTTTTCTCTGTTGGAATCATTCTGATGACAGCAGCAGAGAGGGTAGGATCTTTGAACTGAATAATACTGTGTACATCATTTTGAAGTGTGTGACTAAATTGTGTTGTGGAAATAGTTTGTAATTAGTTTCACCCAGCTGACAGAAACTGGAGGTGTGGCCTTTGTGCATGTGGCTTTTGTAAGTTAAGTGGGCACTTGTGACAGTTTTTTTGCTTAAAGACCAGCTTTTTCTCTGTTGGAATCATTCTGATGACAGCAGCAGAGAGGGTAGGATCTTTGAACTGAATAATACTGTGTACATCATTTTGAAGTGTGTGACTAAATTGTGTTGTGGAAATAGTTTGTAATTAGTTTCACCCAGCTGACAGAAACTGGAGGTGTGGCCTTTTGCTGCAGGTGTCACTCATCAGTAATTAGTGATAGTGATTTAAGGACTTGCTGGCCTAGCGTCAGCGAAGCGTCGAGAAACGAAGAGGGACAAAGAGGAGTTTTCCTGGAGTTCTCAGCAGAGGGATCCACCGATCCACCCAGTGCTAAGCACACCATAATCCTATATTTCCCTCCCACTCTGCTATTCCCCTACTATCTCGCTTCCTCCCTACAACCTTCTCCCTGCCACTCTTGACACCACAATGTGCCTCATACCTATATCCACAATCTGCTCCTCCAGAACTGACTCTACCCATCCACGCCAGTTTGCTAGCAACCCGGCAAATCTCTCCTACCCTCCTACAGCCACTAATACACCTGTCACAGTACGGGGAGGCTTATGGAATTGTCAATCAGCAGTCAAGAAAGCTGACTTCATTACTGCCTACGCCCATAGTCTAAATCTGCAGCTCCTGGCTCTAACTGAGACCTGGATAACTCCCAATAACTCATCAACACCTGCAGCATTATCTACAAACTATAACTTCACTCACACACCTCGACCCTCCAGACGGGGTGGAGGCACTGGCCTCATGACATCTCCTTCATGGGCTTCAAACCTAACACAACTCCCAGAACTATCACTCTCCTCCCTCGAATATCATGCAATATCTGTCTCTAATCCTTTCAATCTCACCATTGTTACACTCTATCGCCCTCCAGGTCCCCTCGATCACTTCATAGATGAGCTGGACATGCTTCTAAGCTCCTTACCGGAAGATGGTACCCCGCTCCTTCTATTGGGCGACTTCAACCTGCCTGACTCATCTCAGTCGGTCCCAGTGGTCTCCCTCCTACAACAATTTGACCTGACTCCCACTGCCATGCCTCCCACCCACAAAGCAGGCAACTCCTTGGATCTCATATTTTCCCGTAACTCCAGCATCATTAACACCACGGTAACTCCCCTACATGTATCTGACCATTCCTTCATATCCTTCTCACTAACTCTCATGCTTAACCGAAAGGTCTTCACCCCAACTCAAACCGTCTCACTCAGACGTAACCTGGCCTCCCTATCCCCCTCCACCCTCTCCTCTGACATAATATCCGCTCTACCTTTGAGTGACACCTTCTCTGCTCTCCCCACAGAGATGGCAACCTCCACCCTCCTCTCAGCCCTTGCAACCTCCTTTGACAAGCTCTGTCCCCTCGTTGAGAAACCTGCCCGCCGTTCCCCACCCAGTCCATGGCTGACGGATGCAGTGAGAGAACAAAGACAGGTCCTGAGAGCGGCTGAGAGGAAGTATAGAAAATCACGCCTCACTGCTGACATCGACACATATCACAACCTCTTGTTAACATTCTCCAAAACCATTACTAATGCCAAAGCTTCTTTCTTTCACCATAGGATCGAGGCCTCTGCCAAGAATCTTCGCAAACTGCATGCTACCATGTCCTCCCTCCTCACTCCCCCCCCACCCCCTCCTCCCTCATCTTTTTCTGCCGAAGACTTTGCGATCTTCTTTGAGGAAAAAGTGGAGAACATCCGCAGCTCCTTCTCCCAACCCCCACCCATTCCAAACGCTGAATCGAGAACCTCATCCTTCACTCTGTCATCTTTCTCTCCCATTACAGAAGCCGAGACCCTGACACTGGTAACGTCGAACCGTCCGACTACATGCCAGCTGGACCGGCTACCCTCCCCACTCCTCCAGACCATAGCACCGGACATCCTCCCATTCCTAACTGCAACCATCAACTCCTCACTCAACTCGGGGGTGGTCCCCACCTCCCTAAAACAAGCCAGAGTCACGCCCCTCATAAAAAAAACCAACCCTGAACCCCACCGTCATAGCCAACTATCGTCCTGTCTCTCTTCTCTCCTTTCTTTCTAAAACACTTGAACGTGCTGTATCCAACCAACTTACTGCTTATCTCTTACAGAATGACCTCCTAGACCCCAATCAGTCTGGCTTCCGGACTGGCCACTCCACAGAAACGGCCCTCATTGCGGTCACAGAGGCACTTCACTTAGCAAAAGCGAAAGGCCTCTCCTCTGTCCTGATTCTCCTAGATCTATCTGCAGCCTTCGACACAGTCAACCATCAGATCCTCCTCGCGGCCCTCGCAGGAATGGGAGTGGCTGGATCTGCGCTGACATGGCTGACATCATACCTCAACGACCGCTCCTACCAAGTGTCATGGAGAGGGACTCTGTCGGCCAGGGCTCGGTCCTAGGACCCCTTCTCTTCTCCCTCTACACTAAATCACTGGGTAACATTATCACGTCTCATGGCTTCTCATATCATTGTTATGCCGATGATACTCAACTCTTCCTCTCCTTCCCTCCCTCAGATATCCACGTCTCTGAGCGGATCTCGGCCTGTCTGTCCGACATCTCTGCCTGGATGACGACCAACCACCTCAAACTGAACCTAAGCAAAACAGAATTGCTCCACCTGCCGGCCAAATCCTCCCCCCTGACCGACCTCTCCATCACAGTCGAGAATGCAGCTGTGACCGCGTCCCCGACCGCCAAGAACCTTGGTGTTGTCCTCGACGACCAGTTGAACTTCTCTGCTCACATCGCAGCGACAACCAGAACCTGCAGATTCCTCCTGAGCAACGTCAGAAGGATACGCCCCTTCCTGACAAAAGAAGCCACCCAACTCCTCATCCAATCAACAGTCATCTCCCGCCTCGACTACTGCAACGCACTGCTAGCTGGCCTCCCGGCCACTGCCACCAAGCCTCTTCAACTCATTCAAAACGCAGCGGCCCGCCTGATATCAAACCTACCGAAGTCGGCCCATGTCACCCCACTTCTTAGGGACCTGCACTGGCTCCCCATTGCTGCACGTATCCGCTTCAAGGCCCTCGACCTAGCATACCGTGCAGCAAAGGGAACCGCTCCCGCCTACCTCCGGTCAATGGTCTCTAACTACACACCCTCAAGACCCCTACGCTCTGCATCTTCTGGCCGCCTCAGACCTACTCCTATCCAAGCTCCCGGAGGGTCATCAAAGAGAAGCCGCCTATTCTCAGTCCTTGCCCCACAATGGTGGAATGAACTACCCATCCCAGTTAGGACAGCCGAATCCCGTCCAATCTTTCGCCGTCGACTAAAGACTCACTTCTTCAACCATTATCTGAAATGATTAAAAAAAAAAAAAAAAAAAAAAAATCTAACCCTGACTAACCTTACTGTCATGCACTTGTCCTAATAAACTAACCTACACTGTAACACGCAACACTTGATGAACATTGTTACTCAGCTGATAGAGTTGTACCCTTCTTGCTGTCTTGTCGTACAGAACTTGTAAGTCGCTTTGGATAAAAGCGTCAGCTAAATGACTAAATGTAAATGTAAATGTAAATGTAGCAGATTTTATTGGGAGAGAAGGCAGAATACTTTGTCTTAAGCTGCAACGTCCCTCATATGTTACGTTTTTCGGATTTTTTGCAACCAGCACTTTGGCGACCCCTAGTGGCTCGGGTGTGCATATTTTGTAATACAATATATATATCGAATTGAAGGCTTATTTGTTGCCTGTCGATAGCAACAAAATCCGACAAAATCCGTTCAGCGGTTCTCGAGTTACATGCCGGTATTTGAGGCTTGTGCAAAGTACACAGTATTGCGCAAAATACCACTCCTGACTCAGGCTGCAGTAGTTCTGTCAATCTAGATCCGATCTCGAAAATGATTGTGGATCGTTGTAGCCAATGAGTGTGGCTTTCCAATGATACCCCACATGGGGATCTAAATAAATAAAAATAAAAACACGAAGAAACACGAAAACAGGAAGAGCAAAACAGCCGAATTAATTGAAGTCTATGAGAAAACTGAGTTTTTCTTTGTACACAGTTTACCAAAATCACTCCTAATCACTCATTTCTGAATGGATGCAATTTGGATATGTACTACATAAGGCTTCAGGCTATGGCTCCGTCTGGATTTGTAAGCCATACCACCTTCTGGGGAAATACTACCTCTGGACTACTAACTACTACAGAAAAACTTGAGTAACACCTTTTTTAACAACTCAAGTTCAGACCTATGTTACTCTATTACGTTAGCACTAAAAGTGAATTTTACAAACTTCAAACTTCAGAATGTCATCTTTCAAAAGAGACCAGGCTCATGCATGTGCTATAAGTATAAAGTATGTTGTTTTGGTTTGCAAAAATAGTATGCAGTCCTCAAAAACGAAAATGGCCAGGAGACTCATTGCAGGTTAACTGAGCTGTAATCTGTATTTATGTAATGAAATTAAATGTAATGTAATAATGGAACATTTATAAACCCATGAGGGTTGGGCACTTTGTGTGCATGACATGAAAATCAATCAATCAATGAAAACATAAACGAATGTGAATCTGGTTTATTGCAGAGTAGATTTACACCACAGTAGATTTACAGACAGTCGTTCTGGGTTTCAATGCTGTTTCTCCCTTGGATCAGCCAGTTGTTCCGCCTGAAAGAAAAAATAACATTTATCATTTATCACATGTATATTCATTTTGAAACACATCATTCTCACCATCTGACCTGTACGCTTGAAGCCTTTTTACAACGCATCGCCGTTTCCGGGTTCCCGTTTTGCGCTCTGATTGGCCAATCGTGGGACGGCAAGTTTCTACACTGGTTAAGCTTAGGCACTCTTCAAAGTTGGTTATGGTTAGAGTTTGTCTTAGAGCGTGACGGCAAGTTCTTTCGCCGGTTAAGCTTAGGCACTAATTTCGAAGTTGGTTAAGGTTAGAGTTTGTCTTAGAGCATGGCGATAGAACGCCAGGCAGTTTGCAGCCTGTTCGACGCGGAAATGGGCAAACACGCTATTGGGCGCACATGTCACATGACCTGGCCAATCAGAGCGCCGGAAACGCGGATGCGTTGTAAAAAGGCTACACGCGACCTGTACACACAAAACATGATTCACCCTGATTTAATTTGTGGACATTTCATTATAGTTTTCAAAATGCTTTTATCTAAAATGTTTTCTCACTGCACTTTCCAAGTTCAGATTCAGATTCAGATTCCTTTATTGAGCCATTTGTGTAAAAACACATTGGTAATTGTTGCAGCAATACAGTGTATGCATTTTCTTTTCTTTTGTCATCTCATTATATAGACTGTCTCTGGTTAAACTACCACAGTCTCTGGACCTACCTGAGTCTTGAGATGAAGAGTCTTCGTTTTGACGGTCAGATTATGTTGGGGCAGATAAATACAAACAATCAATACAGTACATTTTCATCAGCCATCAAACTACTTTAAGGCAGTGATAGATAGATAGATAGATAGATAGATAGATAGATAGATGGATGGATAGATAGATAGATAGATAGATAGATAGATAGATAGATAGACAGACAGACAGACAGACAGACAGACAGACAGACAGACAGACAGACAGACAGACAGACAGACAGACAGACAGACAGACAGACAGACAGACAGACAGACAGACAGACAGACAGACAGACAGACAGACAGACAGACAGACAGACAGACAGACAGACAGACAGACAGACAGACAGACAGACAGACAGACAGACAGACAGACAGACAGACAGACAGACAGACAGACAGACAGACAGACAGACAGACAGACAGACAGACAGACAGACAGACAGACAGACAGACAGACAGACAGACAGACAGACAGACAGACAGACAGACAGACAGACAGACAGACAGACAGACAGACAGACAGACAGACAGACAGACAGACAGACAGACAGACAGACAGACAGACAGACAGACAGACAGACAGACAGACAGACAGACAGACAGACAGACAGACAGACAGACAGACAGACAGACAGACAGACAGACAGACAGACAGACAGACAGACAGACAGACAGACAGACAGACAGACAGACAGACAGACAGACAGACAGACAGACAGACAGACAGACAGACAGACAGACAGACAGACAGACAGACAGACAGACAGACAGACAGACAGACAGACAGACAGACAGACAGACAGACAGACAGACAGACAGACAGACAGACAGACAGACAGACAGACAGACAGACAGACAGACAGACAGACAGACAGACAGACAGACAGACAGACAGACAGACAGACAGACAGACAGACAGACAGACAGACAGACAGACAGACAGACAGACAGACAGACAGACAGACAGACAGACAGACAGACAGACAGACAGACAGACAGACAGACAGACAGACAGACAGACAGACAGACAGACAGACAGACAGACAGACAGACAGACAGACAGACAGACAGACAGACAGACAGACAGACAGACAGACAGACAGACAGACAGACAGACAGACAGACAGACAGACAGACAGACAGACAGACAGACAGACCGATAGATAGAATCAATACATGTTCTCAGCCATCAAACTACTATAAAGCAGTAATAACATTTAACATATTTGATTTAGTCAGAAAGGCTGGACATTAATTGGCCAATGAACCACATTGCCAACAATCTTTTATTATTATTAGATTAGAATAAACATATTGTCATTGCACAAGTACAAGTTCAGAGTACAATGCATTGTGGCGACCAGTAAAATGGTAAAATGAGAGTGAAAGACGACATATAGAGCTGGTATTCTTCCTGGTCCATGGTATAACATTTTAAATGGTCACATGTTGAGAATACTATTTTTCAGCATCCATCTGGTAGACTCCATCTGGTTAAACTACCACAGTGATCCATGTCATTATATAGACTGTCTCTGGTTAAACTACCAGAGTGATCCATATCATTATATGGACTGTCTCTGGTTAAACTATCACAGTGATCCATCTCATTATATAGACTGTCTCTGGTTAAACTACCACAGTGATCCATGTCATTATATAGACTGTCTCTGGTTAAACTACCAGAGTGATCCATATCATTATATGGACTGTCTCTGGTTAAACTATCACAGTGATCCATCTCATTATATAGACTGTCTCTGGTTAAACTACCACAGTGATCCATCTCATTATATTGACTGTCTCTGGTTAAACTACCACAGTGATCCATCTCATTATATAGACTGTCTCTGGTTAAACTACCACAGTGATCCATCTCATTATATAGACTGTCTCTGGTTAAACTACCACAGTGATCCATCTCATTATATAGACTGTCTATGGTTAAACTACCACAGTGATCCATCTCATTATATAGACTGTCTCTGGTTAAACTACCACAGTGATCCATGTCATTATATAGACTGTATCTGGTTAAACTACCACAGTGATCCATGTCATTATATAGACTGACTCTGGTTAAACTACCACAGTGATCCATGTCATTATATAGACTGTATCTGGTTAAACTACCACATTGATCCATCTCATTATATAGACTGTCTCTGGTTAAACTACCACAGTGATCCATCTCATTATATTGACTGTCTCTGGTTAAACTACCACAGTGATCCATGTCATTATATAGACTGTCTCTGGTTAAACTACCACAGTGATCCATGTCATTATATAGACTGTCTCTGGTTAAACTACCACAGTGATCCATGTCATTATATAGACTGTCTCTGGTTAAACTACCACAGTGATCCATCTCATTATATTGAGTGTCTCTGGTTAAACTACCACAGTGATCCATCTCATTATGTATACTGTCTCTGGTTAAACTACCACAGTCTCTGGACCTACCTGAGTCTTGAGATGAAGAGTCTTCATTTTGAGGGTCAGATCATGTTGGGGCAGATAAATACAAACAATCAATACATTTTCATCAGCCATCAAACTACTTTAAGGCAGTGACAGACAGACAGACAGACAGACAGACAGACAGACAGACAGACAGACAGACAGACAGACAGACAGACAGACAGACAGACAGACAGACAGACAGACAGATCGATAGATAGAATCAATACATGTTCTCAGCCATCAAACTACTATAAAGCAGTAATAACATTTAACATATTTGATTTTGTCAGAAAGGCTGGACATTAATTGGCCAATGAATCACATTGCCAACAATCTTTTATTATTATTAGATTAGAATAAACGTATTGTCATTGCACAAGTACAAGTTCAGAGTACAATGCATTGTGGCGACCAGTAAAATGAGAGTAAAAGACGACATATAGAGCTGGTATTTTTCGTGGTCCATCGTATAACATTTTAAATGGTCACATGTTGAGAATACTATTTTTCAGCATCCATCTGATAGACTCCATCTGGTTAAACTACCACAGTGATCCATTTCATTATATGGACTGTCTCTGGTTAAACTACCACAGTGATCCATGTCATTATATGGACTGTCTCTGGTTAAACTACCACAGTGATCCATTTCATTATATGGACTGTCTCTGGTTAAACTACCACAGTGATCCATTTCATTATATAGACTGTATCTGGTTAAACTACCACAGTGATCCATGTCATTATATAGACTGTCTCTGGTTAAACTACCACAGTGATCCATCTCATTATGTTGACTGTCTCTGGTTAAACTACCACAGTCTCTGGACCTACCTGGGTCTGCGTAGGTGTCGGTTGTCATTGGTTCAGCCACTGCCATATGATCATCTTCTGATGGGGCATATAATGTAGATAGATAGATAGATAGATAGATAGATAGATAGATAGATAAATAGATAGATAGATAGATAGATAGATAGATAGATAGATAGATAGATAGATAGATAGATAGATAGATAGATAGATAGATAGATAGATAGATAGATAGATAGATAGATAGATAGATAGATAGATAGATAGATAGATAGATAGATAGATAGATCGATCGATAGATAGATAGATAGATAGATAGATAGATAGATAGATAGAGATAGAGAGAGAGATAGAGAGATAGAGAGATATAATGATAGAGAGATAGATAGAGAGATAGAGAGATAGAGAGATAGACAGACAGACAGACAGACAGACAGATAGACAGACAGACAGACAGACAGACAGACAGACAGACAGACAGACAGACAGACAGACAGACAGACAGACAGACAGACAGACAGACAGACCGATAGATAGAATCAATACATGTTCTCAGCCATCAAACTACTATAAAGCAGTAATAACATTTAACATATTTGATTTAGTCAGAAAGGCTGGACATTAATTGGCCAATGAACCAATTTTTCAGCATCCATCTGATAGACTCCATCTGGTTAAACTACCACAGTGATCCATGTCATTATATAGACTGTCTCTGGTTAAACTACCAGAGTGATCCATATCATTATATAGACTGTCTCTGGTTAAACTACCACAGTGATCCATCTCATTATATAGACTGTCTATGGTTAAACTACCACAGTGATCCATCTCATTATATAGACTGTCTCTGGTTAAACTACCACAGTGATCCATCTCATTATATAGACTGTCTCTGGTTAAACTACCACAGTGATCCATCTCATTATATTGACTGTATCTGGTTAAACTACCACAGTGATCCATCTCATTATATAGACTGTCTCTGGTTAAACTACCACAGTGATCCATCTCATTATATAGACTGTCTCTGGTTAAACTACCACAGTGATCCATCTCATTATATAGACTGTCTCTGGTTAAACTACCACAGTGATCAATCTCATTATATAGACTGTCTCTGGTTAAACTACCACAGTGATCCATGTCATTATATAGACTGACTCTGGTTAAACTACCACAGTTGTTGTGAAGGGCCAGATTAAACCGAATATATATATTTATTTATATATATATATTTAATTGTATTTGTATATTCTCTAATATTCCCTGATATCCCTTGTATATTCCTTGTACAATATGCATTGAATATCCATTCTAGCCTACTGAACATCCCATAATAGTCTCCATTCTACTATTGGTCGAGACCTTGGTGCCAGGCTGCCATACCCCCCAGACCCAGTTCAAACGTACCGCTCAACATGTACGAACAAGTCCTAGTTCCGCGTAGGAATCTGGCTACCGCACCACTAACGGTACTATTTGTTCATAGTGCGTATATATACTGCGCCACTAAAGTAGGACTTCCCTTTCAGTCCAGTTTCTTACCCTCCAATAGAGTGACAGACGTAAAGCCTCCCCGCGACGCCACGTGTGGGAGTAAGGCCAAGTTCGGCCTACCATCGGTATTGAGACATCGTGTATATTAATATTTGAATAGTCATATTTGGCACTATATCGTCGAGTTGGACGTAGTCTATTAAGCTAATAATAGTCTGTTAATATATAGTGCTTCGTGCGGTGAGAATACTATCGTAGTCAGTACCCCATCGTTTCGGGCAGAGAACTGGCTGCTTATCCAGGATGGTCGACCCCATGTGAGACTGCATCCGAGGAGCCCCAGAGCCGACGAGCGAGTGGACCTGTATACCGGATTATTCTACCGACGACAGCCCGCCTTCCCAGGCACGGATTATGCTTTGTGTACAGTGATTATTCCATGGATAAAGACCCCCGACACTGCCGTGTGTTGGAACCCCCCCCCCCCTGGAGAGGACGCAAGGTGAGGAGACGCTCTGCAAGACGAGGTCGCTTCACGTCTCTCCCCCGTGGACCGGAGGAAGCCGGCTCACAGAGAGTCCAACTGCTTTCATCTGTGGTCCAAGGATCGCTGGCGCACCGAGCTGCACAACTGTGGGTTCACCCAGGATACCCTTAGCCGGACGAGGCAGCCAGACTCTACCCCCCCCCCCCTCCTACTCCTGTTGTCTTACAAGCGACCGGATTAACCCCCCTAGTGTATCCAGTCTTATAATCATTAAAGTATCATTGCTGTTATTCCTTAACTATTCCAGGTCGTATATTTACCACCTGCGCCATCAGAGATTGGACATTCTCTATTGATATACCGACGAATACTCTTTGCCATAAAAGTGCATACTATTTCAATTCATAAATGTAATTAAGTGATTAAGTGCTTGCTCTACACACCATTGCTGTGTAGGAATAAATACCTACTTCGACTTCGTACATTTGTGTTGGATCCGTTTCATCTACGTGAGAGTGTTTATCATAATATATTTATGCCGAGTACTGGGTGGCCGAATATAAAGTACAAAGGTAGTGGTAGTAAGTATCATATCTAGTAATACAGTCAGGGAATTGTACCCCTCAGTTACAACAGTGATCCATGTCATTATATAGACTGTCTCTGGTTAAACTACCACAGTGATCCATCTCATTATATTGACTGTCTCTGGTTAAACTACCACAGTGATCCATGTCATTATATAGACTGTCTCTGGTTAAACTACCACAGTGATCCATGTCATTATATAGACTGTCTCTGGTTAAACTAACACAGTGATCCATCTCATTATATAGACTGTCTCTGGTTAAACTACGACAGTGATCCATGTCATTATATAGACTGTCTCTGGTTAAACTACCACAGTGATCCATCTCATTATATAGACTGTCTCTGGTTAAACTACCACAGTGATCCATCTCATTATATAGACTGTCTCTGGTTAAACTACCACAGTGATCCATCTCATTATATTGACTGTATCTGGTTAAACTACCACAGTGATCCATCTCATTATATAGACTGTCTCTGGTTAAACTACCACAGTGATCCATCTCATTATATAGACTGTCTCTGGTTAAACTACCACAGTGATCCATCTCATTATATAGACTGTCTCTGGTTAAACTACCACAGTGATCAATCTCATTATATAGACTGTCTCTGGTTAAACTACCACAGTGATCCATGTCATTATATAGACTGACTCTGGTTAAACTACCACAGTGATCCATGTCATTATATAGACTGTCTCTGGTTAAACTACCACAGTGATCCATCTCATTATATTGACTGTATCTGGTTAAACTACCACAGTGATCCATGTCATTATATAGACTGTCTCTGGTTAAACTACCACAGTGATCCATGTCATTATATAGACTGTCTCTGGTTAAACTAACACAGTGATCCATCTCATTATATAGACTGTCTCTGGTTAAACTACGACAGTGATCCATGTCATTATATAGACTGTCTCTGGTTAAACTACCACAGTGATCCATGTCATTATATAGACTGTCTCTGGTTAAACTACCACAGTGATCCATCTCATTATATTGAGTGTCTCTGGTTAAACTACCACAGTGATCCATCTCATTATATAGACTGTCTCTGGTTAAACTACCACATTGATCCATCTCATTATATAGACTGTCTCTGGTTAAACTACCACAGTGATCCATCTCATTATATAGACTGTCTCTGGTTAAACTACCACAGTCTCTGGACCTACCTGAGTCTTGAGATGAAGAGTCTTCGTTTTGAGGGTCAGATCATGTTGGGGCAGATAAATACAAACAATCAATACATTTTCATCAGCCATCAAACTACTTTAAGGCAGTGATAGACAGACAGACAGACAGACAGACAGACAGACAGACAGACAGACAGACAGACAGACAGACAGACAGACAGACAGACAGACAGACAGACAGACAGATCGATAGATAGAATCAATACATGTTCTCAGCCATCAAACTACTATAAAGCAGTAATAACATTTAACATATTTGATTTAGTCAGAAAGGCTGGACATTAATTGGCCAATGAACCACATTGCCAACAATCTTTTATTATTATTAGATTAGAATAAACATATTGTCATTGCACAAGTACAAGTTCAGAGTACAATGCATTGTGGCGACCAGTAAAATGAGAGTGAAAGACGACATATAGAGCTGGTATTCTTCCTGGTCCATCGTATAACATTTTAAATGGTCACATGTTGAGAATACTATTTTTCAGCATCCATCTGATAGACTCCATCTGGTTAAACTACCACAGTGATCCATGTCATTATATAGACTGTCTCTGGTTAAACTACCAGAGTGATCCATATCATTATATAGACTGTCTCTGGTTAAACTACCACAGTAATCCATCTCATTATATAGACTGTCTCTGGTTAAACTACCACAGTGATCCATCTCATTATATAGACTGTCTCTGGTTAAACTACCACAGTGATCCATCTCATTATATTGACTGCCTCTGGTTAAACTACCACAGTGATCCATCTCATTATATAGACTGTCTCTGGTTAAACTACCACAGTGATCCATCTCATTATATAGACTGTCTCTGGTTAAACTACCACAGTGATCCATCTCATTATATAGACTGTCTCTGGTTAAACTACCACAGTGATCAATCTCATTATATAGACTGTCTCTGGTTAAACTACCACAGTGATCCATGTCATTATATAGACTCTCTCTGGTTAAACTACCACAGTGATCCATCTCATTATATAGACTGTCTCTGGTTAAACTACCACAGTCTCTGGACCTACCTGAGTCTTGAGATGAAGAGTCTTCGTTTTGAGGGTCAGATCATGTTGGGGCAGATAAATACAAACAATCAATACATTTTCATCAGCCATCAAACTACTTTAAGGCAGTGATAGACAGACAGACAGACAGACAGACAGACAGACAGACAGACAGACAGACAGACAGACAGACAGACAGACAGATCGATAGATAGAATCAATACATGTTCTCAGCCATCAAACTACTATAAAGCAGTAATAACATTTAACATATTTGATTTAGTCAGAAAGGCTGGACATTAATTGGCCAATGAACCACATTGCCAACAATCTTTTATTATTATTAGATTATAATAAACGTATTGTCATTGCACAAGTACAAGTTCAGAGTACAATGCATTGTGGCGACCAGTAAAATGAGAGTGAAAGACGACATATAGAGCTGGTATTTTTCGTGGTCCATCGTATAACATTTTAAATGGTCACATGTTGAGAATACTATTTTTCAGCATCCATCTGATAGACTCAATCTGGTTAAACTACCACAGTGATCCATCTCATTATATGGACTGTCTCTGGTTAAACTACCACAGTGATCCATGTCATTATATGGACTGTCTCTGGTTAAACTACCACAGTGATCCATCTCATTATATAGACTGTCTCTGGTTAAACTACCACAGTGATCCATGTCATTATATAGACATGTCTCTGGTTAAACTACCACAGTGATCCATGTCATTATATGGACTGTCTCTGGTTAAACTACCACAGTGATCCATCTCATTATATAGACTGTCTCAGGTTAAACTACCACAGTGATCCATCTCATTATATAGACTGTCTCTGGTTAAACTACCACAGTGATCCATCTCATTATATAGACTGTCTCTGGTTAAACTACCACAGTGATCCATCTCATTATATAGACTGTCTCAGGTTAAACTACCACAGTGATCCATCTCATTATGTTGACTGTATCTGGTTAAACTACCACAGTGATCCATCTCATTATATAGACTGTCTCTGGTTAAACTACCACAGTCTCTGGACCTACCTGGGTCTGCGTAGGTGT
>NC_140166.1:233019858-233069858 GCF_963971535.1 Notolepis coatsorum | reverse complement strand
TATAGACTGTCTCTGGTTAAACTACCACAGTGATCCATCTCATTATATATACTGTATCTGGATAAACTACCACAGTGATCCATCTCATTATATAGACTGTCTCTGGTTAAACTACCACAGTGATCCATCTCATTATATAGACTGTCTCTGGATAAACTACCACAGTGATCCATCTCATTATATAGACTGTATCTGGATAAACTACCACAGTGATCCATCTCATTATGTAGACTGTATCTGGTTAAACTACCACAGTGATACATGCCATTATGTAGACTGTATCTGGTTAAACTACCACAGTGATCCATGTCATTATGTAGACTGTATCTGGTTAAACTACCACATTGATCCATCTCATTATATAGACTGTATCTGGTTAAACTACCACAGTGATCCATCTCATTATATAGACTGTCTCTGGTTAAACTACCACAGTGATCCATCTCATTATATTGACTGTATCTGGTTAAACTACCACATTGATCCATCTCATTATATAGACTGTATCTGGTTAAACTACCACAGTGATCCATCTCATTATATAGACTGTCTCTGGTTAAACTACCACAGTGATCCATGTCATTATGTAGACGGTTTCTGGTTAAACTACCACAGTGATCCATGTCATTATGTAGACTGTCTCTGGTTAAACTACCACAGTGATCCATGTCATTATATAGACTGTCTCTGGTTAAACTACCACAGTGATCCATCTCATTATATAGACTGTCTCTGGTTAAACTACCACAGTGATTCATGTCATTATATAGACTGTATCTGGTCAAACTACCACAGTGATCCATGTCATTATGTAGACGGTTTCTGATTCAACTGTATACCTTCGTCTCTGAAGCCTGAGTCCGAGTCCACCGCAACCGCTAATAATCCTGTAGATAGATAGATAGTCAGACAGACAGATATCATCATTTATATTAATCACATTGCCAACAACTTTTGATTTGATTCGATTCAATAACATTTATACAACGCATTGTACCGCAGTGCTCTACAGTGCGAGCATTTCACCTCCATTTGCCCCGAAAAATGTATTTGTGCGAACCAGAAAAATTATTTAGGAGCACAGTTGTTGTGAAGGGCCAGATTAAACCGAATATATATATTTATTTATATATATATATTTAATTGTATTTGTATATTCTCTAATATTCCCTGATATCCCTTGTATATTCCTTGTACAATATGCATTGAATATCCATTCTAGCCTACTGAACATCCCATAATAGTCTCCATTCTACTATTGGTCGAGACCTTGGTGCCAGGCTGCCATACCCCTCAGACCCAGTTCAAACGTACCGCTCCACATGTACGAACAAGTCCTAGTTCCGCGTAGGAATCTGGCTACCGCACCACTAATGGGACTATTTGTTCATAGTGCGTATATATACTGCGCTACTAAAGTAGGACTTTCTTTTCAGTCCAGTTTCTTACCCTCCAATAGAGTCACAGACGTAAAGCCTCCCCGCGACGCCACGTGTGGGAGTAAGGCCAAGTTCGCCTACCATCGGTATTGAGACATTGTGTATATTAATATTTGAATAGTCATATTTGGCACTATATCGTCGAGTTGGACGTAGTCTATTAAGCTAATAATAGTCTGTTAATATATAGTGCTTCGTGCGGTGAGAATACTACCGTAGTCAGCACCCCATCGTTTCGGGCAGAGAACTGGCTGCTTACCCAGGGTGGTTGACCCCATGTGAAGCTGCACCCGAGGAGCCCCAGAGCCGACGAGCGAGTGGACCTGTATACCGGATTATTCTACCGACGACAGCCCGCCTTCCCAGGCACGGATTATGCTTTGTATACTTCGATTATTCCATGGATAAAGACCCCCGACACTGCCGTGTGTTGGAACCCCCCCCCCTGGAGAGGACGCAAGGTGAGGAGACGCTCTGCAAGACGAGGTCGCTTCACGTCTCTCCCCCGTGGACCGGAGAGAGCCGGCCCACAAAGAGTCCACCTGCTTTCATCTGTGGTCCAAGGATCGCCGGCGCATTGAACGGCACTACAGTGGGTTCACCTGGGATACCCTTGGCCGGACGAGGCAGCCGGATTCTACCCCCCCCCCCCTCCTACTCCTGTCGGCTTACAAGCGACCGGATTAACCCCCTCTAGTGTATCTAGTATATAATCATTAAAGTATCATTGCTGTTATTCCTTAACTATTCCAGGTCGTATATTTACCACCTGCGCCTTCAGAGATTGGACATTCTCTATTGATATACCGACGAATACTCTTTGCCATAAAAGTGCATACTATTTCAATTCATAAATGTAATTAAGTGATTAAGTGCTTGTTCTACACACCATCGCTGTGTAGAAATAAAGACCTGTTTCTAATTCGTACATTTGTGTTGGATCCGTTTCATCTACGTGAGAGTGTTTATGATAATATATTTATGCCGTGTACTGGGTGGCCGAATATTACATTTACATTTACATTTACATTTAGTCATTTAGCTGACGCTTTTATCCAAAGCGACTTACAAGTTCTGTACGACAAGCCATCAGGAAGAGCACAACTCTATCAGCTGAGTATATTAAGTACAAAGGTAGTGGTAGTAAGTATCATATCTAGTAATACAGTCAGGGAATTGTACCCCTCAGTTACAACAGTGTTAGTAATAGTTTTGCGTAGTGGGCGGGTGTGTCAACGCGCAATTGTCATTTCATATTAGACACAGAGCAGCACAGATCTTCAGTTTTAGAAGCTATGAGATCCAGCTATTCAGCCCTGCGTTCGACAGCTCTTTAACAACTCATCTCGCGAGTCACGCTGTTTCTATGTGCAATGAAAACTTTGCGAGCAACAGGTCCAATAGTCTAACATGCTTTGCATCCTCGCCATTCCTCTATGGTATACCCACGTCGTGCTAAAAACCTTAACTAATGTTAGCAGCTAACTCTAACTAAGCTAAACTGGTGGGGTTTCCTTTGTGGAATCAGAAGGCATGTTTCTGACAAAACCATCTGATATAGCAAATTGTTTTAATGATTTCTTCATAAATAAGGTCTATGCACTAAGGCAGAAGATGGACAATACTGATTATGATTATCTAAAGCTCATAAAAAATAATGTGATGTTAGACAAGAGTTGCACTTTTAAGTTTAATTGTGTAGATGAGCGGGAAATAAGGAATCTGTTGAAGTCCCTTCCTGAACATAGCTCAGTAGGTACAGACACGGGCGCCTGAGCAATGGAGCAAGTGGAGCAGCTGCACCCCCACAATTGAAATTGGGGGAGCAAACCTGTGCTTTTGCACCCCCACTTTTTGATCATATGAAAAATATGATATATCCCCCCCAATATATAACTACGTAATTTCAATCAAATTAATAATACGCAATGACACTTAATAGCAAGTTTTAAAGTTTCCAAAGATTGTGACCCCCCTGCCCCCCCCACATTTAATGGTTTGATCAACTGCCTCCCACGGCCCCTCCCTCCCCCAGCAGTCAGTGGCGCATGCTGCAGGTAGGCTGAGTGTAAATATCACAGGCCACCGAGTCTGTCATTGGTGGCAGGCTTTTCCAGTAAGTTGTTCAAACAAAGGATTATGTTAGACATGTCTTTACTATTGAGTGGTAGAACTTCTACCACTCAATACAATAAAAGTGTTCCACGGTCCCGAAATGCCATCTGGTCATACCGTAAATCCTCTAATAGTGGAGGTACATTAACGTTTCCCTCGCGTTAGCATTAGCTTCAGTGCTAGCCGCTAGCTAACGTTGTCATTATTATCTAGATCTGTGGTGTCAGCTGGATGACGTTGACTTCGTTTGCAAACGTTAACGTTCGCTATCTATATGGCAGACGAGGCTGGCGTTGTCCAGTTGACACATTACAGACGCTATGATAACGTTAGTAGCTAAAGCTACTAAAGCTGAACCACTCATGGCGCCGCAACGAACGGCTGCCTCTCTGATCGCTCCGTCGAGACTGTGCTTTCTTTTGTTAATTTTTATAGTATTAAGAGTTTTATTTGCACCTACTGTTGGTGCATTATACGTGTATGACCGTCAGTCAATCATTGACATTGGATTAAAGAAAACTTACCGATTGGATTGCTCTCTGGATCGGATTGCCGAACAACAACAATGGCCAGCGGAGATCCTTTGTTGTGGCCATGGCCAAAGCCAGGAGACGCCACGACGAAGAGGGAAGAGAGCCGGAGTCCGGAACAGACTGAGGTCCAAACGACACAGAACCACATTGCCCAGCATATTGTTGGCCAATGTGCAATCGATAGGGAATAAACTGGACGACATCAGAGCACGGATCCAATTCCAGAGGGACATTCGGGATTGTAACGTCCTCTGTTTCACAGAAACTTGGCTGAGTCCAGATGTCCCGAATCACGCAATAGAACCGGCAGACCACTTCTTCGTCCTCCGCAAGGACCGGACGGCAGAAGAGTCACTAAAGAAGAAAGGAGGCGGCATTGCCTTCATGATAAACAAGGAGTGGTGCGATGTAGGCAACGCAAAGGAACTGTCTAACCACTGCTCCCCAGACCTGGAGTTTATCACGATAAAATGTCGACCCTTCTTCCTCCCAAGAGAGTTAACGTCCATCATCCTCATCGGAGTGTATATTCCACCACACGCGAACACTGGGGTCGCACTTTCAAAACTTCACGACGAGGTAAACAAACTCCAGGCAGCTAATGTTGACGCTGCCATTTTGGTTTTGGGTGATTTCAACAGCGCGCGTCTTAAAAAGGTGTTGCCGAATTTCTATCAGCATGTGACCTGTCCCACCAGAGGCGAGAACATATTAGACCATGTATACTCGCAATTTAAGAATGGGTACAAGTCACAGGCTCTTAGTCCATTCGGTAAGTCCGATCACGCCGCAATATTTCTTTTGCCAAAGTACAAACAAAGTCTCAAGCGAACGCCGGTGGTCTCGCGAGAGGTTAAGCGTTGGGCCGTGACGTCAGAGGAGTCACTCCAAGCTGCACTTGAATGCACAGACTGGAGTGTATTCCGTGATAACACAGCCAATATTAACGAATACACTGAAACGGTGCTTGACTATGTCTGTACTCTGGTAGAAGAAACAATCCCCTCCACCAAAATCTACCCAAATCAAAAGCCCTGGGTAGACAAATCCGTCCGTGAGGCTCTGAAAGTGCGCACATCAGCATACAACACCGGGCTGGAGACAGGCAACATGGAAGAACACAAGATGGCAAGATACAACGTCAGGAGAGCAGTAAAAGAGGCAAAACGGCGTTACAGGGATAAAGTTGAACTTCAGTTCGAACAGGCTGACTCTAGAGGCATGTGGCAGGGCCTCAGAACAATGACAGATTACAAAGGCACCTCCCTCAAACTGAACAATGACATCTCCTTAGCAAATGATCTCAATTCCTTCTATGCGAGGTTTGAGGCTGTGAATAAAAACACCAGCCCACAAACCACGGCAATGGGGGGGGGGGGGGTCTGCTGATGGAGACTCAGTGTTCAGGGTAACAGAGCATGAGGTGAGACGGATCTTTAAAAAAGTGAATATCAGGAAGGCAGCAGGACCGGACGGCATCCCCGGCCGCGTCCTAAAAGTCTGTGCCGACCAACTGGCCCCGGTATTCACTGACATCTTCAACCTGTCCTTGGAACAGGCTGTCATCCCCACCTGTCTGAAGAAGTCCACCATCATCCCTGTACCCAAAAAATCTACGCCCGCTTGCCTCAACGACTACCGCCCTGTAGCCCTCACCTCCATAGCCATGAAGTGCTTTGAGAAGCTAGTGAAGGGCTACATCTGTTCCTCCCTCCCCATCAACCTGGACTCTCTGCAATTTGCATATCGCCCCAACAGGTCCACGGAGGACGCCATAGCCCATGTGCTGCACACAGCAGCATCACACCTGGACAAGAGGCAGGGGAACTATGTGAGAATGCTGTTCATCGACTACAGCTCAGCATTCAACACCATAGTCCCCTCCAAACTCATAGCCAAGCTCAGGGACCTGGGCTTGAACTATGACCTCTGCCAGTGGGTCTTGGACTTCCTGACGGGCAGACCCCAGGTGGTAAGAGCAGGCAACTGCACCTCCTCATCCATCACGCTCAACATAGGGGCCCCCCAGGGCTGTGTTATGAGCCCCCTCCTCTACTCCCTGTACACACATGACTGCGTAGCACAGCGGAACAACAACACCATCATCAAATTTGCTGATGACACAGTAGTGGTGGGCCTGATCTCTGCCAACGACGAAAGGGCCTACCTGGAAGAGGTAGAGAACCTGTCACAGTGGTGTCAGGAGAACTGCCTCTCCCTGAACGTCAGCAAAACAAAAGAGATGATTGTGGACTTCAGGAGGTCGGGGGTCAAGGACTACAGCCCCCTCAGCATCGACGGGGCACCGGTTGAGAGAGTGAACAGTTTCAAGTACCTCGGAGCCCACATATCCGAGGATTTGACATGGACCACACACATTGACAGTGTTGTGAAGAAGGCACGACAACGCCTCTACTTCCTCAGGCGCCTAAGGATGTTCCAAGTCAGTCAGAAGATCCTTAGGAACTTCTACTCATGTACAATAGAGAGCATCCTGACTGGCAACATCACCTCCTGGTTTGGGAATAGCACTGCACAAGACCGTAGCAGACTACAAAGAGTGACACGTTCAGCCGAACGCACAATTGGAGGGGGGCTTCCCACCCTCCAGAACATTTACAACAAGCGGTGCAAGGGGAAGGCTAAGAGAATTATTAAGGACTCGAGCCACCCGAACAACTGCCTCTTTGAACTGCTGCGGTCAGGCAAGCGATACCGGAGTCTTAAGGCGAGCACAGAAAGACTCAGAAGAAGCTTCTATCCCCAGGCCATCAGGCTGCTAAACGAACAATAAACACTATGCAACAACCATCAAATGCTCACAGCACACACACCCACACGCACACACTCACTTAAACAAACAAACACACTGCAGCACCCACTCTCCACACTTTAGATCACACAAACACACTTTATATTTATTGATAAAGGATTTGCACTACAACTCGTACACCTACTGTAAATTGTACCTAAATTGCACCTCATCCTATTTCTGCCTTGCACTATATAGTATTGTATATTAGTACACTACACAGTATTGTATATTATATGGTAACTCAGTTACGTCTACTCTGCATCGAACATTGTACATATGTCTATATTGAACACTGTGACCTCATTTTTTTTACTTCTAATTTACATGCTATACTATGTTATTTTATTTCATACTTATCTTGTCTTGCACAGTCTCTGGAGCGTAACAGTAAGAAGCATTTTGTATAAAAGTATTCTGTACTTCTGTATGACAACTATTAAAGAAACTTGAAACTTGAAACTTGAGCTACTGCATGTCAACAACTCAATTCGACTGAGGAAGTCGAGAAGGTACCACACTCTAAACCGTCCCCGGACCCCGCAACCTTTAGACAGTTCCAACTTCAGTGTGTGAATTACATTAATCCCACAATTACTCAACTGCACTCAATATTTAACTACAAATGCTAGTCTAAATAAATGTAGACAGACAATGTACATATTAAAAATATAATAATAATAATAATAATAATAATAATAATAATAATAATAATAATAATAATAATAATAATAATAATAATAATAATAATAATAATAATAATAATAATAATAATAATAATAATAATAATAATAATAATAATAATAATAATAATGCAATAAAAGTCTGAAAATGAAGGGATTATGTCCATGAGTGTAATTTTTTTTAATTAGGTTAGGTTAGGTTAGGTTTAGGTTTAGGTTTACTTTATTTGTTCAAGGGGGACAGTGTACATTAATAAAACATTTTACAAATGTAAATGCACCCAATTTTAGCCAAAAGGCTAATTTCCATTGGTAGTCCCCCTGCCAGAAGGTACAGGCTAAAATCCTGTGTAAAAAAAGGGTTAGCAATAAAAACAGAATAAAATCAAGATAAATACATTAGAATAAAAACACAACAAAAGCACATAGACATAGTAGGGATACAGGTCACAATACAGTCATGGACACAAGGACAGAGCACATCATGACATTAAGGCCTACCTCTTATATAAGCCTCTCTAATAAAGGCCTGGTGCTCTTTGCAGCTGAGGTAAATAGAAGACCTGTCCTATATTTGAGGATTTACGGTAAATCAATATTTTCAATTATCTTAAGGTACAATACCTGAAATGAAAATGTGTGTGTGTGTGTCCAGCCAACCAGGTAATATGGCAGAAAAAAGAAAGAATACAGACATCAGAGCATTTTTCAGTACACCAAAACGCAAAGTAGGAATCCTAGTAGCCTAATAGCTTAAAGGGCGGGATCCACAAATAATGGATTGCACGGTGTTAATTACTTACAATTCATTATGAATTGAAAATGGGGGACCCTGATGTAAACAAGACGAAAGTCTTTCTCTGGTCTGCATCCCCTTAACAATTGTGTGTATTGAGCCGTACTGTATTGTACCCATTCTGCAATCTGTTAAATAAAGTTTTCATTCATTCATTCATTCAGTCCCCCATTTTCAATTCATCGTAACATATATGGCATACATGACACTCGCTCGGAGCTGCCTGTGTCTCCCTGGCACCTCTGCCTACGTTAAAATTGCAATGACGATCGAATCCCGCCATGTGGCAGTATTGCCTACCTTTTGAACTGGGGATATCAGTTGTCTTCCAGTACTGAGTTACCTTCGGCTGCTTCCGCCTCGGAGTGGATCAGGACATAGCAATCGGGAGGAGATTTTGTGCCTCAAACCTATTGTTTCCCGTATGATAGCCATGCCCAATATACACGAGTAATGCTATCACGATGGGACGACTGGGATTTATTCATTTTGGAGTACCTTCTGACTGAGGTAAGGTCTATTTTAGGTAACCTGCTGGTATTTCTTTTAACCTAAAACATGCGTTTGGTAACAATCGCAGTTTTGAGTTAAAACGCCCCACATGGGCTTGAGCGGGATTCGAACCACCAACCCTTCGATCATTGGACGCCCCGCTCTACCCTTGAGCCACGCCGCCCGAGTAGAGATGGGAAAACAGCGTGGCGGTCAATGAGTTAAAATGGGACAGTAAAATGAGACAGTAAAATGAGACAGTAAAATGAGACAGTAAAATGAGACAGTCAAATGAGACAGTAAAATGAGACAGTCAAATGAGACAGTCAAATGGAGGGGTGGGGGTTCCAGGGACAAAGTCCTGTTTTTAACATTTAGCTGATGCCTTTATCTAAAACAATTTACAAATTGTGTACAACAAGTCAGCAGGAAGGGTACAACTCTGGCAGCTAAGGAAGACTAACGGGGCTGGCACACTGAACGTGGAAGCGCCCAGAACGGCCCTGAAACCAGTTTCCTTTCGGCGCCATTGTTAACAGATTAGACTATTCAGATCAGTCTTGTTAACAGATTAGACTATTCAGATCAGTCTTGTTAACAGATTAGACTGTTCAGACCGTGTTAACAGATTAGACTGTCCAGACCTTGTTAACAGATTAGACTGTCCAGACCTTGTTAACAGATTAGACTGTTCAGACCTTGTTAACAGATTAGACTGTCCAGACCTTGTTAACAGATTAGAGTGTCCAGACCTTGTTAACAGATTAGACTGTCCAGACCTTGTTAACAGATTAGACTGTCCAGACCTTGTTAACAGATTAGACTGTCCAGACCTTGTTAACAGATTAGACTGTCCAGACCTTGTTAACAGATTAGACTGTCCAGACCTTGTTAACAGATTAGACTGTCCAGACCTTGTTAACAGATTAAACTGTCCAGACCTTGTTTACAGATTAGACTGTCCAGACCTTGTTAACAGATTAGACTGTCCAGACCTTGTTAACAGACTAGACTGTCCAGACCAGTCTTCTTAACACATTGAGCGCCACAAGCTTCCCCCATCCTTCACTGTCTAGCGCCAGCTCTTCTTGACCATTTTCACTATATTTCACGATCTTTGCGGAGCTATTGTATATTTTATATTATAGCTATGGACACAATAGTATGGCTAATTTGACAGACACTTTTTCTAGTCCAACATGTAAAAAAGAGTTTGTTTCTACACACTGTAGTTCATAGTTCATTACACGCAAAAAATCGCCCATTTCCAAGATAATCCAATCTTTTTCCATAGATTGCGAGATAAAACGCGTTATATGCAAACCGTTCTGGTTGATTCCCTGAAACCCCAAATACGCCCAAATCAAAGGTATATACCATGTACACATGTGCCTTCACAAAACTATCAAGGGGGGGGGGGGGGGGGGGGGTAGTCTTACCCCGAAAATGCGATCGTTACAAAAACGCTTGGTTTATGTCCGGTAAAGTAAGACACTGTGATCGTTACATAAAATTTGTATGTTAAATAGACATAGGGGGTCCTTACCTTAGCCAGAAGGTAATCCAACAAGAATAATTCCAATGATCCCATCGGCGATCGCGATTACTTGTTTATATGTAATTACACGTGTTTATGGGACACTATAGGTTTTGAGGCGAGCAGATCTGCTAGCGATTGCTTTGCAAGAGCTCCTCCCTCACAGAGAGAGTCTCGATAGTCCAGTTCATTCATTGTCTATCCTGATCTCTTTCTATCAGAGTTAAAAAAGTAGGCGACACTGCCACCTGGTGAGATTCGATCGGTATTGCAATTCCAACAAACGAGCCATGGACGGCTAGAATGATCCTGTTACGGACCCTGTCCTTATGTATGTATATAGAGGGAGTAATGTATAGTATCTGTTGTATATATAGGCATGTTTTGTTTGTTGTTGTCTTGTCTCCCTCTTGTGTCTACATATCCCCATTCTCAGTTGTAGCAGCAGCTGGTCAATCACCATCTCACTCCAGCAACAGCAGCAGCAGCTGAGGCTCGTCAGCAATCAAGCTCCACACCCCTTCATATATCCCATTGTGTGCAGTGTTAGTTAGCTCTCTGGTTCATGGTTGTGGTAACTATCTCTGTGTCTTTGTGGTAGAGCTCTTAGAGCTCTTTGTGTCCTTAGGGTATGTTTTGGTAAAGAGCTGGTGAAAGCTCTGTGTCTCTCTGTCGTTTGCTATAGAGCCGTGGCTCTGGTATTTTGTAGAGCTGGTGAAGGCTCTGGTATTTGTAGAGCTGGTGAATGCTCTGGTATTTGGAAGAGCTGGTGAAGGCTCTGGTTCTTTGTGCTATTTAGTGAATCATTGTATCTTTTGGTGTTCCTTGTTTGTTGCACATTTCTGTTCTAACCCTAACCTGTATATATTTGTTTGTCACCCAGCCTATGGTGATTGTCTTTCTATATATTAATCTTTTGTTTCGCACACAGGGACAATTGAGGACAGGAAGATACCCTGGGGTCTAAAATTTTGCATCACGTAGGTGACCTACTGTTACAGACACCAGCCTTAGAGTGAGCACGGCCACCTGTACTTTTGGTCGTCAGCGCCTGTAAAGGGGAGGGTGGGATTTAATTTCCTTTTGTATTTCATTTGGTGCCACTGGTAGTCCTCCTTGATCTCTGTGTTGCTGTGTTTTTTAAATAAATATTATTATTTTGAAAATTGTTTCCATGGCTTTGTGTCACTGCACCCTCACCTACCCTGTCTGTGGCCTTGTGTTGCGACCTATTACTGGGGTGCGTAACAGATCCGGATGATGGTTTAGAACGGGGATCAGAGGAAATAGATCAAAGGATCTAAAAACGTATTATTACGTGTTTGGCACTCAAGCTTTGGCGGTGAAACATGTAATATTACACATTTGGCCCCCAATAAATGAACAGATTAGAATGTTCACATCAGTCTTGTTAACAGATTAGACTGTTCAGACCTTGTTAACTGTCTCTGGTTAAACTATCACAGTCTGGACCTACCTAGGTTGTCTCCGATGTCGAATCCTGTTGGGGCAGATAGATGCAAACAATCAATATATTTTCTGAGCCATCAAATTACTTTAAAGCAGTGATAAAGTTGAACATGTTTGAGGCTGTAAGAAAGGTTGGAAATGTAATGGCCAATTATCATTATGATTTGAAATATTTATTTCGAACATGTAAATAAAACTAAATAAAACTGAAACAAATCATTAATCTCTAGCAATGAAATAAAATGTGAAAAAAAAGAAGAACATAACTCACAATATTAAAACCTTAATAATGTGTTTATCCAGTTTTGATGGTTTCTTAACTCATTCCCTGCCAACAACGATTTTATACGCGTTTGTCCGCCAATCGTTGAACGGCAACAACGTATATATACGTTATTTGATCGTTATTTTTTTTATTCGCTATTTCCAATCATTATCCATCCAGGGAGCCTGTGTAACCATAGGGAATGAGTTTGAGATCGCAAAAGTCCAATACCGCCACCTGGTGGTATGCGGCCGATGCTGCACTCCCTTTGAGACTCTGTGTGGCTGTGCGTCGATGAAATTCCTCCGGGGGGACTTTTCTAGTAGCCTGGACCGAGGGCTTTACCCGATCGCATTGAATCGTTTTCGGGACCCACGATTAATTTTTTTCATTTTTATTGTAGCATGTATAGGGACGAAATGCCAATGGATTAAGTATAATATGTGTCGCGGCCTCCCAGGAATTACCCTAAACTGCTCTAAAACCATACTTATATTCACCACGGTATAAAACGGGAATGTATGGATGGAAAAATTATTCCTTTTCCACATCTTGAACGATAGATACTGGATGTCAAATGGGCCATAGTATTGCATCCATAGCTATAATATATATATATAGTTATAGCCCTGCAAACAAGGTGAGCGACTCCATTGGTTTAATGCGTGGCAGCACATAGTCATATCCCGTTCCCATTGTGGCAGAGAAAGAGTTAATCTGGTATATGTCCGATTCATATGCAGCAAATGCTAAAAATAAACCAAAATGCCGAAATCTGCGCTGCAGATGGAGGAGCTGGCCGTGGAGCGACTAGTGCAGGGGTGGCCAACCAGTCAGAGACTAAGAGCCACAAAAAAATGACTGTGGTACCACAAAGAGCCACACCATATACCAGCGTTTCTCAACCTTTTTTTTCAGTCACGGCACCCTTCATGTGTTTATAGGTCTCACCCTCTGGCCTCTGAAGTTGCTAATGTCTTTTTTATTTGGGCCTCACAGGGTTAAAAGTACCCTGTGAGACCCACGGTTGCAAAATTACAAAATCACTTTTAGCCATTTAAAAAAATAATGTTTATTTAAAAAATGTTAAAGGGGAACTATTTTACTATTTCTTTCACTATTTGGGCACTTTTACACAATTCCTGTGAGTCTATGGAACACCTAGGTTTTTTTTCAAAAAAAATGCATTGTTTTGTATTTCTAATCAAGTACTAAAAACCGCATTTTTCTACCTCAAGATCTTAAGCCGTTTTGAGGCTGGGCTCCAACCACTGTGTGGCCTGGTGCCAACTGCCACATCAACTGCCACATTATTATGCAGCTGAGAAATCTCTGACATCACAGATATGCACATTTTCAGATGACTCAGTTCAGTGAGGGTGAATATTGTGAGAGGAGAATTGGAAGAATTCGCCAATATGAGAATTAGAGACATATATCCTATTAATATAAGTCCACATAGCTAAGAAACAATGGTAAACACTGAAAAAAGCCATTTATAAGATAGTAAGCACATGTATAGTCAATTGGTCCTGTTGTTCAGCCTCACAATGCTATTTGATAGTAAATGTGTTTATATGTCCCACCCTCTGGCCTCTGAAGTTGCTAATTTCTTTTTAATTTGGGCCTCACAGGGTTAACCTCTTAAGCCCGAGATATACAGTAAAAGTGTATATTTTCAGCATTATGTTTGTTTACCAATTATTTTAACTGTTATTAGTGAAATATAAGATTATAGAAATCTCAGGGCATTGAGTCGGAAACCGGCGCATATTGACAGGAGGAAGTGGCACAGCCAAAAGTGAGTGTAGTCTTTTGAAGGAAGAGACTCAGGGCTTTCAAATTTCGAAAAACTACCCTACCCAGCTCACACCAGCCCCTGTCAATCATCTGACTTCTGGATTTACTTTTTAATTTCTCTTATTTTTTGGGATTATCTCCCACAAACCTGAACGTTATTGCCATAAAACAGAACGCAGTTAGTTTCTCTACCTTTCTGTGAACGTCTTGCAAAAAACGGTGTTGCAATATGATGAAAAATGGTGGAGAAATTTACATTATAAAAAAGATGGCAGAATTCAGTACTGTATCTACAAAACCTTCTGTTTAATCATCTTCCCTTTATTCATTTGCTTAGATTTTTCAGGTCTGGTCAATTTTAGCATGGTGTTATTTACAGTCAAAGATAATTATTTTTTTTAAATAGAATTGATATTCTCCTTTGGTTCATTACAATTTACTCAAGCCTAGTAACAGACACACTATTTCTGACACTGATCCATATATGTCCCTAGATTCAGATACCAAGAACATGCAAATGGACCATTTAAAAAAAAATTGTAAATGTTTATTCTACGTCCTTATGGAATGAGTGACATAAAAAAAAAAGTAAAAAAAAAAAAAAAAAAAAAAAAGTAAAAAAATTATTACAAATTTTTTATTTTTATTTTTTATTTTTTTTTATGGATGGAAGAGCCGCACATTGACGGGCAAAGAGCCGCATGCGGCTCGCGAGCCGCGGGTTGGCCACCCCTGGACTAGTGTGTCTCTGGTTAAACTACCACAGTAATACATCTCATTATATAGACTGTACCTTGTTAAACTACCACAGTGATCAATCTCATTATACAGACTGTCTCTGGTTAACACTATGATCGCCGAGAACGTGTTAAGACGTCATTCCTAGTCATGCTCAATCTGCCGAAGACGCCGTAACTCGTCTTTGATATCAATATTTCAAAAATCTGTGATCGAAATCATATTTCCCCTCCGCAGCCCTGAGACACACTGCAAAGCTCCACTCAACTCTCTAGAGGTTCAAGAGCGCCATCTGGTGGCCGATCGGCAGATCGCCAACCGGAAATCACCCTTTGAACCGGAAGTGCTCACTCCATATGTGGTCCAGGCACTCGCTATCGTTAGAGAGACTCCGTCTTCACACAGTGAACATCGATCGGTGCAAATAACTCGAAAAAACAACATGATTTGGACGTATATACTATTATACAACCTGGAAATGGATCGGGCATTTCTCCATCCCATAATAGAAAAAATTCTGTTCCACGCTCATCTGCCAGCGGCGCGAGGAAGCCACCGTGAGTTTCAACGTTATTTTCTAATGTCTTCTATACTAACTGATCTGATGAACATATGACCCACACTAGATGAATGGTATAACGTTGCCCACGGAATTATAAACGCCCCCTCGCCCATCCGGTCAACATCAGATGATACTTAGTAACTTCTAGAACCACGTCCAGTTGAAATTTTTTATTTCGCGCCGATTGCTATCAAACTGTATTTCATCATCAATATAATGCATTTGGAGCTATAAATCACGTTCTGGAGAAATCTGCAGAAAAAGATAAAAACATACTTATACTTTAGACCATATTTTAGTATGAATATGTGAATGAAAAAGTTTAACGTTGCTACACCCTGAACAATACATATAGGACATTGAATGGGCCATAATAATGGCAATTTAGCAATAGATTTTAAAAAGTTATAGCCCTGCAAAGAAGGGGAACTTCTCCATAGACAAATAGAGCTGGCGAGGGATGGTAAATTATGAATTTAACCCATGGCGATCAAAGTACTATCACAGTCTGGACCTACTTGGGTTGTCTCCGACGTTGAATCCTGTTGGGGCAGATAGATGCAAACAATCAATATATTTTCTGAGCCATCAAATTACTTTAAAGCAGTGATAAACTCTGAACTGAACTGAACTGAACTGAAAAGTTGAACATGTTTGAGGCTGTAAGAAAGGTTGGAAATGTAATGGCCAATTATCATTATGATTTGAAATATTTATTTCGAACATGTAAATAAAACTAAATAAAACTGAAACAAATCATTAATCTCTAGCAATGAAATAAAATGTTTAAAAAAAAGAACATAACTCACAATATTAAAACCTTAATAATGTGTTTATCCAGTTTTGATGGTTTCTTAACTCATTCCCTGCCAACAACGATTTTATACGCGTTTGTCCGCCAATCGTTGAGCGGCAACAACGTATATACACGTTATTTGATCGTTATTTATTTTATTCGCTATTTCCAATCATTATCCATCCAGGGAGCCTGTGTAACCATAGGGAATGAGTTTGAGATCGCAAAAGTCCAATACTGCCACCTGGTGGTATGCGGCCGATGTTGCACTCCCTTTGAGACTCTGTGTGGCTGTGAGTCGATGAAATTCCTCCGGGGGGACCTTTCTAGTAGCCTGGACCGAGGGCTTTACCCGATCGCATTGAATCGTTTTCGGGACCCCCGATTCATTATGCTGTGGTGGGTTATGTCGTGGCCCAAATGGACATACGATCTACCAGATGGCAATCAAATAATTGGAATATTCTTTTTGGAATCTCACTGGCCACAGGTAAGAGCAATTAACGTCAATTTCAGCTTGATTGTGCCTTGTTTTCATAGCCATCGCCCTGATCAGCGTATGCTGTTGTACAAACGAATGCCGTTATTGAAAATCAATTAATCAGAAACGACCCCGCCCTTTCATGCATTCATGATGGAACATAATATACCGATCATATGCATTTGAAATTTTTATTGTAGCATGTATAGGGACGAAATGCCAATGGATTAAGTATAATATGTGTCGCGGCCTCCCAGGAATTACCCTAAACTGCTCTAAAACCATACTTATATTCACCACGGTATAAAACGTGAATGTATGGATGGAAAAATTATTCCTTTTCCACATCTTGAACGATAGATACTGGATGTCAAATGGGCCATAGTATTGTATCCATAGCTATAATATATATATATAGTTATAGCCCTGCAAACAAGGTGAGCGACTCCATTGGTTTAATGCGTGGCAGCACATAGTCATATCCCGTTCCCATTGTGGCAGAGAAAGGGTTAATCTGGTATATGTCCGATTCATATGCAGCAAATGCTAAAAATAAACCAAAATGCCGAAATCTGCGCTGCAGATGGAGGAGCTGGCCGTGGAGCGACTAGTGTGTCCAGTCTAATCTGTTAACTCAATCTGCGCCAACAACGTTTATATACGTGTTTGCTCGACAACCGTTGAATGCCAACCACATATATACACGCTATTTGGTCCGTTTTCCTTTTTTTCGATTTTAATATTCTATTCAATGTCACGGACCTGTATGTTGCCGTTAAAATGGATACTGGGACCCAGAGGGTGCAGTACCGGTCAGATCCTGCTAGGTGGCAGTATCGAGAGTGCAGTAAACCCTGTTCCAGACCGTGTGTTACATTTAAACCCCTCCGGGAGCTGAATTTAGATGGAGCCGAGTAAATCGCTTCATCCGACCACTTCGAAACGCATCTGGCACACTCGATCCATAAGTTGTGCCAAATTATGTCCGGGACCAGATGGACACCAATACTGGAAATCGCGAGCAGACAATTGGAATATTCTTTTTGGAATACCCCCGATCAAAGGGGCTATTCTGACATACATTTCAGCTTGATCTAAAACAATGTTCTCATATCCATCCAGCTGATCAGCGTGTGTGGTGTTCACAACGAATGCCGTTACTGGCCATCAAAGCATAAAAAAACGACCCCCCCCCCCCCCCTTTTATGCATCCATGATGAAACATAATACCTATTATATGCATTTGATTTGGAAATAGTAGCGTGTCCAGGCAAGAAACGTCAACGCTTATAGTAGAATTCACGTAGCGCCCTATAACTCAGCTTCCAGGAATTATCCCGGATCACTCTGACATTATACTTATATTCACCACGGGATAACGAGCAGACGTATGCATGAATTTTTTTTCTCTTTTTTGCATCTTGGACAGAAGATAGTTACTGTCAAATGACCATAGTATTGTATCCATAGCTATAATATAGAATATAGATATAGCTCGGCAAACATTGTCACGCACAGTGAAAATAGGCTCTAGATAGCTGCCGTTCTAGCTACGAGGATAAAACGAATCCCCGGCGCTGAATGAGTTAACAAGGTCTGGACAGTCTAATCTGTTAACAAGGTCTGGACAGTCTAATCTGTTAACAAGGTCTGGACAGTCTAATCTGTTAACAAGGTCTGGACAGTCTAATCTGTTAACAAGGTCTGGACAGTCTAATCTGTTAACAAGGTCTGAACAGTCTAATCTGTTAACAAGGTCTGGACAGTCTAATCTGTTAACAAGGTCTGGACAGTCTAATCTGTTAACAAGGTCTGGACAGTCTAATCTGTAAACACGGTCTGGACAGTCTAATCTGTAAACACGGTCTGGACAGTCTAATCTGTTAACAAGGGCGCCAGAAGGAAACTGGCTGCCACTCCTGGGGCTGTTTGCAGTGCTTCTGCGTCCAGTGTGCCAGCCCTGTGAGGGAGAGCCCGCTCTGGCAGACTCTTATGACCCTAGAAGAGCTTCTGCGTCCAGTGTGCCAGCCCTGTGAGGGAGAGCACGCTCTGGCAGACTCTTATGACCCTAGAAGAGCTTCTGCGTCCAGTGTGCCAGCCCTGTGAGGGAGAGCCCGCTCTGGCAGACTCTTATGACACTAGCAGATTACACATGTAATCATTACATGGTTATAGTCTTAGAACTGAACCACCATTGTTTGATGTATTGTGTGAATCAGATTTACACAATAAACTTGTTGTATAAGTAAATCTAACTCTATCTCTTTGATTTCTGATGTGATATAAATGTTTACTAAATTACAGTCAACATTACAATCCCTGATTTATTAATAGCCATTACATTACCTACTGTAGCTCAGGTAACAGAATATGAGAACATGCACTCCAGTTAATCTCTTATTAATGAATGCCAATGCATGCTGGTACATCAAAACATAGACTGTTAAACCATCACAGTGTTATGTCTGCTTATTATATATAGACTGTCTCTGGTTAAACGACCACAGTGTTCTGTCTGCTCATTATATAGACTGTCTCTGGTTAAACTACCACAGTGTTCTGTCTGCTCATTATATAGGACTGTCTCTGGTTAAACTACCACAGTGATCCATCTGTCTCTGGTTAAACTACCACAGTGATCCATCTCATTATATAGACTGTCTCTGGTTAAACTACCACAGTGATCCATCTCATTATATAGACTGTCTCTGGTTAAACTACCACAGTGATCCATCTCATTATATAGACTGTCTCTGGTTAAACTACCACAGTGATCCATCTCATTATATAGACTGTCTCTGGTTAAACTACCACAGTGATCCATCTCATTATATAGACTGTCTCTGGTTAAACTACCACAGTGATCCATCTCATTATATAGACTGTCTCTGGTTAAACTACCACAGTCTCTGGACCTACAGTACCTGGGGGAGGCGGGGGAGGCGGGGCCGGGTTGTTGTCGCCTGTTGGGGCAGATAGATACAAACAATTAATATATTTTCTCAGCCATCAAATTACTTTAAAGCAGTGATAAAGTTGAACATGTTTGAGGCGGTAAGAAAGGTTTGAAATTGAATGGCCAATTATCATATTTTGATTTGAAATCTTTATTTCGAACATATAAATAAAACTAAATAAAACTAAAACAAATCATTAATCTCTAGCAATGAAATCAAATGTTTAAAATATAAAAGAACATAACTCACAATATTAAAACCTTAACTCAATCTGCGCCAACAACGTTTATATACGTGTTTGCTCGACAACCGTTGAACGCCAACCACGTATATATTAGTGATGTGACGATTCATCGATTTGCATCGGTGCGCCGGCATAAACGTTCACGATGCGAGTGCACCGGTGGAATAAGTCTGCATCGGCTACAATCCAGGCAGAACTTGCGATGCATCTTGTTGTAGCGTCTTTGCATCGGTCAAAACAGATGCATTCATATAATTTCCTCTCATCCACTTCTGTCAGCAGTGCACTGTGACTGCACACAGCAGATACTATTGCTTCGCTACTACAGAAGGCACGAGCCGCGTCAGTTATCAACAACAAACAGTGGAAGTCGAGGAGGAGACATGAATAGAATTGATCAACATGGCTAACGCTGTAGCCTCTGGCTAACGCCAGTTAGCCGTTCAGCTAACGCTAAACTACAGTGTCTAACTAACTAACTAACTACTAACTAACTAACTAACTAACTAACTAACTAACTAACTAACTAACTAACTAACTAACTAACTAACTAACTAACTAACTAACTAACTAACTAACTAACTAACGTGACTCTGCAACACTAGTTCCATTAGTGAGGAGGGGGGGGGGGGTATATTGAAGACGCTTGACAACAGGTTCAAAGATAACTTCCCATTTATTGGCTATTGGTTTCTTTATATCGCTTCATGCATCGGGCATCCAGGCTCTGTGTTCTGTTGACATCCTAGTCTAGTGTGTGTGACATCATCAACTACGTGACTCAGACGGGGGCGCTCTCTCTCTCTCCCTCTCTCTCTCTCTCTCTCTCTCTCTCTCTCTCTCTCTCTCTCTCTCTCTCTCTCTCTCTCTCTCTCTCTCTCTCTCTCTCTCTCTCTCTCTCTCTCTCTCTCTGTTCAATGATTTAAAGTGGCCAAACGTTACAATATAAATACTAATTGGATAGTTGATGATAAACATTTAATTTCATTATCTGAAATATTATAAAATCATTAAGTCTGCTATAAGCCATTATCCCTTTGTGTATGATTATTATTGTCTCACAGTAGTGTGTATACATTGTGTGTGTGTGTTTTTAGCTAAAGTGGATAGAAAACACAGTACTATGCAAAAGTCTTCTTAGGGCCTGGGTCCACCTGCCTCATATTTATGACCGCACTCGTCTTTTTTCAATGTATCCCAATGGGGAGAGAGCGTGTGAGGCCGCATGCGCCGCCTCTAGGAAATGCGCTGCAGTCGGCTTCTTTTTTCAGCTTTTTTGTGCGGCCGAAAGTTGAAACTTTCTGAACTTTCAGAGCGATGCGCTGAGCTCATTTTCAGACAACCAATCACAGCCATTCATATCTACCACTCTGTTTGTAACCTGACACCGGAGTTGCCTGCCCTGTCTTGGCTGTCTACCCACAAGAGACGGGCCATTGAGATTCGCGACAAAGCACAAATACACTAATAATAATAACTACACGAATACACTACTAAAAAGCTAATAAAAAGCAAAGGGCGAACTGTGGTGTCAGGCAATAACTATATAATTAATATACAATAAAGTGTATTAAAATATGCTATAATATGTATGCTTCAAATGTATCGTTAATGTATCGTATCGTTGGCACCGTATCGAGATGCGCATCGCATCGGCCTCAGTGATGGAGATGCACATCACTAGTATACGTTATTTGGTCCGTTTTCCTTTTTTTCGATTTTAATATTCTATTCAATGTCACGGACATGTATGTTGCCGTTAGCTAATCTGTAAACAAGGGTATGAACACTACAGTCTAATCTGTTAACATGGTCTGGACAGTCTAATCTGGTAACAAGGTCTGGACAGTCTAATCTGTTAACAAGGTCTGGACAGTCTAATCTGTTAACAAGGTCTGGACAGTCTAATCTGTTAACAAGGTCTGGAAAGTAAGTCAAAGTCTCAAAGTCAAAATCTGAGTCCAGTGTGCCAGCCCTGTGAGGGAGAGCCCGCTCTGGCAGACTCTTATGACCCTAGAAGAGCTTCTGCGTCCAGTGTGCCAGCCCTGTGAGGGAGAGCCCGCTCTGGCAGACTCTTATGACCCTAGAAGAGCTTCTGCGTCCAGTGTGCCAGCCCTGTGAGAGAGAGCCCGCTCTGGCAGACTCTTATGACCCTAGAAGAGCTTCTGCGTCCAGTGTGCCAGCCCTGTGAGGGAGAGCCCGCTCTGGCAGACTCTTATGACCCTAGAAGAGCTTCTGTGTCCAGTGTGCCAGCCCTGTGAGGGAGAGCCCGCTCTGGCAGACTCTTATGACCCTAGAAGAGCTTCTGCGTCCAGTGTGCCAGCCCTGTGAGGGAGAGCCCGCTCTGGCAGACTCTTATGACCCTAGAAGAGCTTCTGCGTCCAGTGTGCCAGCCCTGTGAGGGAGAGCCCGCTCTGGCAGACTCTTATGACCCTAGAAGAGCTTCTGCGTCCAGTGTGCCAGCCCTGTGAGGGAGAGCCCGCTCTGGCAGACTCTTATGACCCTAGAAGAGCTTCTGCGTCCAGTGTGCCAGCCCTGTGAGGGAGAGCCCGCTCTGGCAGACTCTTATGACCCTAGAAGAGCTTCTGCGTCCAGTGTGCCAGCCCTGTGAGGGAGAGCCCGCTCTGGCAGACTCTTATGACCCTAGAAGAGCTTCTGCGTCCAGTGTGCCAGCCCTGTGAGGGAGAGCCCGCTCTGGCAGACTCTTATGACCCTAGAAGAGCTTCTGCGTCCAGTGTGCCAGCCCTGTGAGGGAGAGCCCGCTCTGGCAGACTCTTATGACCCTAGAAGAGCTTCTGCGTCCAGTGTGCCAGCCCTGTGAGGGAGAGCCCGCTCTGGCAGACTCTTATGACCCTAGAAGAGCTTCTGCGTCCAGTGTGCCAGCCCTGTGAGGGAGAGCCCGCTCTGGCAGACTCTTATGACCCTAGAAGAGCTCAAAGATGGACATTGACTGAGTGAATCTGGACCATCATTTACTCATGACCTGGCACCATTGTTGTTGTAGTGTATTTGTAATCATTACATGGATATAGTCTTAGAACTGAACCACCATTGTTTGATGTATTGTGTGAATCAGATTTACATAATAAACTTGTTGTATAAGTAAATCTAACTCTATCTCTTTGATTTCTGATGTGTTATAAATGTTTACTAAGTTACGGTCAACATTACAATCCCTGACTTATTAATAGCCATTTAATTACCTACTGTAGCTCAGGTAACAGAATATGAGAACATGCACTCCAGTTAATCTCTTATTAATGAATGCCAATGCATGCTGGTACATCAAAACATAGACTGTTAAACCATCACAGTGTTCTGCCTGCTCATTATATAGACTGTCTCTGGTTAAACTACCACAGTGATCCATCTCATTATATAGACTGTCTCTGGTTAAACTACCACAGTGATACATCTCATTATATAAACTGTCTCTGGTTAAACTACCACAGTGATACATCTCATTATATAAACTGTCTCTGGACCTACCTGTGTCTGTTCCGTAGTCGGATCCTGTTGGGGCAGATAGATGCAAACAATCAATATATTTTCTCAGCCATCAAATTACTTTATAGCAGTGATAAAGTTGAACATGTTTGAGGCTGTAAGAAAGGTTGGGAATTGAATGACCAATTATCATTTTTTTTTTTTTTTTTTTTTTCCTTTTTTGAGGGCACTCCATCCACCCCCCCCCCCCCCCCCCCTCTTTGGGGGACAACTTTATTATTTATTATACGTTTTAACTATTTACAGTACTGTCTCTGGTTAAACTACCACAGTGTTCTGTCTGCTCATTATATAGACTGTCTCTGGTTAAACTACCACAGTGATACATCTCATTATATAAACTGTCTCTGGTTAAACTACCACAGTGATCCATCTCATTATATAGACTGTCTCTGGTTAAACTATCACAGTCTGGACCTACCTAGGTTGTCTCCGAAGTCGAATCCTGTTGGGGCAGATAGATGCAAACAATCAATATATTTTCTCAGCCATCAAACTACTTTAAAGCAGTGATAAAGTTGAACATGTTTGAGGCGGTAAGAAAGGTTTGAAATTGAATGGCCAATTATCATATTTTGATTTGAAATCTTTATTTCGAACATGTAAATAAAACTAAATAAAACTAAAACAAATCATTAATCTCTAGCAATGAAATAAAATGTTTAAAATATAAAAGAACATAACTCACAATATTAAAACCTTAACTCAATCTGCGGCAACAACGTTTATATACGTGTTTGCTCGACAACCGTTGAACGCCAACCACGTATATATTAGTGATGTGACGATTAATCGATTTGCATCGGTGCGCCGGCATAAACGTTCACGATGCGAGTGCACCGGTGGAATAAGTCCGCATCGGCTACAATCCAGTCTGAACTTGCGATGCATCTTGTTGTAGCGTCTTTGCATCGGTCAAAACAGATGCATTCATATAATTTCCTCTCATCCACTTCTGTCAGCAGTGCACTGTGACTGCACACAGCAGATACTATTGCTTCGCTACTACAGAAGGCGAGAGCCGCGTCAGTTATCAACAACAAACAGTGGAAGTCGAGGAGTAGACATGAATAGAATTGATCAACATGGCTAACGCTGTAGCCTCTGGCTAACGCCAGTTAGCAGTTCAGCTAACGCTAAACTACAGTGTCTAACTAACTAACTAACTAACTAACTAACTAACTAACTAACTAACTAACTAACTAACTAACTAACTAACTAACTAACTAACTAACTAACGTGACTCTGCAACACCAGTTCCATTAGTGAGGAGGGGGGGGGGGGGTATATTGAAGACGCTTGACAACAGGTTCAAGATAACTTCACATTTATTGGCTATTGGTTTCTTTATATCGCTTCATGCATCGGGCATCCAGGCTCTGTGTTCTGTTGACATCCTAGTCTAGTGTGTGTGACATCATCAACTACGCGACTCAGACGGGGGCTCTCTCTCTCTCTCTCTCTCTCTCTATCTCTCTCTCTCTCTCTCTCTCTCTCTCTCTCTCTCTCTCTCTCTCTCTCTCTCTCTCTCTCTCTCTCTCTCTCTCTCTCTCTCTCTCTCTCTCTCTCTCTCTCTCTCTCTCTCTCTCTGTTCAATGATTTAAAGTGGCCAAACGTTACAATATAAATACTAATTGGATAGTTGATGATAAACATTTAATTTCATTATCTGAAATATTATAAAATCATTAAGTCTGCTATAAGCCATTATCCCTTTGTGTATGATTATTATTGTCTCACAGTAGTGTGTATACATTGTGTGTGTGTGTTTTTAGCTAAAGTGGATAGAAAACAAAATACTATGCAAAAGTCTTCTTAGACACCCAAGAGTTTTTATATAAATTGTCTTACAGTAGATTATTTAATTTTTAATAATAATATAAGCTGCATATAAGGAATACAACCAAATCATCTGTCATACCATAAAATGTTATCATTATTTTGCATCGTGTTGAATCGCATCGTATCGCCCTGAATCGCATTATGTTGAATCAAATCGTATCGTATCGAATCGTATCTCAACAGGGGGTGAATCGCATCGCATCGCATCGCCCGGTGCTTCAAATGTATCGTTAATGTATCGTATCGTTGGCACCGTATCGAAATGAGCATCGCATCGGCCTCGTGATGGAGATACACATCACGTTATTTGGTCCGTTTTCCTTTTTTTCGATTTTAATATTCTATTCAATGTCACGGACATGTATGTTGCCGTTAGCTAATCTGTAAACAAGGGCTGGACAGTCTAATCTGTAAACAAGGTATGAACAGTCTAATCTGTTAACAAGGTCTGGACAGTCTAATCTGTTAACAAGGTCTGGACAGTCTAATCTGTTAACAAGGTCTGGACAGTCTAAGTCAAAGTCTCAAAGTCAAAATCTGCGTCCAGTGTGCCAGCCCTGTGAGGGAGAGCCCGCTCTGGCAGACTCTTATGACCCTAGAAGAGCTTCTGCGTCCAGTGTGCCAGCCCTGTGAGGGAGAGCCCGCTCTGGCAGACTCTTATGACCCTAGAAGAGCTTCTGCGTCCAGTGTGCCAGCCCTGTGAGGGAGAGCCCGCTCTGGCAGACTCTTATGACCCTAGAAGAGCTTCTGCATCCAGTGTGCCAGCCCTGTGAGGGAGAGCCCGCTCTGGCAGACTCTTATGACCCTAGAAGAGCTTCTGCGTCCAGTGTGCCAGCCCTGTGAGGGAGAGCCCGCTCTGGCAGACTCTTATGACCCTAGAAGAGCTTCTGCGTCCAGTGTGCCAGCCCTGTGAGGGAGAGCCCACTCTGGCAGACTCTTATGACCCTAGAAGAGCTTCTGCGTCCAGTGTGCCAGCCCTGTGAGGGAGAGCCCGCTCTGGCAGACTCTTATGACCCTAGAAGAGCTTCTGCGTCCAGTGTGCCAGCCCTCTGAGGGAGAGCCCGCTCTGGCAGACTCTTATGACCCTAGAAGAGCTTCTGCGTCCAGTGTGCCAGCCCTGTGAGGGAGAGCCCGCTCTGGCAGACTCTTATGACCCTAGAAGAGCTTCTGCGTCCAGTGTGCCAGCCCTGTGAGGGAGAGCCCGCTCTGGCAGACTCTTATGACCCTAGAAGAGCTTCTGCGTCCAGTGTGCCAGCCCTGTGAGGGAGAGCCCGCTCTGGCAGACTCTTATGACCCTAGAAGAGCTTCTGCGTCCAGTGTGCCAGCCCTGTGAGGGAGAGCCCGCTCTGGCAGACTCTTATGACCCTAGAAGAGCTTCTGCGTCCAGTGTGCCAGCCCTGTGAGGGAGAGCCCGCTCTGGCAGACTCTTATGACCCTAGAAGAGCTTCTGCGTCCAGTGTGCCAGCCCTGTGAGGGAGAGCCCGCTCTGGCAGACTCTTATGACCCTAGAAGAGCTTCTGCGTCCAGTGTGCCAGCCCTGTGAGGGAGAGCCCGCTCTGGCAGACTATTATGACCCTAGAAGAGCTTCTGCGTCCAGTGTGCCAGCCCTGTGAGGGAGAGCCCGCTCTGGCAGACTCTTATGACCCTAGAAGAGCTTCTGCGTCCAGTGTGCCAGCCCTGTGAGGGAGAGCCCGCTCTGGCAGACTCTTATGACCCTAGAAGAGCTTCTGCGTCCAGTGTGCCAGCCCTGTGAGGGAGAGCCCGCTCTGGCAGACTCTTATGACCCTAGAAGAGCTCAAAGATGGACATTGACTGAGTGAATCTGGACCATAATTTCCTCATGACCTGGCACCATTGTTGTTGTAGTGTATTTGTAATCATTACATGGTTATAGTCTTAGATTTGATTTGATTTGATGTTTTTTATTTTCGTGCAGGTGTATGCCCAGCCCATATGGGCTTACAAGACACAACAATAAGTATAATAATATACTTGACCAATTATTTGACAAATGACAGAACTGAACCACCATTGTTTGATGTATTGTGTGAATCAGATTTACATAATAAACGTGTTGTACATATTTCTTTGATTTCTGATGTGATATAAATATTTGCTAAATTACGGTCAACCTTACAATCCCTGATTTATTAATAGCCATTAAATTACCTACTGTAACTCAGGTTACAGAATATGAGAACATGCACTCCAGTTAATCTCTTATTAATGAATGCCAATGCATGCTGGTACCTCAAAACATAGACTGTTCTTCAGACATCAAACTGATCTTTAAAATGTTTGATTTTGTCAGAAAAGTTTGAAATGTAATGGGCAATACATTGTATTGTAAACAATTGTACTCGCCATTGTGGCGACCAGTAAAATGAGAGTGAAAGACAACGTATAGAGCTGGTATTTTTCCTGGTCCATGGTATTAAAGTTAAGATCACATGTTGAGACTGTCTCTGGTTAAACTACCACAGTGATCCATCTCATTATATAGACTGTCTATATAGACTGTCCCCAATTATCATATCATGGGGTATCCTTGGAAAGCCACTCTCATTGGCTACAACCCTGTGCAAAGATTTTCGAGATCGCCAAATGATTGACGGAGCTAGAGCCCCGGGAGTTGGGGGTGGTAATGTGTACGTTTGCGTACTTTGGGGCACGCCTCATTATCGGCATGTAACTCGAGAACCGCTGAACGGATTTTGTCACCTGAAAGGGCAATCGTCAGGCAACAAATAGCGCTTTAATTCTATCTTTATATTGTATTAAAAGAAATGCATGTCCACATGTGGGCCCTTGGATGTTAAGAAGTTAATGTTTTTAAATATTCTTTTGTAGCCAAGAGTAAAGACAATAACCCTATCAAAAACAGTAGTCAAAGTGTATATTTTCATTTTTACCGATGTTTTATATGATTTATCGGAAATACGAATTTATCGGAAAATGCTAATTATTGTAAAACCGCAAGGAAATGACTAAATCCAGATTCAACCCTGCCATTGGAAAGAGGAGCATTTCCCCTATCCATAGATGTATGATTTGGCCATAATAAGGTCAAGGTCAAGTTCATGGTCAAATGTGAATTTATAATTAAAATAGATTATCATTAATTACTGTATCTACAAATCCTTCTGTTTAATCATCTTCCCTTTATTAATTTGCTTAGATTTTTTGTACACATGATCTCAATAAGGTGGTGAATGAGCTCAGTGAGCATTTTCTCGTACCCCGCAGATTTAACATGGTATTATTCACCATCAAAGATGCAAAAATAACAATTACAATTTACTCAGCCTAGTAAGAGACATATTTCTGAATATTTTAGAATATGTCTGACACTGAAAATACATACCCCCAGGTCCCTAGATGTTCCTAGATACCAAGAACATGCAAATTGACCTTGCAGAAGTGGAGCAATCTTGCATTTACTTAGGCATGTACCTTTAGGCGAAATATGCCTACAGCTTAACAGGTTAAGACAGGTAGACATGGCAATTACCCACCAGTTCTGTGTCGTTATGGCTTCGCTCAGCACCAGTTGCACTGTACTTCACTTCGTGCACGAGCACTGAATAAAAAATTCCACCATGTACCTTTACATCCCAACATTCGTCTGACCACACCCCCTTCCGCTTACCTTCATAAGCAGGTGTGTGGTCCCCTACTCGCCTCCTTCTTCACTTTCACCACAAGGAAGTGCCTTCGGTCAGATCCCCACTTGACGAGGTTGTTAGCTGAAGAAAGTTGAGACGTGTTTACATTGTGCTTATTTTTTTCTTCTCTCATATATTCGATAGAAAAACCTAAGTCATAATGTCTACTCCGGAGAGTCGTGTTCGCAGCGCCACTCTCCACCAGTGGTTCTCCATTTCCGCCTCCGTCGTGCGTCCTGGAGCAGGGCTGTTGCCTCTCTCGTGGTTAACAGCCACGCCCGGTAGGCGTCCGATGGGTAGTTTGCCTCTCCAAGGAGCTGGTGCACCGGTGCCGTCACCTATGCGATGGCCTGGTCCTGGCTCTGGTTCCTCTGTTTCCGGGGAATCGTCCTCTGTTGAGCGGCCGGTTCCTTTGGTTCCCGGGGATTTGAGACGCAAACTTTTTGCGTCGGCTCGCTCCCGTCGCAAGATGGTGGCTTGCAGACGCGAACGGCCCGGGTGTGGTGAGTTGCTGGAGCCCAGTGAGGATGCGTCGGTCTCTACATGCCCGATGGAAACAGAGGATTACATGGTAGAGGCGGACAGGTTCTTATTTGAAGGCCCGGTGGAGACAGGTATCCCGCCCGTCCAGGTGGAGGGGGGTGAAATGTCTCCTTGGGGCGCCTTGTTTGAAGACGTTGGAGAAGAACCTCTGACTCGTCGGCAAGATGCCCTGCTATCAGCCACATCGGAGTGTGGCTCCTTGACCAGTGGAAGCCTGCTGTATGTGAGGGATGCGGGCTCGGTGGAGGAAAGTCTGCAGGGGGAACTGCGGGCTTTGTTTCCCGAGCTCATGGCGGTGGCGGCAGTCGCAAATGGCGTGCCGCTGCCGCAGCCACTGCCTGTTCCTGTCCCTGATGATCTCATAGGTCATCTATGGCAGCGTCGCCCGGTGAGAGGGGTGGACGTTGTCTACCCATTTTTCCCCTCAATGGGGGCCTATGTTCGTCAGGGCCAGGTGGTGTCCCACATCATAGGCCTCACCCCCGCCTACGTAAAAGTTACGCGGGTGGCGGGTTTGGTCGACGGTATGAGGGAGGGCGTGCCGCGGCTTGATAGGCCGATGGCCGCGCTCCTCTGTCCGGAGGTGGTGTGGGAGCCGTTACGTAAGCCGGTTCCTCAAGGGAAATCGGCGAGGCGGTTGGCTTACTGGAGCGACCAGTCATTTATCTCCGGAACACAATCTCTAGCTGCCGCGTCTAACATCGCGCAGCTGGCAAGATTCATGTCCGGGATATTGACAGGCGGCATGGAGATGAGTGATGTACAACATGACCAGCTCGCCCATGCGGCAGGAGCTATCCTGCATCTGACTCAGCCGCAGGCCATAGCCGCTGGGAAAGTGCGCGCCCTGGCAACTCTAACCCAGCGCCACCTTTGGCTGGAGCAGGCGCGTGTGCCGGAGAAGAAGAGGCTTCCTCTTCTGACGGCAACCCTCTCCGATGCTGGACTGTTCGGGAAGGCCCTGCAGTTGATGACCTCGACGTGCAGAGAAATGCAGGAGGAACACTCCGTGCTCCAACCTCATTTTCCCCCTCCCAACGTCGCCGGTGGAGTCAGACGGCTGCCACGTCGTCGAGCGTCTTCCGCCGTGGCTGCTGCTACTACCACCGCCACTGCTGGTCCTTCGAGGAAGAAGGCCAGGAGGAGAGAGGGCGCCCCTGCTACAGCCGGCCCATCTACGCCCGGAGGTGACGGTAGGGATCGTCGAGACCAGCCGCCGATCGTTTACCGTCCCTCCGGTGCTCCCCGGGGTGGCAAATCCCGAGCGGCTCGAGGCGGCAGGCGCCGCTAGACCCAGTGACTTTTTTCCCCTGCGGTCCCCTCTGTTTTCCCTTCCCGGCCCTCCCATATAATTTTGTTCAGAAATAAAATGTCCCCTCTAAATGGGGACTGTATTTTTTGTTAACAAACTGTGTGTTTCTTCACCAAACATATGATGGGGTTGCAAAGTGTGAATCTTCACTAGTATGGGTTGATAGGAGGGTTACGTTCGTGTTATGAGCTTAAGCAAGGTCTGCAGCCTACACTCGGTTACAGAAAGGGTTTTCTACCTCGGCCTGAGTCTCCACATGAAGGTAGAGGCTAGTTGTATGTTCTGTTGCTTACACAAGTAATGTTGAGCTACAACACTGTTGTGTTAGTTGCAGTAATGCTCGTATGAACACGTACCACGGCTCAGCCGTTCTCGCTCTCTCTATCAGTGTTTTTCTATGTTCAACATGGATGCGGGTGTAGGATTCACACACACACGCAACTTGGTTTTGTTGTAAACCCTGTTCACAGTTATCTGTGGGTAGCGTGCATTGTATTAGCTTGCGCTATTTCATTAGCATTGCTACTAAAGGTATCGTATGCTAAAGTTGTTGTTGTGTGCAAAGGGGAAGGGCTTGTGAGGGGGTACCGAATAAACCCCTCCTTCCCTCTTCTGATTGGTCAGGGGGTTTTACTCATCTCTTGTCAGTCCAGTCAGGGCCAAGCCGTTAGGTGACTTGGCAGGGAGGGGGGGGGGGGGGGGGAGGGTTTCCCTGACTCTGCTCCTATTAACAGGCATTGAGTGTTGGGTTTCCCTCCGTCATAGCACACGTCACTACACACGTTGCTATTGACGATGGCTTCCGTGAGTTAGACCTGTATGTACGGTCTGTTGTTGTCAAAGTGTCGGGATAGAGCGTAGGACTTACGGGTCCGCTACGCTCGATATATGTGTAACTTGAGTCGGTTGGTCACATGACTCAAGGTTACCATGGCTTTTTCACTCTATGACTCACGTGGGAGGTCTCTCTGGGGAGTTTCCGTCTAAATCCTCTGTGGTGGGGGCGACTGGATATAAAAATGTGAACAGTTTTTATCCTCAGCTGTGTCAAATGGGATTAATGTCAGTCGGTGCTTCTTTTCTTTTTAATAAAAGAGTGTGGAGTATAGGAAGCACCACACCCTTCTTGTCGTTCTCCCAGGCGCCTTGAGGATTCAATGAAGGGTCTAAATTAGCCTGTTCATTGATGTGGTTGTGTCCCGACGCATGCATGGTGCTAGCTCGGGGTGTTTCTGATAAGAATCATGCGGGTAGCTAGTATGCCTTGGTTGCTTGTTGTTAAAACAGCGTTTTTATAAAGCAACTGGGATGGAGGTTTTGTCCTCTTCCGAGAACCTGTTACTGGTTCTCGACGGATTCTCGTTCATATCTGGGGGATGTTAACGGAATAGATCAGAACATAGGTAGAGGGGTCTCACGCCCTTGGGGTGGGCCACCGCGCACGGTTCGCACCGGCCGTCTGGGTGGCGCCCTCTTTTCATGTTTTTTGATCGACACGCATATCTGCCCCTTCTCCCGGAGTAGGCATGTCGGCGTGGTTAGGGCACGGGACTGGTTCTGGTCACGCTGGTCCAGGTCAGTTAACCCGTTTGTCCGCCAGGGATGCAGATCTGCTGTTCTGGTACCCTGAGGGACTTGGGCTTTTTTCAGGGGGAAAAATGCCGGGTCGGCCCGGGGCGTCACAAGGTTAGGCGTTATGGAGACCCTTGTTTGGTACTCTTTTGTACCTGGCACTATCATAAGGGGCTGGTTCTCTTCTTCGCACCTCTCTCACGCATGGCGGAGAGAGGGCTGTTGGGGTGGTCTTCTGGACCTCCTCTGGTAACCCTGTGTGCTTCCCGAGCCGCCGGGCCCGGTCCGAAGTAAAGTTTCGTTGATACCGTAGACCTGGGATAACCCTTTTTTCTTGAGGGGTTATAGGAACAACCACCGCTTATGCTAACAAGAGGGTGGTTGATTCCCTGGTGTGTTGGAGCAGAGTCAACTCCCGGGTTATCCGGTTGAGTGTGCCCCTGCACGTTCATGACGTCTGCCAATCATGTCAGCCTTCTCTGCCTCGACCCCTCTGGGTGGTTTTTTTTTGATGGAGGCTTTGTCATTTACATTTACATTTACATTTAGTCATTTAGCTGACGCTTTTATCCAAAGCGACTTACAAGTTCTGTACGACAAGCCATCAGGAAGGGCACAACTCTATCAGCTGAGCAACAATGTTCATCAAAGTGTTGAGTGCTACAGTGTAGGTTAGTTTATTAGGACAAGTGCATGACAGTACGGTTAGTTAGGGTTAGATTTTTTTTTTTTTTTTTTTTTTTTTATTCAGATAATGGTTGAAGAAGTGCGTCTTTAGTCGACGGCGAAAGATTGGACGTGATTCGGCTGTCCTAACTGGGGTGGGTAGTTCATTCCACCATTGTGGGGCAAGGACTGAGAATAGGCGACTTCTCTTTGATGACCCTCCCGGAGCTTGGATAGGAGTAGGTCTGAGGCGGCCAGAAGATGCAGAGCGTAGGGGTCTTGAGGGTGTGTAGTTAGAGACCATTGACCGGAGGTAGGCGGGAGCGGTTCCCTTTGCCGCACGGTATGCTAGGTCGAGGGCCTTGAAGCGGATTCGTGCAGCAATGGGGAGCCAGTGCAGGTCCCTAAGAAGTGGGGTGACATGGGCCGACTTCGGTAGGTTTGAGATCAGGCGGGCTGCTGCGTTCTGAATGAGTTGAAGAGGCTTAGTGGCAGTGGCCGGGAGGCCAGCGAGCAGTGCATTGCAGTAGTCGAGGCGGGAGATGACTGTTGATTGGACGAGGAGTTGGGTGGCTTCTTTTGTCAGGAAGGGGCGTATCCTTCTGACGTTGCTCAGGAGGAATCGGCAGGTTCTGGTCGTCGCTGCGATGTGAGCAGAGAAGTTCAACTGGTCGTCGAGGACAACACCAAGGTTCTTGGCGGTCGGGGACGCAGTCACAGCTGCATTCTCAACTGTGATTGAAAGATCGGTTAGGGGGGAGGATTTGGCCGGCAGGTGGAGCAATTCTGTTTTGCTTAGGTTCAGTTTGAGGTGGTTGGACGTCATCCAGGCTGAGATGTCGGACAGACAGGCCGAGATCCGCTCAGAGACGAGGAAGAGTTGAGTATCGTCGGCATAACAATGGTAGGAGAAGCCATGAGACGTGATAATGTTACCCAGTGATTTAGTGTAGAGTCATGGTGATCAACAACGCCAGCATACGCCCCTTCCGCCGGGGGGCTGTTTTCAGCTGACTCCTTTGGCGCCTGTCTCGTCCGCAGTGCTCCAGGCTCGGGTTACAGCCTGCTGCCTGGTTTCCCCGGTGCGCTGCCTGCTTCCGTTGGTTAACCTTTTGAGTGCTTACGGCCATGCTGACTGCCTGTTCTGCAGGGTCAGTGTGCCAGGCAGTGTGCTATTGGGGGGAAAGGGCCGGCTCTTGGAGGGGCCTTATTCGAATACGCTGGCGATGTGGGGGGCGGTGTCACTAAGTGACCACCTGGTGGGGTCTTGATGCCTGGCGTCATTGACCTCTCCAAGCCCCCTTTTTCCAGGGGATCCAGTCCCTGCAGTGGGTCTGGGTCTTCCTTCGCACTCCGCTGCTACGGCCTTGCCACAGGGTTGGGTTTGCTCTTGACCCCATGATTTTGGGGGCAGTAACGAGGTTGTTCCTTCCGTTCGTTCCCGGGTGGCATGCGGGTTGTGCGTGTGTGTAGTCGTGGGGTCAAGCCATGGTCTGCTCACCCTGTGCGTTGAGTTGCTTGAGTGCCTCTTCGCACGGTCGGATCCGTCTCCCTCCCGTGAACCTCCAATAGGGGGGGTATCCTCCATTAGGGAGGATCGGAGGGGCTCGGTCCTCCCCGGTCTGATGGTTGTGGGGGGCCTCAGCGGGGTACATTTGTCGTGCTATGGCTCCCGCTCGGCTCCTGTTGTGCAACTGGTGCTGAGTGAAGCCATAACGACACAGAGCTTATTGCCAGCGAAAGAGTGCAAGGGCGCTTCCGCATTCTTCGCCATACGCCAGTACGGTAATGCGCATTTCCTTTTCCTTCGCCCAGGTGCTCGCGCGCGCATGCGCATGAGATCCCCGCTTGGTTCGACGCTTTGGTTCATATTAATCACATATTAACACGCTTTGGTTCATATTAATCACATATTAACGCTAATGCGCCATATTAGCACACATATATACACGCGATGGACGCAGCAGGCGATCATATTAATCACAGATCATATTAATCACATATTCTGTCATCACAATAAAAATAATCGCGAATTATCCTATAGCCCTAGTTATGTACATTTCAACAAAGTGGAGCCGCAGGGGACTTCCATAGCATAGGCCTTCAAATCATCTTACCTTGACGATTAAAAGCCTCCACAATTTAGTAAACAGTGTTCCCATGGCTGGTGTTGATATTTTACGTTGCCAGCTTGTGATAATTTGTTGTAGCCAGCCAGCTCAATGCTATCATACCCAACTAACGTTAATGCCATTCAGAATTTATTAACATAAATAAATAAATTACAACACACAGTAACGTTGATATAATTACATGCATCATTGTTTACAAAGGACTGGACACGGACAAGTTAAAGAGCAATCAATTAATTTAATATAACAGGTAGTTCGAGTTTAGGTTCTTGTTAACATTAGATAATGTACAAAATAAACGTATTTACGGTGCTTTTAGACGTTGCTCTTTTATTTTTTGATTTTGAAATCCACCGATCGGAAGTTAAAATTATGCTTCTTTTTCTGCTTGTTATCAATGGGTTGGTTGAGAAGGGAAGTTTTATCTATCATCTATCTAGGCTGTGCGTCGATGTTGCAGAAGCATAAAGGCAGACTGTCTAAAACACCGTTGCTTTGTCGATGTTGTGGTGCAGTTGCTTTGAAGTTGCTGTAGCATGTAGAGGCCTTAAGGTTAGAGTTTGTCTTAGAGAATATGTAAAGTACAGTTGACAGTGAGTGAATCGCGTCGCGATAATATACATGTATTCCATAATATGTAAAGTACAGTTGACCGCTGCGTTGTGTTAACGTTACAATGTACAGGGAAATAACATTATGTGGTCCTCGTTTGGATAATATGTAAAGTACAGTTGACAGCTGCGTTGTGTTACGTTGCAATGTACGCGGAAATGCTGCGTTGTGTTGCAATGTACTACATGCATTCCATTTCGGCGTCTGAGCGGGGGGAAAGAAAATGCGCATTTGGAGGGCGTTACCGCGGCCAATCAGGGCAAAATGCGGAAGCGCTCTTGCACTCTTCCGCTGGCAATAAGCTACACGCCACCAGGACGCCGCTGCGGCCCTTGATCTCGCCTTGTGGTGAAAGTTTGGGAAGGAGGCGAGTAGGTGACCACACACCTGCTTATGAAGGTAAGGGGAAGGGGGTGTGGTCAGACGAATGTTGGGATGTAAAGGTACATGGTGGAATTTTTTATTCAGTGCTCGTGCACGAAGTGAAGTACAGTGCAACTGGTGCTGAGCGCACCATAACTCACAGAACTGGGTTATATACATAACCTTACGGTAACGATAGAGGCTCGCTCACTGAGCATAGCGAACCACCAATGTCACAATGTCATTATATAGATTATAGACTGTCTTCGGTGAAACTACCACAGTGATCCATCTCATCATTATATAGACTTTCTTTGGTTAAACTACCACAGTGATCCATCTCATTATATAGACTATCTCTGGTTAAACTACCACAGTGATCCATCTCATTATATAGACTGTCTCTGGTGAAACTACCACAGTGATCCATCTCATTATATAGACTGTCTCTGGTTAAACTACCACAGTGATCCATCTCATTATATTGACTGTCTCTGGTTAAACTACCACAGTGATCCATCTCATTATATAGACTGTCTCTGGTTAAACTACTACAGTGATCCATCTCATTATATAGACTGGCTCTGGTTAAACTACCACAGTGATCCATCTCATTATATAGACTGTCTCTGGTTAAACTACCACAGTGATCCATCTCATTATATAGACTGTCTCTGGTTAAACTACTACAGTGATCCATCTCATTATATAGACTGTCTCTGGTTAAACTACTACAGTGATCCATCTCATTATATAGACTGTCTCTGGTTAAACTACCACAGTGATCCATGTCATTATATAGACTGTCTCTGGTTAAACTACCACAGTGATCCATCTCATTATATGGACTGTCTCTGGTTAAACTACCACAGTGATCCATGTCATTATATAGACTGTCTCTGGTTAAACTACCACAGTGATCCATGTCATTATATGGACTGTCTCTGGTTAAACTACCACAGTGATCCATCTCATTATATAGACTGTCTCTGGTTAAACTACCACAGTGATCCATCTCATTATATAGACTGTCTCTGGTTAAACTACCACAGTGATCCATGTCATTATATAGACTGTCTCTGGTTAAACTACCACAGTCTCTGGACCTACCTGGGTCTGCGGAGATGTCAGTTGTCATTGGTTCAGCCACTGCCATATAATCATCTTCTGATGGGGCATATAATGTAGATAGATAGATAGATAGAGAGATAGAGATAGAGATAGAGAGAGAGAGAGAGAGAGAGAGAGAGAGAGAGAGAGAGAGAGAGAGAGAGAGAGAGAGAGAGAGAGAGAGAGAGAGAGAGAGAGAGAGAGAGAGAGAGAGAGAGAGAGAGAGAGAGAGAGAGAGAGAGAGAGAGAGATAGATAGATAGATAGATAGATAGATAGATAGATAGATAGATAGATAGATAGATAGATAGATAGATAGATAGATAGATAGATAGATAGATAGATAGATAGATAGATAGATAGATAGATAGATAGATAGATAGAATCAATACATGTGCTCAGCCATCAAACTACTTTAAAGCAGTAATAACATTTAACACATTTGATTTAGTCAGAAAGGTTGGACATTAATTGGCCAATGAACCACATTGCCAACAATATTTTATTATTATTAGATTAGAATAAACATATTGTCATTGCACAAGTACAAGTTCAGAGTACAATGCATTGTGGTGACCAGTAAAAGGAGAGTGAAAGACGACATATAGAGCTGGTATTTTTCCTGGTCCATGGTATAACATTTTAAATGGTCACATGTTGAGAATACTATTTTTCAGCATCCATCTGATAGACTCCATCTGGTTAAACTACCACAGTGATCCATCTGATAGACTCCATCTGGTTAAACTACCACAGTGATCCATGTCATTATATAGACTGTCTCTGGTTAAACTACCACAGTGATCCATCTGATAGACTCCATCTGGTTAAACTACCACAGTGATCCATGTCATTATATAGACTGTCTCTGGTTAAACTAACACAGTGATCCATCTCATTATATAGACTGTCTCTGGTTAAACTACCACAGTGATCCATCTCATTATATAGACTGTCTCTGGTGAAACTACCACAGTGATCCATCTCATTATATAGACTGTCTCTGGTTAAACTACCACAGTGATCCATCTTATTATATAGACTGTCTCTGATTAAACTACCGCAGTGATCCATCTCATTATATAGACTGTCTCTGGTTAAACTACCACAGGGATCCATCTCATTATATAGACTGTATCTGGTTAAACTACCACAGTGATCCATGTCATTATATTGTGTCTCTGGTTAAACTACCAAAGTGATCCATCTCATCATTATATAGACTGTCTCTGGTTAAACTACCACAGTGATCCATCTCATTATATATACTGTATCTGGTTAAACTACCACAGTGATCCATCTCATTATATAGACTGTCTCTGGTTAAACTACCACAGTGATCCATCTTATTATATAGACTGTCTCTGATTAAACTACCACAGTGATCCATCTCATTATATTGTGTCTCTGGTTAAACTACCACAGTGATCCATATCATCATTATATAGACTGTCTCTGGTTAAACTACCACAGTGATCCATGTCATTATATAGACTGTCTCTGGTGAAACTACCACAGTGATCCATCTCATTATATAGACTGTCTCTGGTTAAACTACCACAGTGATCCATCTTATTATATAGACTGTCTCTGATTAAACTACCGCAGTGATCCATCTCATTATATAGACTGTCTCTGGTTAAACTACCACAGGGATCCATCTCATTATATAGACTGTATCTGGTTAAACTACCACAGTGATCCATGTCATTATATTGTGTCTCTGGTTAAACTACCAAAGTGATCCATCTCATCATTATATAGACTGTCTCTGGTTAAACTACCACAGTGATCCATCTCATTATATATACTGTATCTGGTTAAACTACCACAGTGATCCATCTCATTATATAGACTGTCTCTGGTTAAACTACCACAGTGATCCATCTTATTATATAGACTGTCTCTGATTAAACTACCACAGTGATCCATCTCATTATATTGTGTCTCTGGTTAAACTACCACAGTGATCCATATCATCATTATATAGACTGTCTCTGGTTAAACTACCACAGTGATACATGTCATTATATAGACTGTCTCTGGTTAAACTACCACAGTGATCCGTCTCATTATATAGACTGTCTCTTGTTAAACTACTACAGTGATCCATTTCATCATTATATAGACTTTCTCTGGTTAAACTTCCACAGTCTCTGGACCTACCTGAGTATGATCCATAATAATAATAATAATAATCTGTTGGGGCAGATAAACAATCAATACATTTTCATCAGCCATCAAATTACTTTAAAGCAGTGATACAGTTTAACATATTTGATTTAGTCAGAAAGGTTGGACATTAATTGGCCAATGAACCACATTGCCAACAATCTTTTATTATTATTAGATTAGAATAAACATATTGTCATTGCACAAGTACAAGTTCAGAGTACAATGCATTGTGGCGACGAGTAAAATGAGAGTGAAAGACGACATATAGAGCTTGTATTTTTCCTGGTCCATCGTATAACATTTTAAATGGTCACATGTTGAGAATACAATTTTTCAGCATCCATCTGATAGACTCCATCTGGTTAAACTACCACAGTGATCCATCTCATTATATTGACTGTCTCTGGTTAAACTACCACAGTGATCCATCTCATTATATAGACTGTCTCTGGTTAAACTACCACATTGATCCATCTCATTATATAGACTGTCTCTTGTTAAACTACTACAGTGATCCATCTCATTATATAGACTGTCTCTGGTTAAACTACTACAGTGTTCTGTGTCATTATATAGACTGTCTCTGGTTAAACTACCACAGCGATCGATCTCATTATATAGACTGTCTCTGGTTAAACTACCACAGTGATCCATCTCATTATATAGACTGTCTTCGGTGAAACTACCACAGTGATCCATCTCATCATTATATAGACTTTCTTTGGTTAAACTACCACAGTGATCCATGTCATTATATATACTGTTTCTGGTTAAACTACCACAGTGATCCATCTCATTATATATACTGTCTCTGGTTAAACTACCACAGTGATCCATCTCATTATATATACTGTCTCTGGTTAAACTACTACAGTGTTCTGTGTCATTATATAGACTGTCTCTTGTTAAACTACCACAGTGATCCATCTCATTATATAGACTGTCTTCGGTGAAACTACCACAGTGATCCATCTCATCATTATATAGACTTTCTTTGGTTAAACTACCACAGTGCTCCATCTCATTATATAGACTGTCTCTGGTTAAACTACCACAGTGATCCATCTCATTATATTGACTGTCTCTGGTTAAACTACCACAGTGATCCATGTCATTATATTGACTGTCTCTGGTTAAACTACCACAGTGATCCATGTCATTATATTGACTGTCTCTGGTTAAACTACCACAGTGATCCATGTCATTATATAGACTGTCTCTGGTTAAACTACCACAGTGATCCATCTCATTATATAGACTGTCTCTGGTTAAACTACCACAGTGATACATGTCATTATATTGACTGTCTCTGGTTAAACTACCACAGTGATCCATGTCATTATATAGACTGTCTCTGGTTAAACTACCACAGTGATCCATGTCATTATATAAACTGTCTCTGGTTAAACTACCACAGTGATCCATCTCATTATATAGACTGTCTCTGGTTAAACTACCACAGTGATCCATCTAATTATATAGACTGTCTCTGGTTAAACTACCACAGTGATCCATGTCATTATATAGACTGTCTCTGGTTAAACTACCACAGTGATCCATCTCATTATATAGACTGTCTCTGGTTAAACTACCACAGTGATACATGTCATTATATTGACTGTCTCTGGTTAAACTACCACAGTGATCCATGTCATTATATAAACTGTCTCTGGTTAAACTACCACAGTGATCCATCTCATTATATAGACTGTCTCTGGTTAAACTACCACAGTGATCCATCTAATTATATAGACTGTCTCTGGTTAAACTACCACAGTGATCCATGTCATTATATAAACTGTCTCTGGTTAAACTACCACAGTGATCCATGTCACTATATAAACTGTCTCTGGTTAAACTACCACAGTGATCCATCTCATTATATAGACTGTCTCTGGTTAAACTACCACAGTGATCCATCTCATTATATAGACTGTCTCTGGTTAAACTACCACAGTGATACATCTCATTATATAGACTGTCTCTGGTTAAACTACCACAGTGATCCATCTCATTATATAGACTGTCTCTGGTTAAACTACCACAGTGATCCATGTCATTATATAGACTGTCTCTGGTTAAACTACCACAGTGATCCATGTCACTATATAAACTGTCTCTGGTTAAACTACCACAGTGATCCATCTCATTATATAGACTGTCTCTGGTTAAACTACCACAGTGATCCATCTCATTATATAGACTGTCTCTGGTTAAACTACCACAGTGATCCATCTCATTATATAGACTGTCTCTGGTTAAACTACCACAGTGATCCATCTCATTATATAGACTGTCTCTGGTTAAACTACCACAGTGATACATCTCATTATATAGACTGTCTCTGGTTAAACTACCACAGTGAACCATCATCATTATATAGACTGTCTCTGGTTAAACTACCACATTCTCTGGACCTACCTGAGTCTGATTCATACGATCCATACGATCCATATCCTGTTGGCGCAGATATATATATAAACAATCAATCAATTTCCTCAGCCATCAACCTACTTTAAAGCAGTGATAATGTTTAACCTGTTAAGCCCGAGCCCTATTTACTGAAAATCCGCCTAAAAATAGTAAATACATACCCAAGTAAATGGAGGATTGCTCCCCTTCTACAAGGTCCATTTGCATGTTCTTGGTATCTAGGGACATCTATGGATCTCAGGGAATGTATTCCCATTGTCAGAAATATTGTGTCTGTTACTAGGCTTGCTTAAATTGTGATGAAACAGAGAATATAAACTATGATTTTTATTTGCATCTTTGACAGTGAATAACACCGTGCTAATAATGACCAGCCATGAAGAACTGCCACTGATCTCGTTCAGCACCTTCTTGAGATCATGTGTACAAGAAATCTAAGCTAATGAATAAAGGGAAGACAATTAAACAGAAGGTTTTGTAGATACAGTACTGAATTCTGCCATCCAGACACATGCTATTTGAAATATTATTATAGAATATAGAATATCAGGCCTATAAATTACCTTATTATAGCCAACTCGCACATCTATGGATCGGGCCAAATCTCCTCTTTCAAATGGCAAAATTCAATTTGGATTTAGTATCTCCAGGCGTGAAGAACCGTGAATGTAATCCACTGCAGTACAGCTCCATACATTTTTTTGACCTACTTTTTCTCCTCCTTTTTCTGTGATTTTTCTCCCATCCCAATTTCCTCTCGTGCCAATTCTCCCTCCCCTGTCCTGATCGTTGCTCGCATGTGCCCCCCACTGGCCGGTCGTAGGGAGGATAGAAGCCTTGCATCACGTGTCCCCTCCGATACATGTGGAGGCAGCCAGTCACTTCTTTTCACCTGGCAGCGCGGACTCTCATTGGCGAGGTGTAACGGTTGGGAGGCTCACACTGCCCCCGCTACTTCCTGTCTTTGCTGTGCAGGCGCCCTGATCGACCTGTAGGAGTCACTGTTTACAACGACCATGTAAGAGCCATATGAGTGTTTTAGTTATGGATTATTATTATTATTATTATTATTATTATTATTATTATTATTATTATTATTATTATTATTATTATTATTATTATTATTATTATTATTATTATTATATCAAATAGAAGGATTATGATGTATGTCTGGTATTTATTTATTTTTAAAGCCCTTATTGGTAAACAACCTGTTTATATCTCCTCACTGTTAGATTGGAATATTGGAACCTATTCAACTCCATCGAATGACTGGATGGTTCTTAGGGTTCCTCAAGTTTGTTCTGAGTTAGGGAAGTCAGCCTTTTCCTTTGATGCCTCTAACTCATGGAATGTCCTTCAACTCACGCTAAAATTGGAGGTTCTCCCTTCCCTTGGAATGTTTAAATGTATGATTTCAGACCATTGTGTGACTACCTGTAACTGTTTTAGTTGATATTTTAAAATTATTTTTTAAACGTTTTTAATTTGTTTTACTCTGGTGTTTAAATTTCTGTGAATATTGTTTTTATTATGTACTGTACAATCGTCGTTTCTGTAAATGAGGGAAACCTCAGATGCTTACGATTTTAAATAAAGGTTGAAATGAAAAAAATTAAATGTGAATGTTATGATTTATCTGTGTAGCCAAAAGGGGAATGCTTGCCCAGTGTTGGCCTATTCTGGGGAAAATGGATTGAGCTCTGTTGTATTGTGGGTGGTTCACCTGGCTCGCCTGAACGGCACTGTCTAGGTGGACCAGCCACTGCACAGCTGAGGGCATAAATTAGTGATGGTAATCACCTGGGTGGGGGTAGGACGGGGAAAGGCACACAGTATTCTGACCGCTTTGGTCCCATCTTCCATGTGAATTACTTTTCTAAATAAATCGGATATCCACTTGATATCTGACAACGGAACTGAAAGTGTGGAGACTATTATTGATTAGAAAGCTCTGGTTAAACTACCACAGTCTCTGGACCTACCTGGGTCTGCGTAGATGTCAGTTTTCATTGGTTCAGCCACTGCCATATGATCATCTTCTGATGGGGCATATAATGTAGACAGACAGACAGACAGACAGACAGACAGACAGACAGACAGACAGACAGACAGACAGACAGACAGACAGACAGACAGACAGACAGACAGACAGACAGACAGACAGACAGACAGACAGACAGACAGACAGACAGACAGACAGACAGACAGACAGACAGACAGACAGACAGACAGACAGACAGACAGACAGACAGACAGACAGACAGACAGACAGACAGACAGACAGACAGACAGACAGACAGACAGACAGACAGACAGACAGACAGACAGACAGACAGACAGACAGACAGACAGACAGACAGACAGACAGACAGACAGACAGACAGACAGACAGACAGACAGACAGACAGACAGACAGACAGACAGACAGACAGACAGACAGACAGACAGACAGACAGACAGACAGACAGACAGACAGACAGACAGACAGACAGACAGACAGACAGACAGACAGACAGACAGACAGACAGACAGACAGACAGACAGACAGACAGACAGACAGACAGACAGACAGACAGACAGACAGACAGACAGACAGACAGACAGACAGACAGACAGACAGACAGACAGACAGACAGACAGACAGACAGACAGACAGACAGACAGACAGACAGACAGACAGACAGACAGACAGACAGACAGACAGACAGACAGACAGACAGACAGACAGACAGACAGACAGACAGACAGACAGACAGACAGACAGACAGACAGACAGACAGACAGACAGACAGACAGACAGACAGACAGACAGACAGACAGACAGACAGACAGACAGACAGACAGACAGACAGACAGACAGACAGACAGACAGACAGACAGACAGACAGACAGACAGACAGACAGACAGACAGACAGACAGACAGACAGACAGACAGACAGACAGACAGACAGACAGACAGACAGACAGACAGACAGACAGATAGATAGATAGATAGATAGATAGATAGATAGATAGATAGATAGATAGATAGATAGATAGATAGATAGATAGATAGATAGATAGATAGATAGATAGATAGATAGATAGATAGATAGATAGATAGATAGATAGATAGATAGATAGATAGATAGATAGAATCAATACATGTTCTCAGCCATCAAACTACTTTAAAGCAGTAATAACATTTGACATATTTGATTTAGTCAGAAAGGTTGGACATTAATTGGCCAATGAATCACATTGCCAACAATCTTTTATTATTATTAGATTATAATAAACGTATTGTCATTGCACAAGTACAAGTTCAGAGTACAATGCATTGTGGCGACCAGTAAAATGAGAGTGAAAGACGACATATAGAGCTGGTATTTTTCTTGGTCCATGGTATAACATTTTAAATGGTCACATGTTGAGAATACTATTTTTCAGCATCCATCTGATAGACTCCATCTGGTTAAACTACCACAGTGATCCATGTCATTATATAGACTGTCTCTGGTTAAACTACCACAGTGATCCATCTCATTATATAGACTGTCTCTGGTTAAACTACCACAGTGATCCATGTCATTATATAGACTGACTCTAGTTAAACTACCACAGTGATCCATGTCATTATATAGACTGTCTCTGGTTAAACTACCACAGTGATCCATCTCATTATATAGACTGTCTCTGGTTAAACTACCACAGTGATACATCTCATTATATAGACTGTCTCTGGTTAAACTACCACAGTGAACCATCATCATTATATAGACTGTCTCTGGTTAAACTACCACATTCTCTGGACCTACCTGAGTCTGATTCATACGATCCATACGATCCATATCCTGTTGGCGCAGATATATATATAAACAATCAATCAATTTCCTCAGCCATCAACCTACTTTAAAGCAGTGATAATGTTTAACCTGTTAAGCCCGAGCCCTATTTACTGAAAATCCGCCTAAAAATAGTAAATACATACCCAAGTAAATGGAGGATTGCTCCCCTTCTACAAGGTCCATTTGCATGTTCTTGGTATCTAGGGACATCTATGGATCTCAGGGAATGTATTCCCATTGTCAGAAATATTGTGTCTGTTACTAGGCTTGCTTAAATTGTGATGAAACAGAGAATATAAACTATGATTTTTATTTGCATCTTTGACAGTGAATAACACCGTGCTAATAATGACCAGCCATGAAGAACTGCCACTGATCTCGTTCAGCACCTTCTTGAGATCATGTGTACAAGAAATCTAAGCTAATGAATAAAGGGAAGACAATTAAACAGAAGGTTTTGTAGATACAGTACTGAATTCTGCCATCCAGACACATGCTATTTGAAATATTATTATAGAATATAGAATATCAGGCCTATAAATGACCTTATTATAGCCAACTCGCACATCTATGGATCGGGCCAAATCTCCTCTTTCAAATGGCAAAATTCAATTTGGATTTAGTATCTCCAGGCGTGAAGAACCGTGAATGTAATCCACTGCAGTACAGCTCCATACATTTTTTTGACCTACTTTTTCTCCTCCTTTTTCTGTGATTTTTCTCCCATCCCAATTTCCTCTCGTGCCAATTCTCCCTCCCCTGTCCTGATCGTTGCTCGCATGTGCCCCCCACTGGCCGGTCGTAGGGAGGATAGAAGCCTTGCATCACGTGTCCCCTCCGATACATGTGGAGGCAGCCAGTCACTTCTTTTCACCTGGCAGCGCGGACTCTCATTGGCGAGGTGTAACGGTTGGGAGGCTCACACTGCCCCCGCTACTTCCTGTCTTTGCTGTGCAGGCGCCCTGACCGACCTGTAGGAGTCACTGTTTACAACGACCATGTAAGAGCCATATGAGTGTTTTAGTTATGGATTATTATTATTATTATTATTATTATTATTATTATTATTATTATTATTATTATTATTATATTATTATTATTATTATTATTATTATTATTATTATTATTATTATTATTATTATTATTATTATTATTATTATTATTATTATTATTATTATTATTATTATTATTATTATTATTATTATTATTATTATTATTATTATTATTATTATTATTATTATTATTATTATTATATCAAATAGAAGGATTATGATGTATGTCTGGTATTTATTTATTTTTAAAGCCCTTATTGGTAAACAACCTGTTTATATCTCCTCACTGTTAGATTGGAATATTGGAACCTATTCAACTCCATCGAATGACTGGATGGTTCTTAGGGTTCCTCAAGTTTGTTCTGATCGAGGGAAGTCAGCCTTTTCCTTTGATGCCTCTAACTCATGGAATGTCCTTCAACTCACGCTAAAATTGGAGGTTCTCCCTTCCCTTGGAATGTTTAAATGTATGATTTCAGACCATTGTGTGACTACCTGTAACTGTTTTAGTTGATATTTTAAAATTATTTTTTAAACGTTTTTAATTTGTTTTACTCTGGTGTTTAAATTTCTGTGAATATTGTTTTTATTATGTACTGTACAATCGTCGTTTCTGTAAATGAGGGAAACCTCAGATGCTTACGATTTTAAATAAAGGTTGAAATGAAAAAAATTAAATGTGAATGTTATGATTTATCTGTGTAGCCAAAAGGGGAATGCTTGCCCAGTGTTGGCCTATTCTGGGGGAAATGGATTGAGCTCTGTTGTATTGTGGGTGGTTCACCTGGCTCGCCTGAACGGCACTGTCTAGGTGGACCAGCCACTGCACAGCTGAGGGCATAAATTAGTGATGGTAATCACCTGGGTGGGGGTAGGACGGGGAAAGGCACACAGTATTCTGACCGCTTTGGTCCCATCTTCCATGTGAATTACTTTTCTAAATAAATCGGATATCCACTTGATATCTGACAACGGAACTGAAAGTGTGGAGACTATTATTGATTAGAAAGCTCTGGTTAAACTACCACAGTCTCTGGACCTACCTGGGTCTGCGTAGATGTCAGTTTTCATTGGTTCAGCCACTGCCATATGATCATCTTCTGATGGGGCATATAATGTAGACAGACAGACAGACAGACAGACAGACAGACAGACAGACAGACAGACAGACAGACAGACAGACAGACAGACAGACAGACAGACAGACAGACAGACAGACAGACAGACAGACAGACAGACAGACAGACAGACAGACAGACAGACAGACAGACAGACAGACAGACAGACAGACAGACAGACAGACCCACAGACACGCAGACCCAGGTAGACAGACAGACAGACAGACAGACAGACAGACAGACAGACAGACAGACAGACAGACAGACAGACAGACAGACAGACAGACAGACAGACAGACAGACAGACAGACAGACAGACAGATAGATAGATAGATAGATAGATAGATAGATAGATAGATAGATAGATAGATAGATAGATAGATAGATAGATAGATAGATAGATAGATAGATAGATAGATAGATAGATAGATAGATAGATAGATAGATAGATAGATAGATAGATAGATAGAATCAATACATGTTCTCAGCCATCAAACTACTTTAAAGCAGTAATAACATTTGACATATTTGATTTAGTCAGAAAGGTTGGACATTAATTGGCCAATGAATCACATTGCCAACAATCTTTTATTATTATTAGATTATAATAAACGTATTGTCATTGCACAAGTACAAGTTCAGAGTACAATGCATTGTGGCGACTAGTAAAATGAGAGTGAAAGACGACATATAGAGCTGGTATTTTTCTTGGTCCATGGTATAACATTTTAAATGGTCACATGTTGAGAATAGTATTTTTCAGCATCCATCTGATAGACTCCATCTGGTTAAACTACCACAGTGATCCATGTCATTATATAGACTGTCTCTGGTTAAACTACCACAGTGATCCATCTCATTATATAGACTGTCTCTGGTTAAACTACCACAGTGATCCATGTCATTATATAGACTGACTCTAGTTAAACTACCACAGTGATCCATGTCATTATATAGACTGTCTCTGGTTAAACTACCACAGTGATCCATCTCATTATATAGACTGTCTCTGGTTAAACTACCACAGTGATCCATCTCATTATATAGACTGTCTCTGGTTAAACTACCACAGTGATCCATCATCATTATATAGACTGTCTCTGGTTAAACTACCACATTCTCTGGACCTACCTGGGTATGATTCATACGATCCATACGATCCATATCCTGTTGGGGCAGATATATATATAAACAATCAATCAATTTCCTCAGCCATCAACCTACTTTAAAGCAGTGATAATGTTTAATTGATTAACTGATTGATTTTGAAACTGATTTCAAATCCGATGGTTGCTAAATGCTCAAAATAGGGGATACAAACTAACTGCGCTACAATATATGTCAATAACGTTCAGTTTTGTGGTATATAATCCAGAGTAATAAGAAAAAAAAATTAAAAATAATAATCAGGAAGTCATTTGCTTGCAGAAAGCTAGAAGCCTTTGGGAAGGGTAGTTTTGAAAAATTCCAACGCTCATTGAAAGCTCTGATGTCCTCTTCTCAAGATGACTACGTTCATGGCGGCCGGTAATTCAAAATGCCGGACTTCCGTGACCACAACAACACATTTAAAAAAAAATTATCTCAGTAATAACACTTTTACCTATTGGTAAACAAATGTATTGATGAAAATATGCATTATTAAAAAAAAGATAATTATGTCAGACAGTGGTTGATTTATGATGTGATGTCATTTGCGGTCCGGCCCCCACGGGCGGAAGAGGTTAACAAAGTGTGAGTAGTAATCTAGGGCTGTCGCGGTATGACATGTTCTCACCGCGGTTGTGTGTGGCTAATCACCGCGGGATGCGGCGGTGGTACCGCACTTCTTTTAAAATGGTATTTTTTTATTATTATTCTTTTTTATATACCTGTATATATATTTTTGTATTATTAAGACATGCGAGTTTACCCTCGATCGTGATTCGAAAAAAATCTAATCTAATTTTAATAACTCTTATTATTCGGGATAATATACCACAAAATGTAACGTTATTGACAAATATTGAAACGCAGTTAGTTTCTCTTCCCCATTGTTAGCATGCAGCAACAATTAGATCTGAAATTAGTTTCAAAACGGTTGCACCTTTGTGAAAATAAAAAAGTACAGTAGATTACAGTAGATTTCATTATCTGTTCTTATGCACGCCTGGTGATACTAAATCCAAATTGAACTTGGCCATTTGAAAGATAATATATGTATATATATATATAAATGTGCGAATTGGCTATAATAAGCTGCTATTCTATATTCTATAATAATATTTCAAATTGCTTTGATCCGGATGGGAGAATTCAGTACTGTATCTACAGAACCTTCTGTTTAATCATCTTCCCTTTATTCATTT